>NW_027279693.1:0-520062 GCF_046629955.1 Centroberyx affinis
GACAGTATGCTACATCCCCAACCGCCGAGCTCCATCAAAAAAGAATCAGCCTTCAAACAGAATTTGATTTGGCCTCTACAGCTAAAGCAGAGCAACTAATCCTTAAGGCTCGCCATCTGATTTATGAACATGGTGATAAATCCGGCAAACTGCTTGCTCATCAGGCACGCCAGTCCTTTGTCTCAAGGCAAATAATGCAAATTAAGACCTCTTCGGGTTCCATAGTCTCAGACCATGAACAGATTAATGATGCATTCTCTGAATTTTACACAAAACTGTATACCTCAGAATGTGAAAACAATTTAAGCATGACTGATTCCTTTTTTGAAGGTCTAAATATACCTCAATTAGATGAAGCTGAAATAGCCAACCTTGATAGTCCCCTATCGATTGAGGAGGTTCAAGAAGCTATAAGAAGTATGCAATCAGGCAAGACCCCCGGCCCTGACGGATTTGTAACGGAATTTTATAAGACGTTTTCGAATGACCTTGCACCCTTGCTCCTCGCTATGTACTCGGAGGCACTATCAGAAGGTCAGTTACCTCCCACTTTGAGACAAGCCTCAATATGTCTTCTACCTAAAAAAGGCAAGGACCTGTTGCTCCGTGAGTCACATAGGCCAATTTCACTCCTCAACGGAGATTACAAAGTTCTGGCAAAATGTCTTGCTAAACGTTTAGAAAAAGTGCTTCCACGCATTATATCCCCAGATCAGACAGGATTCGTCCAAGGGAGATACTCCTTTTTTAATACTCGCAAGCTTTTTAATATCGTATATACTGACCTTCAACGAGCTGTCCCTGAACTTGTGCTATCCTTGGACGCAGAAAAAGCGTTCGATCGGGTAGAGTGGGGCTTCCTCTTTAAGACTCTGGAGAAATTCGGCTTCGGCCAAAATTTTATTTCCTGGGTGAAACTGCTGTACACGGCTCCTTTGGCATGCGTTCGCACAAATGATGTGCAATCAAAGTATTTCCCTCTTCAAAGAGGAACAAGACAGGGATGCCCCCTCTCCCCGTTGCTTTTCGATCTGGCAATCGAACCGCTTGCTATTTCACTGCGACAGTGCCATACGTTTGAGGGGATAACTCGAGGGAATACTGTATATAAGATAGCGTTATATGCAGATGACCTTCTTCTGTTCGTCAGCAATCCAATGTCATCAATACCGTCCATCCTGTCTAAATTAGATCAATTCGGGAAATTGTCTGGCTACAAATTGAATCTGGAGAAAAGCGAATTATACCCTGTCAACTCTGCTGCTCAAAATATGCCTTATTCTGCCTTCCCTTTCAGGAGAGTGAGCTCTCACTTTAAGTACCTCGGCATAGTGGTTCCTAGATCCTTTAACCGTCTTCTTAAACTTAACCTAACACCTTTGATAGATAAATGTAAACAGGATTTAGAACGATGGCGCACCCTACCCTTATCAATGGCAGGTCGCATCAATTTGATTAAAATGAACATAGTTCCTAGATTCCTATATCTCTTCCAAACCATTCCGATATTTATTCCAAAGAAACAATTTGCCCTAATTGATAGAGTTCTCTCAAAATTTATATGGAACAATAAACAGCCGCGCGTCAGCAGGCGCTTCTTGGAGAGACACAAGATGGAGGGAGGAATGGCCATGCCCAACCTTTTGCATTATTATTGGGCAAGTAATATCCAAAAAGTTATCTTTTGGGTCAAGGGTCGCTCTGATGACAATATGCCAGACTGGGTTGCAGCAGAGTCTTATAACCTTCCTATTCACTCCCTAGTCTCCTCTGCCTTACAAGTCTCTACAGGCAGCTCAGCCAACAATCCTGTGACATCCCATACACTTAAAATCTGGTTGCAATTCAGGAAGCATTTTGGTTTGCAAAGCCCTTCTGTTATGGCACCTATTATGTCTAACCACCTCTTTACACCAGCTATGATAGATATGGCCTTTCGCGCCTGGCATGGGAACGGGATACGGTTTATTAAGGATCTTTATGTGGATGGAATATTTGCATCCTTCGAACAGCTAGCAACGAAATATGAACTACCACGTGCCCACTTCTTTCGATATTTACAACTGAGGAACTTTGTTAAGAAACAATATACTTCCTTTCCCAACAAGCCTCCAACTACCCCAGTTGATAATTTGCTGTCTCTCGACACGGATAAAAAGGGAATAATCTCCCGGATTTATGGAATCATTGGTGAGATGAACCCCCAGTCAGTAGATATACTTAGAACACAATGGGAACAGGACTTAGGCCCTCCACTTCTAAACGAGACTTGGAATGCAATTCTTGAGCAGATACATGCTTCATCTCCTTGCAGCAGACATGGGCTCATACAATTTAAGATTGTGCATCGTATCCACTTTACAAAGGCCAAATTAGCTAAAATTTATCCAAATCTGGACCCCACCTGTGATAAATGTAAATCTGCGCCGGCCACTTTAATTCACATGTTTTGGTCATGCCTTTGTCTGCATGCATTTTGGGATTCAATTTTTAAATCCCTGAGTGAAGCCTATAACATATTAATTGAACCAGATCCTCTGACCGCCATTTTTAGTGTGAAACCAGAGAATGCTACCTGGTCAAGACATATTTATGATGTAGTAGCCTTTACTTGCTTGCTAGCTCGCCGAATTATCCTGTTTAACTGGAAAGATCCTAAACCCCCTTCCCATGCCAGGTGGCTGAAGGACGTTATGTTCCATTTAAAACTAGAAAAGATTAAATTTACCCTAAGGGGGAAAAAGGCTGAGTTCAGGAAAACGTGGACCCCATTTATGTCTTATTTCACTACTGTTACTGGGATATCAAATTGGAATGACTCATAGTGCTTTCTTTATGTAGTAATGCAAGAACGTGTGGATCACTGTGTGTAGCTGTATGTATGATTCCATTCTCTTTCTTTTTTTTTTCTCTCTAGTTATACATCTTTGTGTAATTTCCTTTATTATTGCCATTGTTATTATTGTTATTATTTTATTTTTTATTTTTTATTTTTTTGTCAGTAGTGGACAGTTGTAGCCCACTGGGATGGGACTGGGGGTAGGACTGGGTGGTGGGGTGGATTGGGAGGATGAGTAGGAGAGATCAGGGGGTTGGGAAAGGGGAGGGCAGTTTTATATTTTGTATTTTATATGATGATCTTGTATTATGTATACCAGAACCCTTTGAAAATTCAATAAAGAGATGTTTAAAAAAAAAAAAAAAATTGTGTTGTATCTGAATGAACAAAAAGTCACAACTCTCTCGGAAGGCGCGGTGCTGGCCGATGAATTTGCTTTAACACACAAAAATGTTTTTTCCCCGCCGGCGCACCGTGACTACTATGCCTCCACAGAGAGAAGAAAATCCCCCAAAATGACTCGGCGTAACGCGCCCGCCTCGAACGGAGACCGCGAGTGTTTCTATTGCCATGAAACCGGTCACCTCATTGCAGTCTGTCCTGCACTCAAGAGGAAAGAGCAAATCAAACCTGGCTAAGGGCCATCTGCCGTTGGTCTCGTTCAAGCAAAACCTAGTCAGCATGACCAAACGGTAGAAGCTCCCGATAAGCTGGATGATGAGTTCAGACCATTCCTTTCTGAGGGGTTTTTGGCTTTGACTGTCAATGAGGCTGACCGAGTTCCGATCACTATCCTGCGAGATACCGGTGCTAAATACTCATTTATCCGTGGTGGTGTCTTGCCGTTCTCGCCCGAAACCTATGGTGGTTCCGACATCTTGGTGTGGGGAATTAAAACGAGTGTTTTACGCGTGCCATTACACACTGTCTATCTCTCCTCCCCTCTAGTGTCGGGCCGTGTGCGAGTTGGCGTGCGCCCTCAACTACCCATGTCGGGAGTGGATCTTATCCTCGAGAACAACCTGGCAGGAGGAAAAGTGTTTCCTCCTCCCGAGGTAATCGAAAATCCTGTTTTGGATTTGTGTGATGTTGCCCCCACTGTGCCAAATTCGCCCCCTATTTTTCCTGCATGCGCCGTTACGCGAGCGCAGACTCGCAAATTTGGTAATGTAGTGGATCTCAGTGATTCGTTTATGTTGGATCCACTCACTACCTCTTCAGAAGGTACCCCTGTGTTAACTGATTCGAAGGTGTGTGTTTCTGCTAGCCCGAAATTAGAGGATGCAGAGTTGATTTTATCAGTGGATAAAGCCCAACTTATTCAGGCTCATCTGACAGCACTCTGGCTACTTGCTTGTCTACCGCCCTTACACAGACAGTTGATGAAAACCCTGTTACTTACTGGTTGGATGGTGGTGTCCTCATGCGTAACTGGTCTCATGTATCTGGTTTGAAAGGTGAAGCTGTTCAACAAGTTGTTGTGCCCGTACAGTTTCGTTCCCAAGTGTTGAGTTTGGCCCATGATCACAGTCTCTCTGGTCATCTGGGGATTAGAAGACGTACCATCGCATCCTCCGCTATTTCTTTTGGCCTGGTTTAAAATCAGATGTTGCCAAATTCTGCCGTACTTGCCATCGTTGCCAAATGGTGGGTAAACCCAACCAAGTAATTCCACCCGCTCCGTTGAAACCAATTCCTGTTGTTGGAGAACCGTTTGAGCATGTCATCATTGATTGTGTCGGTCCTTTGCCAAAAACAAAGTCGGGTAATTGTAACACACTTGGATAAATCAATGTCCAGGCGCGCGTATGTTTTTAAAACGTTTATTCCTCCCGGGTCAACGCGGATTACAACACAGTCAACTGCATCTCTCCACACCTGTGGCTATCGGTCAATTAACTACGCACATGACAAGGACCTCTCCAAAAAGGCCCCGGGGCTGCCCCCGCGTGCCTGCGTGCAATTCAATTGTTTTCAACAGACCTTATAAGGGAATATGATAAACAATTTGCTGAAATCACTTATATAATTACTTAAAGAAATAAAAATAAAGAACATATAAAAATAAAGAACATTATGGGGGGGTGTCCAAAATTCTGCCTAATATTACCATGAGCCCCACACTCTCCCCTCCAAAATTAATGTTGTCCCGACATTACATATGTCCCAGTATCTGTCCTCAACAGATGAGCCATGGCGGTAGGGATGGGAGTCAGTCTCTGTTTCAGGATACTTTTTTTTTGTTCATCAACAGTCTTTAACATGGCAAACATCTCCCCTTTCATGCCATGTCTAAGTAACAGGCATCACTGGCCAGGTGACACCTGAAACTACCACTCTGCTTTGCAGGGAATGCACCTCGGACTGAAAGGTTATGACCCGTGTTCCTACACCATAACCCATAATGCAGACCCCCAACATATTAGTACACACCCTATTTGTACATATATATGTGTCAATGGTCCGGTTTCTGGTGTTTCTACTTCTGGACATGAAGTCAATATAACAAAAACGTAACTCTCCAGTAAACTCTAACTTGGTCCCCAGTAACCACTGAACATTACTGAACTTAGCATTACTTGTGTCTATGCATGACTGATGGCTGACCTAACGTAGTGTATGTGAGTGTCTTGGGTGGGTTTCTGATTCTCAAAGGATACTTTCTCCCAGAGGGAGTTTGTCGCTCAGGGTCTCTTTCATCTGCTTCATGGGATGACGCCATCCGCTCATCTGGTTCATCAGATGACGCCACTGGCTCGTCTGCTTCATCAGATGGCACCACTCGCTCAGCTGCTGTCTCCCTGACCTCCCTCAGTGGTTCCTCTATAGCTGTCTCCTCCCAACTCTGCTGTGGCTCCATCTTGCGGTCACCATCCTCCCTTGGACATTCTGCACTGTTTCTAGAGGATTGTTGCCTGAGAGCTGATTGTGGCTGGAATTCCTCTGCTTCTGTCCTCAGCTGGCCTCTGGTACCATTAGGAGGTTTAGTTGAAGCTGTGATGAATCTCCACTCACCTTCGTCCTCAGAACTACTCAGTCATCCTCTCTTTGTGATTTTTTTGTTGTGTCCTCCTCTTTTCAGTTTTCTTTTTTTCAGGTTTGATATCCTTTTCCACAGGCAGAAAGTCACAGGGCAGCAACAGGTTTCTATGGAGGACTCAAGTCTTTCCTGGGCCCTGCTCAGGCTGTACTACATAGACTGGGCTGTCCTGATACCTCCTCTCAACCACTACATGGACCCTCCTCTCCCAATAGGACCGGAGCTTTCCTGGGCCGCCTCTCTCTGAGAAGTTGCGCACTAGCACTCTACTTCCAGGTTGTAGATCCACTCCATACGCCTTCCTATCATAATGTTTCTTTGCTCGGCCTTGCTCCTTCTGAGACATTTTTGATGCCAATTTGTAGGCCTCTTCCATCCGCCTTCTCCACTTGTCGGCATATTCACTGTGAGAACTACTCTTATCACTGGGTGTCAGGCTGAACATGATGTCAATAGGAAGCCGTGGGTTCCTACCATAGAGCAGATAGTATGGGGCAAATCCTGTTGCTTCACTACTCGTACAGTTATACGCATGCACTACCTTAGCTAAGGAGCTCTTCCAATCTGACTTTGCCTCTTCTGGCAGGTTTCTCAGCATGGAGATTAGTGTACGGTTGAATCTTTCAACCTGACCGTTGCCTGCTGGGTGATATGGTGTTGTATGTGAACCTTGGATGTCACAGTACTCTTCCAGCTTGGCAAACAGTTTATTCTCAAACTCCCTGCCTTGGTCATGATGGAGCTTGGCTGGAAATCCAAATTTGAGTACAAAGTCACCAAAGATCTTTTCAGCAGCAGTCTTAGCAGATTTGTTAGTACATGCATATGCCTGTGCGAATGTTGTGAAATGATCCATAATGACTAATATGTACTCATATCCCCCTTTACAACTCTCTAAATGCAGGAAATCTATGGACACCATCTCGAAGGGATATGTGGTTACCACATTGATCAGCGGTGCTCTTGTTGGTCTGTTAGGACGCTTCCGTTTCAGGCAGCTGCACACCTTTGTCACATAGTGGTCCACATCGTTCTGCATATGAGGCCAATAGAATCTATCACGGATCAGGTTGAGTGTCCGCTCGACTCCCAGATGTCCCATTTCCTCATGTAGCTCTCGGTAGATCAGCTGGTGGAATGTTTTCGGTAACACCAGTTGAGATCGTGTAGCTGTCTTTCTGTGTAGGATGCCATCTTTGTCAACATATAACCTGTTTCTCTCTCCTATTAGGATTGTGATATCATCACGGCGGTCTCTGAGTTTCAGCTTGGGCCACTGTTTGGTCATGGCATACTCTCTTACTTTTCCAAGGATGGGGTCTTTTTCCTGTGCTCTTCTCAAGTCTTCCCTGGATATCTCTGCTACTGGTGATGTTACTCGCTCACTCTCTACATCAGCACAGGCCGTAGCTATAGTGACAGGACACATCCAGGGCTCATGCTCTTGAGACTCCAGATGAAGCGCTTGGGTTACAGTGGCTATCACTTCTGGCTCCACTTCCTCCGAGCATGTGCGCATGTACTGCTCCATGTCTAGGGGCATCCGGGATAAGCCGTCTGCATCTCCATTAACCTTCCCCGGTCGATATTTAATACAGAACTCAAAATCCGTGAGCTCTGCAACCCACCTGTGCGTTGTAGCATTGAGCTTGGCTGTGGTTAAAACATATGTCAAAGGATTGTTAGCGGTATAAACTACAAATGACGGTGCATAATAAAGATACTCTCGGAATCTTTCACAAATTGCCCACTTCATGGCTAAAACCTCTAACTTCCCCGAATGGAGATGGTAGTTCTTTTCTGGAGCTGTTAGTGTCCTTGATCCATAACCGATGACAACAAGCTTACCTTGCTGTCTCTGATACAATACCGCACCAAGCCCCTCTTGAGATGCATCACAATGCAGCACAAATGATTTCTCAAAATCTGGGTAACCTAAAATTGGTGGATGTAGCAGGTACTCAATAAGCTGGCACAGGACTTCCTGATGTTGCTCTGTCCAAGTAATGGCTCGGCTTGATGGTAGCTGGTTTGATTTACTTTGTTTTCCCCCTACTTTCATCATCCCTTTTACTTGGCCGCCAGTCCCTGGGTTTCCCTCAGCTGATAATAGGTTGTATAATGGCTTGGCAATTCGTGAAAAGTTTGGAATGTATGGGCGGTAGTAGGATATAAATCCAAGCATTTTCCTCAAGTCTCCTACATTAGCTGGTTTGCGGTCTTTCAGTGCTTGTACTGGTGCTAACTCAGCAGGATCCATAGTGTAGCCATCTTTGGATACAATCTTTCCCAAGAATCTGACTTTGTCTTTGAACACTTCACACTTCTTGGCTGTTAGCTTTACACCATCTTTTTGATAGCGACGTAAGACCTCTCTCATGTCACTGAGGTGATCCTCAAATGTCTTACTGTGCACAAGATTGTCATCCAAATATGGCTGACATGTCTCGTCCCTCAGCCCAGTAAGACACTCCTCCATACTACGCTGGAACTCTGCTGGGGCCGAGGACAGTCCAAAGGGGATCCTAATCCACTCATAAAGGCCCCATGGTGTTATAAAGGCAATGAGTGGTCTGCTGTTTTCATCTAGGAACCCCTGATGGTATGCTTTCCCCTGATCGAGAACAGAGAACCATGCACTCCCATTCAGACTATTCAGCATGTCTTGTACCCGGGGTATGGGGTGACGGTCAGGAATGGATTTCTGATTTAACTCACGATAATCCACACACAGACGTAAAGTCCCATCTTTCTTCCGCACACAGACTATTGGTGAGGAATATGGGGACCGGGATTTCTGTATCCATCCCCTATTCAAGAGGTCCTCCAGATATTCCTTAACCTCTTTGTGTAGTGGTTTGGGTACTGAGGTGTAGGTGCGTCTTACCGGTGTTGAGTCTTTTAGTCTGATTTTCAGCTGCAATGATGGGATACATCCTACATCATGTTCATCCTTGGAGAATGCACCACACTCTGCACATAGTACCTCCCGCACCTTTATCTGCTGCTCTGGTGTCAGATGGTCGGTAGACACTGGAGGGTCCCACAATTCCTCATCTTTGTGTTGTTCTTCTGATTCATGTTTCTTTTCGTCGTTACAACTCGATTTATTCCTTTCCACAATTTTAACATTCTCATTTTTTTTCTGGTCAGCACTAACTGGTCTGGCATCTGCTGGGTATATGGCCTTAACCTGCTGTATCTGACCTAGCACTGTACGTGGAGTGAGAATTACATTGTGGTTGCCATCATTGGTAACAGGAATGGTAATTCTGGACCAGCCTCCTTTCTGCAGGCAGACTACTGTTTCAGCAATACTTAGCCCCCCTGGCCACATTGATGTATCCCCTGGTTCAAATAGAACTTCCTGCTTTGTGTCAAGGGGACCTATCCTTACACTGCACTTTACCACTTGTGTCTGACCTGATTGGATCACTGTCTTTTGCTGCCCAACTCTCACCACTCCCTCCCTATCATCCTGGTCGCTGCACTTAACTAACTGGATCAGCACTTCTGCTTTTTTACAGTCAATAGAGAAAGCTTCTCTTACCACAACTGGTGTAACATCGGGGTGCTGCTCCATTCCATTCATTATCAACTGCTCAATGACATTATAGCCAATTATTGGTGGCTCTGCAACTCCTGGCTCGTTTGAGATAAGCACAGGTACCAACAGTTCAGGTTGTGGGCCTTTGTTTGAGCTAAGCTTAAACTTCAGTTCCACCCAGCCAGCAAAGGGGATGCTTGTTTGGTTTGCCGCTTTACCCACAAGTGCCTCGTTTTCATCTAGGAGTTCCTCCAGGTGATGTAACTCAATGTGGGGAAGGTTGATTTTCCTCCAGTTCTCATTGATGATGGTTACCTGTGAACCTGTGTCCCATAGTGCTTTTGTGGCGACTCCCTCAAAGGTGCAATCCACTATGCACTTCTTTCCAATAAGTGCCTGGAGCTTGGCTTGGCGACGCAAGAGGAGGTGACTAGCATATGTAGCACTCAAGGACTGCTGTGTTTTGTCCTTTTCCTCCAACTCTGCCTCCAGTTGCCTGATTCTTTCACAGAGGAGTCCATGCACTTTGTCATTTGGTTCATTCTGGATTGGAGGTAATGATGTTGGTGGTGTCACATAGTGGACTTTAATGTTTACCCCATCAGGTGTGCTGGACTGCTTCCTCAGCCCTCTGCATCCTCTTGAAAAATGTCCTGATTGTCCACACTTAAAACAATGTGCACACTGGTCATCAGTTCCATTGTCCTGACAGGGTTCACATCCTCTCCTACAGTTCCATCTTTGGGTGGTGGGGGGGTCTTTGGTTGTTGCTCAAGCTTTTTTTTATTTCAGCCATTTCTTCTCTCAATAGTTGGACTGTTTCATACAGTTCAGTGTCTCTTGAAGTATTTACAACTGGTGCTTTGCGACTCTTAGGCTTAACAACTTCAGCTGGCTGTCCCTGGCCCCCTACCATCACCTCTGACACACCCCTATTCTGGCTAAGGATCTGGGTCTCTGCCTGCAGTTCATTAACTTTTGTAATTTTACTGCCTGCACTTTTCCGTTGTTTTGACTGCCGTTCTGACTCCACACTAGCTGCTTCATTCATTTGATCTATGAGTGTCTCATCTGTCACAGTCTGATCATCAAGGTAAGACTTAAGTTGAAACTTGATATGGTCACTTGCCAGTCCTGTACTAACTGACCTCAGAAACTTTCTCTGTATTATCTCTGGGCTGTACTGTTCATCTGACCCTGCTTCCCTGGAGGCAAGTAACAACCTTTCCTTTAACTCTATTGCTCTTAACAGGAAGTTTTGTGGGGATTCACGACTGTCTTGCGTTATATTCACTAGCTTGTGATACAAGTCACTGGAACTATCTTCCTTGAAATGCCCCTTTTAATATGGTCTTTAACTGGGGGAGAGTTAGGTCACTTTTAATCTCCAGCATATCACGTAGACTCAGACCTGGACTGATCGCCTTGACCACAGCTTCAACTACTTCATCTTCACTATGCCCTTTACTCAGCCCTCTATCAATCTGATGCATCAGGTTTGTGAATGAGAGTTTATCTTTTTGACCCCTCTCCCCAATTTGACCACTAATCTTGAATTCTCTTCTAATTGTCACTTCTGGAAGTCTATTTCCTTGCATGGTCAAAACATTTTGTTGGGCTGATGCTTGGCTTGAACCAGTGCTACCCATTTTCTCATTCAGTCTCCTCAGTTCATCTTGCAGAGCTTGATTATTTATTTGGAGCTCTGAGCACTTTTGTTGCAATTTTGCCTCTTCAGATGCATTTTGACTGATCTGTGTATCATGAACATCCTCCTCCTCAAAAGACATATTCTCGTCACCTTCACTTGGCTGCTGAACTAATTTTAGCAATGTATGAAGATAGTGTATAGCTACATCCTCTTCTTCATCATTAATGATGCTATCCATTGAATCCATTATTAACTTGATTAACACTCGCCTTGTGGTGACATTTCCAATAGGGATTTTTGCACGGATACACACCTCCTTCAACTGATCCAGTTGCAGAAGCCATAGTCGCTGTGACACTTTCTCTGCCAATTCTTCGTGATCCATTGTCCCGTGTGCAGCCGCGCCTCCTTAATCGTGCGCTCCCGTCGGCAATTACAGTCCCTAATTTGGCGATATCACTCCGTCGCGGTGTCAAACATCCCAGCGGTGCCTCCAATTTTTGTAACACACTTGGATAAATCAATGTCCAGGCGCGCGTATGTTTTTAAAACGTTTATTCCTCCCGGGTCAACACGGATTACAACACACAGTCAACTGCATCTCTCCACACCTGTGGCTATCGGTCAATTAACTACGCACGTATATCCTCACCGTCATGTGCGCCGCGACGCGTTATCCAGAGGCTGTGCCATTACGCACAATAAAGGCCCGTGCAATAGTGAAGGCATTAGTGAAATTCTTCACCACTTTTGGGTTGCCTAAACGTGTGCAGAGTGATCAAGGATCCAACTTCATGTCGAAAGTATTTGCCCAGGTAATGTCAGAACTGTCTGTTAAGCACCACACCTCCAGTGCGTATCATCCGGAGAGTCAAGGCGCACTGAAGAGGTTTCATCAAACTTTGAAGTCTATGCTCCGTAAATTCTGCCTAGAGTCCGGTCGTGAGTGGGATGAGGGTGTACCTCTTCTGTTGTTTGCTGTTCGAGAAACCACACAGGAGTCGCTGGGTTTCAGCCATACCGTGCGTGGTCCGTTGCGCCTGCTGCAAGAGAGGTGGCTTGCAGAGAAACCCAGGCCCGGCCATAATATTTTGGACTATGTGAGTTCCTTCAGGGAGAGGTTACATTCAGCATGTGAGTTGGCTCGTAGTGCTCTCTCAACCGCACAGTCCAAAACGAAAAGTAACTATGACCGAAAATCAGCTGTGAGAGATTTTCAGCCTGGAGATCAAGTGTTGGTCCTGTTGCCAATTGCCGGTTCGTGTTTGCGTAGGCTCAGTGAAACTGATTATGAGATAAAAACACCTGATCGTGCAAAGAAGTCCCGTGTATGTCACGTTAATATGCTAAAGAGCTATTTCACTCGTGACAGCCCTGATGCCTCACCCTCGTTGGTGGCCCCCGCTGCCGTTGTTTCGGATTCGCTGCCGTTGTACAGCCCTGAGGTGGATGGGCCGCACAACAAACGTGGTTCGGTGCCCTGCGCACGTTTGAAAAATTCAGAGATTCTGTCCAACTTAGATGCTCACTTGTCTCATTTACCTGTTTCAGCCCGAGGTGACATAACCATGCTTATTGATAACCATTTAGCTTTGTTCGGTGACAACCCCACTCAGACAACAGTCCTTGCTCACGATGTAGATGTAGGTGATCATCAGCCCATAAAACAGCATCCTTACCGGGTTAATCCTACGAAGAGGGCTGTGATAAAGCAGGAAGTTGAGTATCTCCTCCAACATGGTTTTGTCGTCCCCAGCTCCAGTCCCTGGAGCTCACCTTCGCTCCTCATTCCGAAGCCTGACCAGACGCCTCGTTTTTGCAATGATTTCAGAAAAGTGAATGCCATAACAAAGCCTGATTCCTTCCCTCTTCCTCGGATGGAGGATTGTGTTGATCGTGTATGGTCAGCTATGTATGTAACCAAACTTGACTTGTTGAAGGGATATTGGCAAGTGCCCCTGACCCCTCGTGCTTCAGACATTTCAGCTTTTGTCACTCCAGATCACTTTTTGCAGTATACTGTCATGCCTTTTGGTCTCCGGAATGCCCCAGCCACATTCCAGAGATTAATGAATAAGGTTTTAGCAGGTGTCAAAAACTGTGAGGCGTATCTGGACGATGTGGTGGCCTACTCCTCTTCCTGGTCAGATCATGTTGCAACTTTGTCTGAGATATTTGATCGTTTGAAAGAAGCTTCCCTCACACTGAACTTGGCCAAGTGTGAGTTTGGGAAGGCGGTTGTCACCTACTTAGGGAAACAGGTGGGCCAAGGTCAAGTGCGTCCTGTTGCTGCAAAAGTACAGGCAATAATTGATTTTCCGGTGCCACGAACCAGATGTGGACTTCGCCGTTTTCTGGGGATGAGTGGCTACTATCGTGGCTTTTGTAAAAATTTTGCTGATGTTGTGGCTCCCCTTACTAGTTTGTCTAGTCCCATCAAGACTTTTGTGTGGACCCCTTGTTGTCAGGATGCTTTTAACTCTGCTAAGGCTCACCTTTGCAGCGCGCCAGTGCTTGCCGCCCCGGACTTTGCGCGCCCATTCAAGTTGGAGGTTGACGCGAGTGCCCGAGGCGCGGGTGCGGTGTTGCTGCAGGAGGATGACGGCGGTATTGACCACCCAGTCTGCTACTTCTCAAAAAAGTTCAATGTACATCAGGTAAATTACAGTACTATTGAGAAGGAAGCCTTAGCTTCGTTACTTGCCCTGCAACACTTTGAAGTGTATGTCGGTTCCAGCGTTGACCCAGTTGTAGTGTTCTCAGACCACAACCCCTTGGTTTTTCTATCACAGATGCGCAATAGCAACCAGCGACTCATGCGTTGGTCTTTGCTGTTGCAGGATTTTTGTATGGAAATCCATTATAAGAGGTAAAGATTATGTCATGGCTGACGCTTTATCTCGTTCGTATGATCCCTGAGTATCAAACATTTCTTTAGGGGTGGGATGTTTGATATTCAGGAGGGGAGGTGTTATGACCCTTGGTCATATGTGTGGTTTTCCATGTACTGTTGTGTTTTTCTGCTCTGTGCTTTCTCTCCCTCTCTCATCTGTGTGTCTGATGAGCAACAGGTGGTGTGCTATGATTGGTTGTGCTGTGTGATTGTGTAGGTGTGTCCTGGCTGGTGATTGGTTCCTGCTGAGACACCAGAGTATAAAGCTGCTGCCACCTGTCCAGAGATGGCCTCCTTTCTTTGCCAGCCTCCAACCTGCCAGCATCTTAGTTCTCTGTATTAGTCCTGTTCATTGCTCTGTTACAGCCCTGGGAGTTGTAGGGGTGGGTGGCCTTTTTGTTTGAGATCCTTTTTCTCCTGTTTTTCCCTTGGTTAGGAGTGTAGGTAAGCATCTTGTAATTTTGTTTCTTTTCTTTAAACAGGTAAGATTAGGGAATCTGGGTTAGCTTTCCTTTTGGTTGTTATTTTGGCCTTTGGCCTTTTGCCCACCCTGACGCCTGTTCTCCCTTAAACAATAAACTGTTTGGGGCTCAAACTACGTGTTTGCTGGTTGTGTTTGGGAGCGGGGAAAGAGGGGAGCCATCCTTTTATGTTGCGCCCGGGTTTCCCCTAGGCCGGGGCGTAACATCTTCCTGATATTGACTTGCGTTATGTCAGTGAAGTGAGTTTGAAGTGAATTCCTGCTCACCTGAACCCAGTGCAGATGGAGCTTAGGTAGTTAGGGGTTTGTAATCTTTGACCTGGACTAATATAAAGGTGCTGGTACTGTTGGCATGTGAGGAGCCAGTAGAAACAGGCCTGTAATTTAAGGGTTCAAGTTTGGGGTGCCAACCTATAGTTTCACAAACACTTTCACTGTTTTATTTAGCTGAAGTAAACCTACTGTAGTCAGAAGTGGTTGGACAGCGGCAGAGTCACCAGCCCGTGGTTGGGGAGGAGAAGACTGGAGAGATCTGGAGCCATACACAAACCCCTGGTCTCCTCTCCCTCCTGCAGTTCCTTGGACACTGAGCAAAGACCGACCGTCTAACCCATCAGTGACAGGCTTGGTCTCCGCAAACAGTTCTGTCTCTGGGAACTGCTTCATGAAGGCAGCCAGGCTGCAGTCAAGGGGCAGAGGGTTCTCCACTAGCGAGCTGTTGTCCGTCGGCGTCTTCACCTCCTCGTAGTCGTCACCGACAAAGAAAGTGCCGTCCACCCACACCACATCCCTGTTGGACGAGCGGGGCTCGGTGACTCTGCTCCGGTATTCCAGGACGTCCCGCACAGAGCCTTCTGATAGAACTACTGAGTAAAATAAGAGTGCCCACCCTTTAATAAAGTGACCTAATGCCTTACAAAGGCCCTACATTTACCTGACTGCTAATGCTTCCATTAAAAATCAGCTAGCCTGCACATTCAGGTGACAAACAGTCTTTGTGTAGGTGCCATATGGAAGCGTGAGGTTGGACAGCTAATGCTCTGGTACCTCTTCCTAGAAGGAAGGGGTTTGAAGAAAGAAGTGGCAGGGTGTGAAGGGTTGGTGGACAGTTTCTCCCTGTGAATACAGGTGGCATATGGAGCTCACAGCCAGTGATCTTAGATGATGTGCTTGTAACTCTCTCCAGCTGCTTCCTCTCTTGAGCTGTTGTATTGACATACCATGTCTCAGTGACAGCCCTGTAGAAGTGAACCATAGCTTCCAGGGTCACAGTAAATTGACTGAGCTGACGCAGGAAGAAAAGTCTGTGATGGGCCTTGCTGATTATAAGGCTGGTGTTGGCCTCCCACTTCAGTGTGTGGGAGTTGGCAGTCCCAAGAAACTTCATGCTTTTAGGATTATATGCGTGCACAAGAGAGAATGAAGAAATACAAGGAACAAACTATCTTTTATTATTATTTATTAAGTATTTATTTCTGCTCAAAACCTTCTGGAAGAGATTTATATAGATTTCCGGCATAGTTATCTCCCTGAACTTTCCTTTATTTTTAATATTGATTCATAAATATTTTTTCACCTCTCCTCTCCTCCACTTCCCTTAGCTCCTTTGCAAATAGGCCAATATACTGTATAAATTCTTAAACAAGGTAAGTTCAATTGTGAGAGCATGCTAGGGTTTGGTAGAAATTTTTTTGTTTTGCTAATAATGTACTATTTAGGGATCGGCAGCAGCTCCGCTTTGCCAAGAATCTTGTTTTGTTTTTCAAGTCAGACCTTAACTTTGATAAACAGATCAACTCAGTAGTCAGATCCAGCTTCCTGCAGCTAAGAACCATTTCCAAAGTCAAGTCCTTCCTTTCTTTTCACAACCTGGGAATAGTTATACATGGATTAATTTCCTGTCGCCTCGACTATTGTAACTCCTTGTATTTTGGTATCAGTCAGTCTTCCCTGTCCCGCCTGCAGCCGGTCCAGAATGCTGCTGCAAGGCTTCTCACTGGCACCAAGAGAGACCACATTTCCCCTGTTCTGGCGTCCCTTCATTGGCCCCCTGTTCACCAAAGAATTGATTTCAAGATTCTATTACTTGTTTTTAAGGCCCTCACTGGTCTCATCCTGTCTCATATCTCCGATCTCCTACACCCCCAAGCAGCGTTCATTTCGTTGACGAATAATTTTAGTCATCGTTTTCGTCAACGACATTTTTTCGCTGACGAAAATGAGACGACAAATGTAATTGATGACAAAAACTATGACGAAATGTATTGACATTTTCGTCAACGAATAAAAAGAGAGAGATCCAAACAGAAGTAGTCTGTTGTAGGTCTGTCTGAATGAGCATAAACTGTTCAGAAATGTCTTTGCCACAGCCAGCGTTTGGGAGAAAAGAAGAACAGTCATATGGATAAATGTAGAGCAATCTGTGTATAGGCTATATACAGAAAATGACTTGGAAATCCAAGAGAAACGTTTAAATAATGCGTTACACTTCAACTACCCCTGTTAGTTTTCATCGACTAAATCTACTGTAGAATATTTGGTCGATTAAAACTAAAACAATTCAGATGACTAAAATACGACTAAAACTAAATGACATTTTAGTCAAAAGACTATGACTAAAACTTTTTTAAAACTAAAGGTTTTAGCTGTTCCATGGTCTAGCTATTGGCATCTTTAAATCGCGCCTTAAAACCCATCTCTTTCCTGTAGCTTTTGATTCCGTATGATCTTTATTTTCATCATTATTTTTTATTTTATTTTATTTGTGTTGTGTATATACTTTACAGCACCTTGGTCGACAATTGTTGTTTTTAAGTGTGCTTTATAAATAAAATGAACTTGAACTTCATTTGGGGGAACTTTCAGGTTGTTGAGGTGGGAGGTCGGCTGTTTTAAGTTCAGAAGGCAAACTGGAAGTGACACTATGAACAACATAAATTATCACGAAACAAGTCGTGTGTATGTGTTCATTTGTGTGTGTATGTGTACACATTGTGTTTGTGTGTGTGTGTGTGTGTGTGTGTGTGTGTCCTCAGTGAACTGTATCAGTTCCTGCAGTAGCTTCCAGCTGCAGCAGTCAGTTCAGTCTCTGTTCAGTGTGACTGAGGGAGGTTTTTGTACGACGCTTTATCACTGTGTGAACACATTCTGACTGTTGAGACTTTGAGACTTTGACAGTAGTAAACTGCTGCATCTTCAGTCTGGACTCCACTGATGGTCAGAGTGAAGTCAGTCCCTGATCCACTGCCTGTAAAACGACGTGGAATCCCTGATGCTCGATAACTAGCTGCATAAATGAGCAGTTTAGGAGTTTCTCCATCTCTCTGTTGGTACCAGCCTAAATAGTGGTAGCCACTAAAATAAACCTTGGGACTGGTTCAGTTGACTGAGGGAGGTTTTTGTACAACGCTTTATCACTGTGTGAACACATACTGAGTGTTAACATGCCAACTCTGACAGTAGTAAACTGCTGCATCTTCAGCCTGGACTCCACTGATGGTCAGAGTGAAGTCAGTCCCTAATAACTATCTAACATCAAACAGCCTTCTAGACACTTATCAATCTGGTTTTCGATCCCACCATAGCACAGAAACAGCACTTATCAAAGTTGTGAATGATCTGCATATAAACACAGACTCCAATAAACTATCTGTTCTTGTGCTTCTGGATCTCAGTGCCGCTTTCGACACTGTTGACCATGACATTTTACTACAGAGGTTAGAAAAATGGGTCGGCCTATCCGGCCCGGTTCTAAACTGGTTCAGATCCTACCTACAGGATAGGCAGTTCTTTGTGTCCATTGGTGACTTTGCCTCGGAAAGAGTGAGTATTATGTGTGGAGTACCCCAAGGTTCGATTCTTGGACCACTACTGTTTAATCTCTATATGCTCCCACTCGCACATGTCATACAGAAACACAAAATAAACTACCATAATTATGCAGATGATTCACAACTGTACATATCCCTGTCCCACAAGGACCTAGATCCCATACATTCCCTAACTCAGTGTATTGATGATATTAATCTATGGATGTCACAGAACTTTTTACAACTGAACAAAGACAAAACAGAAATACTCATCTTTGGTGCAAAGGCTCAGAGACAGAAAATTGCAGCTCATCTCAGTTCTCTGTCTCTGGAGAGCAAAAGTGAAGCTAGAAATCTGGGTGTAATCATAGACGGCGATCTAAATTTTAAGAGCCATATCAATCAACTCACAAGATCAGCCTTCTACCATCTAAAAAACATTTCAAAACTGAGGGGCTTTCTATCAAAATCAGACTCTGAGAAATTAATTCATGCATTTATAACAAGTAGACTAAACTACTGTAATGGTCTTTTCACCGGCCTCCCAAAATCAGCCGTGCGGCGACTACAGTTAATTCAAAATGCAGCTGCACGCGTTCTCACCGGAACTAAAAAGTCTGAACACATTACACCGGTTCTTAGATCCCTGCATTGGCTCCCTGTCAAAACTAGAATCGATTTTAAAATTCTACTACTTGTTTACAAAGCTCTAAATGGCCTTGCACCTCAGTATATAACAGACATGCTAATTAGATACAAACCAGCAAGAACTCTCAGGTCCACAGGCAGCGGTCTTTTAACCGTCCCTCGTACTAACTCCAAAGCAGGGGATGCTGCCTTTTGTATTTATGCCCCAAGTAGATGGAACGCCCTGCCTGAGGACCTGAGAGAGGCCCCCACACTGAACACCTTTAAAACCAGGTTAAAAACCTTTCTTTTCACAACAATCTATGGCTAAGTTCTTAATGTGTATGTGTGTGTGTGTGTGTGTGTGTGAGTCTGTGTGTGTGTGTTTTGTATATTTTGCCATTGGCATATTCTGCACTGATTCTTGTGTAACTGCACTAACACTTGTTGATGCATATTGCATATGCATACTGTATTGTCTTTTTATGTAAAGCACATTGTGTTGCCCTGTGTATGAAATGTGCTGTATAAATAAATTTGACTTGACTTGACTTGACTTGATCCACTGCCTGTAAAACGAGCTGGAATCCCTGATGCTCGAGTACTAGCTGAGTGAATGAGCAGTTTAGGAGTTTCTCCATCTCTCTGTTGGTACCAGGCTAAATAGATATCACCATAAACCTTCGGACTGCTTCGACAGCTGATGGTGACCGAGCCTCCCGGAGCAGACCTCACTGCTCCAGGCTGAGTCACTGTGATCTGGCCTCTGGACTCTGAGGATACAGAGACAAAAACATAAATCACCGTGATGGTTTTCTCCGCTTCATTTCAGAGGGACGGATGTTCATAGAGGAGAGGAGTTTGATTCTTTGGACTTTACCTGTGAAGCAGCAGCAGAGGAGAGTCCAGATGAGGATGGAGATCAAAGTCATGTTTTGATGAGGAGGATTTCTGTGGCTTCTGTTGTCATAAAGGACAGCTGTCAGTCATCCAGTGTTCAACTCTCAGGACTATAAACTCTCCCAGAGCACTGGAGCATGGTGCTGCTGATGCAAAGTGGCTCTCTATGGAAATGCTCTGACTGACTCCAACAGGGACTTGGATTACTGTGATGATGCTGTTTCTAAATGGATCAATCAAGTTACCAAACTCTTGATTAACAATGTATTCAAAATTGTATGTCGATTTGGCTTGATGTCTATAAACAAGTTTTCTTCAAGGATATCTCATGTCTTGTTTTAGTTTACTGCTAGAGAAATCAATATCACTACAAGATAAAATTAACAATACACAAATAAAAAAAGATTAAAGTTGGAACTTTGGTGCAAAATATGATAGTTTAGCTTGTTAATACATTAGTTAGCTAAAGTTTTATGAACTGAAAATAATTTTGGTGAGTTTGTTTTGTTCAGAGTGAGAGAGCCGTGTCTCTCTAGAGTGAGAGGTTTTTGTACGGCGGCTCAATGAGTTTGTATCACTGTGGTTCACTTTTGATGGAGGAACCAGACTGGATGTTGGAAGTAACTCTAATCTAATGTTTTTATGAATCCATTAGCTACATTTTAATTTCTTGCATATACGATGCAAAATATTTGACTTTCCATGTTAGTATGTAATTTTTAAATAAACAGTTTTCTCTCACCATTGAAAATACACATTAATTAATGTAATCCAAATGACCAATCTAGTTATTATAAGTGTTAGGCCAGAGGAGGAAGCATGTATTCATAACTCTTAGTTTAATGTTGCATCTTGAGGGATTGTAGTTTTAGTTTTGTCTGGTAAAGTGAGAGAGCCGTGTCTCTCTAGAGTGAGAGGTTTTTGTACGGCAGCTCAATGAGTTTGTATCACTGTGGTTGACTTTTGGTGGAGGAACCAGACTGGATATTGGAAGTAAGTTTCTGCACACATTTTTAATATCATATTATTTATTAAGGCTTTAATTGCTGTGTCGGAATTTTTGAATTTGTCTTTGGTAGATTATTTCTCTGTTGTAACAATGCTTCTTGGCAATACATTTTATACCATTGGAAAGCCTGTTTATTTCCCTTTTAAATGGTGCCTCATTTGTAAGGAACATGCATTTGTGGGATGAGCAGCACAGCTGAGTATGTGGGTTGCGCTCATGTAAAATTTGCCAAATCTTCTCTGCCAATGCCCAACAGCTTATTCTGCTGTTGCTATTGACTCTTGTTTGGTGTTGTTTGGTGGATTGGATGATTGAAGTCTATCAGTAACAAGGAAGAAACAAGACATATTGGCAATTTTACAATTTATTCATTTAACAAACAGTCAGGAGCCTCAGTAGCGTGTGGAAGAACCATACACAGCCACAACAGCCTGGCACCTCCTCCTCATGCTGGTCACCAGCCTGGTCACACACTGCTGTGGGATGGCATTCCACTCCTCAACCAGGATTTGTCGCAAGTCAGCCAACGTGGTTGTGTTGGTCACTCTAGCATGAACAGCACGCCCAAGCTGATCCCATAAGTGTTCAGTTGGGTTGAGGTCAGGACTGTTGGCAGGCCATTCCATTCTCTCTACTCCCAAATTCTGGAGGTAGTCTCTGATAAACCCCGCTCTGTGGGGGCGAGCGTTGTCATCTTGGAGGATGGAGTTCGGTCCCAGACTGTGGAGATATGGGATCGCCACTGGTTGCAGAATCTCATCTCGATATCTCTCTGCATTGAGATTGCCTCCAATGATGACAAGCCTCGTTTTTCCAGTGATGGAGATGCCTCCCCACACCATCACACTGCCTCCACCAAAATGTGTTACTCTATCGGTGCAGCAATCAGCATAGCGTTCTCCCCGTCTTCTCCACACTTTGACCCTACGATCCAACTTCCGTAGGCAGAATCTGGACTCATCGCTGAACATAACGTTCCTCCACATGTTCAGGTTCCAGTGCAGGTGTTGCCGACACCAGCGCAAACGGGCCTGACGGTGAAGGGCAGTCATGGCAAGCCTCCTGGCAGCCCTATGAGCCCGGAGATCGGCTGCGTGCAGTCTGTTCCAGATTGTCTGGGCCGAGAGCCGTGTGCCATATCGTCCTGCAAACCTTGACTGCAAATCTGTAGAAGACAGCCTATGGTTCCTAAGTGCTGAAAGGGTGAGGAACCGGTCTTCTTGGGGTGTCTTCTTCTTGGGACGCCCACTTCGCGATCTGTCTCTGACATCCCCCGTTTCATGGAACTTGGCCTTCAGTTTGGAGATGGTACTATGGCTCACTCCAAATAATGCCGCAACTTGCTTTTGTGGAACACCAGCTTGAAGTCGCCCTATCGCACAGGCCTTATCGAGATCAGACAAACGTGGCATGCCGATTCTTGGAGCAGACACCAATTGACCACTGTAGCAGGGCCCATGCTCACAGGTGCTGCCAATCAGGTGCCAATCAGGTACCTGATTGTCAGCACCTGGGGGTACCGGAAGCTCACAACAAGAGTCAATAGCAACAGCAGAATAAGCTGTTTGGCATTGGCAGAGAAGATTTGGCAAATTTTTCATGAGTGCAACCCACTGTGCTGCTCATCCCACAAATCCATGTTCCTTACAAATGGGGCACCATTTAAAAGGGAAATAAACAGGCTTTCCAACGGTATAACATGTATTGCCAAGAAGCATTGTTACAACAGAGAAATAATCTACCAAACACAAATTTCTGAACTTTTTGTTCAATGTTTATTAACTTTTTAAACTCTGACTCTGAATCTTTGCTCCCTCAATCCAGATTAATATTGAAAAATATTTTCAAAGAAGGAGAAGGACTGGTCCTGAGGAGGAACAGGGACAGTCTGGACCTGTCTGGACCTGTTTATATTTTGAAGTTATGTTATCTTTGACATAAAGTACTTGAAAGGGAGCACTACAGTTTAGTTATTTGTTTGACAAATGGAACTATTTAAAATGGAGTACATTAGATCATTTTTCAGTCATCCAGGTAATGGGATCCTTTATTGATAATAGCCTATAAATTAACAATATAAGAGAATACCTGATGAAAAGACCTGATGAACGAGCATAAACTGTTCAGAAATGTCTTTGCCACAGCCAGCGTTTGGGAGAAAAGAAGAACAGTCATATGGATAAATGTAGAGCAATCTGTGTATAGGCTATATACAGAAAATGACTTGGAAATCCAAGAGAAACGTTTAAATGATGCGTTACACTTCAACTACCCCTGTTAGTTTTCATCGACTAAATCTACTGTAGATTTAGTCGACTAAAAATTTATAATATTTGGTCGACTAAAACCAAAACAATTCTGACTAAAATATGACTAAAACTAAATGGCATTTTAGTCAAAAGACTATGACTAAAACTAAATAAAAATTTGCTGTCAAAATTAACACTGCCCCCAAGTTTCCAGCAGGTCTCTCAGGTCCACTGACCTAAAGCTTTTATCTGTTCCATGGTCTAGCTATTTTCATCATTGTTACTATTATTTTTTATTTTATTTGTGTTTTGTATGTACCTGTACAGCACCTTGGTCAACAACTGTTGTTTTTAAGTGTGCTTTATAAATAAAATGAACTTGAACTTGAACTTAATTTGGGGGAACTTTCAGGTTGTTGAGGTGGGAGGTCGGCTGTTTTAAGTTCAGAAGGCAAACTGGAAGTGACACTATAAACAACATCATAAATTCTAACCAAACAAGTCATATGTGTCAGTTTGTGTGTGTATGTGTACACAGTGTGTGTGTGTGTGTGTGTGTGTGTCCTCAGTGAACTGTATCAGTTCCTGCAGTAGCTTCCAGATGCAGCGGTCAGTTCAGTCTCTGTTCAGTGTGACTGAGGGAGGTTTTTGTCCGACGCTTTATCACTGTGTGAACACATGCTGACTGTTGATAACATGGTAACTCTGACAGTAGTAAACTGCTGCATCTGCAGTCTGGACTCCACTGATGGTCAGAGTGAAGTCAGTCCCTGATCCACTGCCTGTAAAACGATCTGGAATCCCTGATGCTCGAGAACTATCGTAGGAAATGAGCAGTTTAGGACTTTCTTCATCTCTCTGTTGGTACCAGGCTAATCCGTGGGTGCTGCTGCTCCAAACATAAACCTTGGGACTGGTTCGACAGCTGATAGTGACCGAGCCTCCCGGAGCAGAGCTCACTGCTCCAGGCTGAGTCACTGTGATCTGGCCTCTGGACTCTGAGGATACAGAGACAAAAACATAAACCACCGTCATGTTTTTCTCCGCTTCATTTCAGAGGGACGGATGTTCATAGAGGAGAGGAGTTTGATTCTCTGGACTTTACCTGTGAAGCAGCAGCAGAGGAGAGTCCAGATGAGGATGGAGATCAAATTCATGTTTTGATGAGGAAGATTTCTGTGGCTTCTGTTGTCATGAAGGACAGCTGTCAGTCATCCAGTGTTCAACTCTCAGGACTATAAACTCTCCCAGAGCACTGGAGCATGGTGCTGCTGATGCAAAGTGGCTCTCTATGGAAATGCTCTGACTGACTCCAACAGGGACTTGGATTACTGTGATGATGCTGTTTCTAAATGGATCAATCAAGTTACCAAACTCTTCATTAACAATGTATCAGCGCTCATTTTTTATGTGGAATTGGCTGAAAAAAATGTCTTCTGTCTTGTTTTAGTTTACAGCTAGAGAAATCAATATCACTGCAAGACAATTATGTCAAAACAATATACAAACCAAAATTGATAAATGTTTGAAATCTGTGGCATAGTTTGATAGGTTTTTTCTACTTAATATGTCAACTATCATGATTTTACAAACAGAGTGATTTTTGTGAGTTTGTTGTTCTCAAAGTGAGAGAGCCGTGTCTCTCTAGAGTGAGAGGTTTTTGTACGGCGGCTCAATGAGTTTGTATCACTGTGGTTGACTTTTGGTGGAGGAACCAGACTGGATGTTAACTGTAAGTACCTTTGATTTCTCCATGAGCTCATATTCAATATTCATTTTATTTTCATTCAATAAATGTAACCCTTACTTGAAGATATTGCTGTTTAGATTTGGAATTTAATATTATTTCAGCGATCACTAAGCTCTTCATGTCTCCTAATATAAACTAAAACTACACCAATGGTTGCACTGAAAATTATTTTTGTCTGTTGGTAGATTCATGTCATTTAATTTTTCCTAAATGAATGTAGACAATATTCTGATTTTATAAAGTTTTCTATTGACAAAGACTTCCTCTTTAAGACTGTCTGAAAGAAAATGTTCTTGAAATTTTTTAACGTAGAGCCTTATTGTTGAAATCTTCGAATCTAGACTCAAAACCTATTTATTCTCACAATCATACGACCTACCTTGGCTTGGGTTCAACACAGTCTGTATGAGCGTGTCTGTGCCTAAATACGTCTGGCTTTTGTGCTGCTTCTGCACAGCTCTGTGTGTGTGTGTGTGTGTGTGTGTGTGTGTGTGTGTGTGTGTGTACGGCTGGTTTTCTCCACCCTCTCTCAGATTCCTGTGCAGTCTTCTGTCAGCAGACCGGTACTGTCTTTTTGTCTCTCTCTGTTTTCTACTGTCATTATTGTTGCCCATGACTCTGCCAATGTTTTGCCCGACACCTATTGCACTATAAGCCGTCCCGGGGGGGGGGGGATCCCTATTTGCATCAGCCCGCCCAAGGAGTTTTTCCTTGTGTGCATTTAGGGTCTAAGGCTGGGGTGCCGGGTAGGTTAGGCTATGTAGAATAGGTAGATTGTTTGTCTTGCTAAATCTGCTCTTGCTATGTTTGTCCTACATAACTTTGTTCACCATTGATTGTGTTTAGTTAGACCTAGCTAGACACATTCTCTGTAAAGTCCTCTGAGACATGCTTGTGACAAAGGGCTATATAAATAAACTTGACTTGACTTGACTTGACTTATTAACTAATTCGACATTAATTTATATTTGAAACGTGTGAAGCATTTGGATTTCATGAAAAGTTTATTGCATGGTTAAAAATAATGTATCAACATCCAAATGCAAGAATTAGAGTAAACGGGACACTTTCTGAAGTATTTAAACTAACAGGAGGGACAAGACAACTTTGTCACCACAGATATATGTGATATGTATGGAGTAGGGTTTGGTGTTATTGCATTGCAAATAAAAGTTCTGAGTCAAAGTTGAGTGATAGAGACTCATGTATATATGGAATGGGGCTTATTTATTTTCTAAACCCAAGCAGCATGGTGACAGTGGGTTTTTGTATGGTGTTCGGGTCTGTGGGACCCGTTTTCATTTTTTATCAAAAGAAAAATGATACGATTAATTATTTTTTCAAACTCAGACTCATTGGTCTTGGCTCATTTTCTGTGAAGAACATATATCAGAACACATTTTCAATGACCACACACTGTACACCCCCTACACATTTATATTACATACAGGATGTTCGGGTCCACTGGACCCGGGGCTAATAAAAGTGTGGAAATTGTAGGTCCTGTGTACCTTCACTCTGTCCTCCTCCTGTCTGGGCCTGCTGTTAGTATGTGTGTGTGTGTGTGTGTGTGTGTGTGAGTGTGAGTGTAAGTGTGAGTTTTGTGCGTTGTGTGTTTTCTGCCCCTGCCGTTCCCGCACAAGGTTGCAACATTGTTGCAAAATTCAAGCACCAACACCGTCTGCTGTCACATTCCCGCACATTTTACCCTCTGTCTTGCGGGAACCAATCTTTATTTTCTCATACTCTATCCCAGCTGCAAATTGGGGGCGGGACACAATAAATATAGCTTTGCCAGTGTGGTTCCTTATCACAACTGATCAAGATGGCCAAAAGATTCTCTGCTCAGAGGGCCTTGCGATTGATTTTGGAAGAGAGAGAAGCTTTTGATGATGATGTAGAGGAAGAGGTTTCAGAATGTGAGGATCACATTTCTGAAAATTCAGAGTCTGACAGTGACTTTGAAGAAGAGGATGAGATTGAGCATCAGCTAGTTCCAAAACGAATACGAGCCACAGGACCAGCCCGTCAGCAGCCAGCCCCAGGACCAGCCCGTCAGCAGCCAGCCCCAGGACCAGAACAAGCCCGTCAGCAGCTAGCAAGTGAAGAAATATGGATGTCAAAAAATTGTGAAATTGAATGGTCTTCTTGCCCAAGAAATGAGCCACCCCGCATGGCTGCCAATGTGATAAGGATGCAACCAGGGCCAACACAGATGGCAGTTACTCATGTGCAGGACATCAAGTCTTCTTTTGAGCTTTTCATCCCAGATTCCATCCAGAAAATGATTCTGGATTGCACTAATTTAGAAGGAAGGCGTGTTTTTGGAGAGAGGTGGAAGGAGATGGACCAAACCCATTTACATGCCTACTTTGGGGTTCTTATCCTTGCTGGAGGGAATCCACAGAATCCCTGTGGGATGCAGAAACTGGCAGAGAACTTTTCCATGCAACAATGTCTCTGGAAAACTTCCACATAATGTCCAGGATTATCCGCTTTGATAACCGAGACGACAGACCAGCTCGACGGCAGAGAGACAAGCTAGCTGCCATCAGGACAGTGTGGGACAAGTGGGTGCACCGCCTCCCCCTGTTTTACAACCCTGGGCCTAATGTCACCATTGATGAGCAGCTGATGCCCCTTTAGGCAGTATATACCATCTAAACCTGCAAAATATGGTATAAAGATCTGGGCTGCCTGTGATGCCACTTCCTCATATGCTTGGAACTTACAAGTCTACACAGGGAAACCTGATGGAGGAGCCCCTGAGAAAAATTAAGGAATGAGAGTTGTCCTGGACATGACTCAGGGACTCAGTGGACACAACATCACATGCGACAATTTTTTTACCTCGCACAAGCTGGGACAGGAGCTCCTAAAGAGGAAGCTGACCATGGTGGGAACGATACGGAAAAACAAGTCTGAGCTCCCACCCCAACTGGTGACTACAAAGAACAGGCCTGTCAAGTCTTCCAAGTTTGTGTACACGGCTGACACGTCCCTGGTATCCTATGTGCCAAAGAAAGGCAAGAATGTGGTACTCATGAGTACACTGCACAGGGATGGGAGAATCTGTGGCCAGGAGCATCAAAAACCAGAGATCATCATGGATTATAATGCCACAAAAGGAGGGGTGGACAACATGGACAAGCTGGTGACTGCCTACAGCTGCAAAAGGAGGACCCTACGCTGGCCACTGGTGATATTCTTTGACATATTGGACATCTCAGCGTACAACGCCTTTGTCATCTGGATGGCACTGAACCCAGAGTGGAACAGAGGGAAGCTCCAGAGGAGACGCCTCTTTCTCGAGGAACTGGGAAAGGCACTGGTGAGACCTCAAATCCAGAGAAGACAACATGTTCCAAGAACCCCAGCCTCTGCAGCCATCATGAGGAGGATTCAGGAGGAGAATGCTGGTGCCCCATCCACCCGACCTACAGAACCACCATCTGCAGAGCCTGAAGTAAGTGTGTGATGCTGTTGCAGTATATGTCTGACACTCATGCCTTGCGAGAGAGAGAGGTGTTAGTAAAATTCCTGATCTTTTCATTATTCTAGGTTGCGGCCAGCAGCAACAAAAAGAAGTGCTGCGAAGTGTGTGGACCCAAGATGGACAGAGAAACACAATATACATGCATCAAGTGCAAGAAGTACATATGCAACACACACACAGTAAAACTCTGCCCCTCATGTGTTGTATAGGCTGGTATGAAAAGGCAATGTGTTCAATGGGGCTGATGTGTTGTCTAGACTGACATGGTTACTGTATGTGTTCGGTTTGTGTTGTGTAAACTGACCTGAATGGGTTAAATTTCTAATGAAGTTCAAATAAATAAAAATCAATAGTTATGAAAAGCCTTGCTTCATTTGTAAATTTGTTGAATTTTTTCCACTCATATCTTGATTATAATTGATTTTCTTTTTTTATTACATTTTATTAAAAAAGAAACAAAAAACGAGTAGCACTTTAATTCATAAATGTGATCTAACAAAGGTAAACGGCAAATATTAACCATATATGCTGTTTATATTGCTTGTAATTGGGATGAAGTAAACATCTGTTGAGTATTTTAACATAAAATTGTTTGATTGTGTTGAATTAAAAACCCAAAAATGCAGCGGGTCCACCAGACCCACGAACACTGGCTGAATAACAGCAATATGAACACCACACAAGGGTTAAAAACCCTATGCTGAAACTATCATGAAGCCTTTTGTAAACATGAGAAATAATCTGCTAGTTATTACATAGTAAACATGAAAACGGTCCAATTTGACCAAAACATCACAGAAAAGTTGAAGGCACAGCTGATATTCAGGAAAAATTTTATTTAAAGAAATAAAGCTCTGCAGTGAAGAAGTATATAAAAAAAGAAGAATCATCATATCACCTTGACATGTTAAGGTGGGAGTATATTCACTGAGAATGTTCACTAGGTTTACAATCTTGTGAACAATTACATAATTATACAATACAATATTATAAGAATAAAACATAGTGTTCTACTGATATATCAGCAGCAATCAGCAGCATCAGCAAATCAGGCTTATTGTGCATATGTTGGTCAAAATAAGTCATCTGTCAAAATACACAAAACAGCCATCCAACTGGTGATATGGTGATATGCCACAGCCAAGCACTATATGGAGGCAAATCATGGCTCCTCATCCTGTGAGGTTTCTCAGTTGGTCAGAGAGAGATGTTTGGGATACAACGATACAATACAATAATACAACAATACAATGTGTGTGTGTGTCTGTCTATGTCCTCTTGCGCCTGAAGAGGCCACAGAGCCAAGAGAGACACTTTTTCTTCTTCTTCTCTTTCAGCTCTGTTGTTGCTGCAGCAACCTGTCGAGTAAAACAAAATGTCAGATCTTATTTGTACCTGGACGGTTGGTCTGTTCTTCTCTGAGGTAAAATGATATGAAAAGCTAAAGCTGATGTTTCCTTTTGCATTGTTTCTGAGCATCATGTTCATACCATAGCAGTAGGAAATGGCCTGTGTTTCAGGAAAGTTACAGTTTACACAGTACCATGGTTAAGGAGTTTCAGCTTTGCAGTAAAACTGCACTGAATGTAGGAAATATTAGGGACATCTTCCTGATATTGAGTTGCGTTATGTCAGTGAAGTGAGTTTGAAGTGAATTCATGTTCCTTTTAAAAATTGGATGTTTTTGTTTTCACCCCAAATGAAATCAAAACAAACCTCCTGCTCGGGGTCGGTGAGGCGTTCCAGGTTTGGGAGGAAGACTCTGTTGTGTTGGTACTTGGCCGCATCCTTCTGCAGCAGGGAGTGGATGTGCTGCACCATCTCCTCCTCAAAGGTGCGGTTCTGCAGGTGCTGCGACCGGTACAGAGTCTTATCTCTGCCTTGGAAAAGTTCCACCAGGATGCATTTGATGGTGGACTCCTGCACCACAGCTCTTTCCTGTGTTAGAACAGAAGATTTTGGTTGGCTCACCTGAACCCAGTGCAGATGGAGCTTAGGTAGTTAGGACTTTGTAATCTTTGACCTGGACTAATATAAATTTGCTGGTACTGTTGGCATGTGAGGAGCCAGTAGAAACAGGCCTGGAATTTAAGGCTTCAAGTTTGGGGTCCCAACCTATAGTTTCACAAACACTTTCTTACACACTGTTTTATTTAGCTGAAGTAAACCTACTGTAGTCAGAAGTGGTTGGACAGCAGCAGAGTCACCAGCCCATGGTTGGGGAGGAGAAGACTGGAGAGATCTGAAGCCATACACAAACCCCTGGTCTCCTCTCCCTCCTGCAGTTCCTTGGACACTGAGCAAAGACCGACCGTCTAACCCATCAGTGACAGGCTTGGTCTCCGCAAACAGTTCTGTCTCTGGGAACCGCTTCATGAAGGCAGCCAGGCTGCAGTCGAGGGCCAGAGGGTTCTCCACTAGCGAGTGTATGGGAGTTGGCAGTCCCAAGAAACTTCATGCTTTTAGGATTATATGCGTGCACAAGAGAGAATGAAGAAATACAAGGAACAAACTATCTTTTATCATCATTTATTAAGTATTTATTTCTCACGCACTCACACAGACTCGCTCTCATTGTCACACACTCACTCTCACACACACACACACACACACACACACACACACACACACACACACCTACTCTCTTCTCAAACTCAAAAACTGATGTAAACTCCTATCTGTCTTGTTTTGTAGGTTGTTGTTTTTGTTTTTTTTGTCTGTTTGCTTTGCTTTGCACTTTATTTGTCCTGTTCCATCTAGTTTGTAGTTGTGTAATTTCACTAATTTCACTAATAAAGCTAAAAAAAAAAAAAAAAAGTATTTATTTCTGCTCAATACCTTCTGTAAGAGATTTATATAGATTTCCGTTATAGTTATCTCCCCGAACTTTCCTTTTTTATTATTAATATTGATTTATTTATTTTTTCACCTCTCCTCTCCTCCACTTCCCTTAGCTCCTTTGTAAATAGGCCAATATATATATAAACAGATCAACTCAGTAGTCAGATCCAGCTTCCTGCAGCTAAGAACCATTTCCAAAGTCAAGTCCTTCCTTTCTTTTCACGACCTGGAAATAGTTATACATGCATTCATTTCCCGTCGCCTCGACTATTGTAACTCCTTGTATTTTGCTATCAGTCAGTCTTCCCTGTCCCGCCTGCAGCCGGTCCAGAACGCTGCCTCAAGGCTTCTCACTGGCACCAAGAGAGACCACATTTCCCCTGTTCTGGCGTCCCTTCATTGGCCCCCTGTTCACCAAAGAATTGATTTCAAGATTCTATTACTTGTTTTTAAGGCCCTCACTGGTCTCACCCCGTCTTGTATCTCCGATCTCCTACACCCCCAAGCAGTGTTCATTTAGTTGACGGATCATTTTCGTCATAGTTTTCGTCAGCAACATTTTTCCGCTGACAAAAACGAGACAATAACTAAATAAAAATTAATTGATGACAAAAACTATGACGAAATGTATTGACATTTTCGTCAACGAATAAAAACAAGATGAAAATGTTATGGAAAGACGAGTTGGGAAGAGATCCAAACAGTCTTTCTCTCTCTCTCTCTCTCTATCTCTGTCACTCACTCGCTCTCTCACCAGACCCGTCATTTTAGTCAAAAGACTATGACTAAAATTAAATAAAAATTTGCTGTCATAATTAACACTGCCCCCAAGTTTCCGGCAGGTCTCTCAGGTCCACTGACCTGAGAGACCTGCTTTTAGCTTTTAACTGTTCCATGGTCTAGCTATTGGCACCTTAAAACCCATCACATTTCTGTAGCTTTTGATTCTGTATGATCTTTATTTTCATCATTGTTATTTTTATTTTTATTTTATTTGTGTTTTGTATATACTTGCACAGCACCGTGGTCAACAATTGTTGTTTTTAAGTGTGCTTTATGAATAAAATGAACTTGAACTTGAACTTCATTTGGGGGAACTTTCAGGTTGTTGAGGTGGGAGGTCGGCTGTTTTAAGTTCAGAAGGCAAACTGGAAGTGACACTATGAACAACATCATAAATTCTCACCAAACAAGTCGTGTGTATGTGTCGGTTTGTGTGTGTATGTGAACACAGTGTGTGTGTGTGTGTGTGTGTGTGTGTGTGTGTTTGTGTGCATGTGTGTGTGTGTGTGTGTGTCCTCAGTGAACTGTATCAGTTCCTGCAGTAGCTTCCAGCTGCAGCAGTCAGTTCAGTCTCTGTTCAGTGTGACTGAGGGAGGTTTTTGTACGACGCTTTATCACTGTGTGAACACATGCTGACTGTTGATAACATGGAAACTCTGACAGTAGTAAACTGCTGCATCTTCAGTCTGGACTCCACTGATGGTCAGAGTGAAGTCAGTCCCTGATCCACTGCCTGTAAAACGACCTGGAATCCCTGATGCTCGATAACTAGCTGAGGAAATGAGCAGTTTAGGAGTTTCTCCATCTCTCTGTTGGTACCAGGCTAAACGGTGGAAGCTGCTATAAACATAAACCGGCTGACTGGTTTGACATCTGATAGTGACCGAGCCTCCCGGAGCAGAGCTCACTGCTCCAGGCTGAGTCACTGTGATCTGGCCTCTGGACTCTGAGGATACAGAGACAAAAACATAAACCACCATCATGGTTTTCTCCGCTTAATTTCAGAGGAACGGATGTTCATCGAGGAGAGGAGTTTGATTCTCTGGACTTTACCTGTGAAGCAGCAGCAGAGGAGAGTCCAGATGAGGATGGAGATCAAAGTCATGTTTTGATGAGGAGGATTTCTGTGGCTTCTGTTGTCATGAAGGACAGCTGTCAGTCATCCAGTGTTCAACTCTCAGGACTATAAACTCTCCCAGAGCACTGGAGCATGGTGCTGCTGATGCAAAGTGGCTCTCTATGGAAATGCTCTGACTGACTCCAACAGGGACTTGGATTACTGTGATGATGCTGTTTCTAAATGGATCAATCAAGTTATTGGTAACTTGATTGATCCATTTAGAAACAGCATCATCATCTTGATTAACAATGTATTCATGCAAAATTTGATGTAGATTTGGCTTGATGTCTATAAACAAGTTTTCTTCATATCAAGGATATCTCATGTCTTAGTTTACTGCTAGAGAAATCAATATCACTACAAGATAAAATTAACAATACAAAAATAAAAAAGATTAATGTTGGAACTTGCATAATATGATAGTTTAGCTTGTTATTACACTATTTATTTTCAATCACATACTGTAGTACAAGGAGTAATTAGGTGAGTTGACAAAACTATTTCTGTAACTGCCTTTTTCAGTCATGAAGCCTGTTTGTTGCCCTGGTTCATTAGTGAAACCTGCGTAAATGAGTAGAGCAAACACACACCATGTCTTACAACTTCCTGGTTTCAGCAAAGAGTTCTGGAAGATACAAAGTAAAAAGACTCACACTCTTGCTCCAGTGCATAATTTGTAATGATCAAACACTGACATTTCAGTTTGATATTTAAAATGTATGCATTTGAGCAAGAGTGTGCGTTTTTTATCTTCACTAGTGAAACCTGTCTGTTGCCATGGTTCAGTAATGATGCCTGTCTGTTTTCATAGTTCCTGAGCTCAGAGAGGGAAGTGAAACATTGAAGATCAGTTTCATCCAATCTCTCCTACTACTGAGTCTTCTGAGAAAAATGCTCAGAACTAGCAGCCTCCCCTCCTCTCCATTTTCTTCATCTGCGTGCCTGCAATCCACAGGATGTAGTTTATTTTCACTTATATGCACTTGTTTTATTCTCTCTCTCTCTCTGACTCTCTCTCTCTCTCTCTCTCTCTCTCTCCAACCTCCTGTCTGTCTCCTCCAGTGGGTCGAGTGGTCCCCACCCTGACGGTGCTGCCCCCCTCCAGCGTGGAGCTGCAGCAGGGGAAGGCCACGCTCATGTGCCTGGCCAACAAGGGCTTCCCCTCAGACTGGAGGCTGGCCTGGAAGGTGGACGGCAGCAGCAGCAGCAGCAGCAGCTGGGAGGAGAGCAGGAGCCCCGGGGTGCTGGAGAAGGACGGCCACTACAGCTGGAGCAGCACCCTGAGGCTCCCTGCAGACCAGTGGGGGAAGGTGGGCTCTGTGACCTGTGAGGCCACCCGGGGCTCCCAGTCTCCGCTCTCGGAGTCACTGAGGAGAGACCAGTGTTCCCAGTCCTGACCTGACTCACTGGGACTTCTGCTACTGGTTTTACTCTGCTACTGCTCTCAGTCTGCACTCAGCACTGTAGTCTCTCTCTCTCTCTCTCTCTCTCTCTCTCTCTCTCACACTCTCTCTCTCTCTCTCCATCTTACCAGACTCATTACATCTTTAAATAGTAATGTTTCCTTGCTTGCAGTAATGCTGATAATCTGATATGTTAAGACAATAAAAACCTGTTCACCAAATCAGTTGTGTTTCGATGGATATTATTAGAGATGTCTCTAATCCTGCCTTAATGGTAACAGTGGTTCAATTAAACCACAGAGATTGAGCTTGTCTCAGTGTAAAATCAATGGGATTTTATAATTATTGGTGTTGATTGGAGAAATAAATAATGGGATTATGTAATGCATTGTCACACATCCGAAATAGAAAAATACCTATGCTAAGCAACATTCCAATATGCTCACTTAATATGTAACCTTTGACCCATATTTTCACCTTCAGTGCCTAAAACACAAGGATACTGAATCCGCATCACCATTATAAGTTTAAACTCTAAAGTAACATCTTGTGTGTTTTTCACAGAACTGTGAGCCTGGAATGTGCAAATGCCCAAATCTCATAGAAAACACTGAAATAATAACTTGTTGTCTTCTAGAAGAAGGTGCCCACCTCTTATTACGCATCTATTTAAAGTGCTAGAACTATAGTTATCATTGGTTGTTCAGTCTTGTTCATATGACCTTTTTGACCAATAGCTTTGTTATATTGTGTATTAACATAATCATGAATATTCAACACTATAAAACTCTGCATAATCATCAACATTTTGAGTTCCTTGGTTGGATTGAATAAACCTGTCAAACTGCCAATCTCTCACACTGAATTATACTTCCACACAGTGACTCTGTTTACGAGTTTTATCCTAAAGCTAGGCAGGAGCTAGATGTGGATGTAAGGATGAAAGGAGACTATTTTCATTTTTAAAGATCTTTATCACTGTTTGCATGACTGGAGCAGAATTGCTTTCATTTATTGTTTGCAAATTTCTCTGTGTGGTTACACTTCGAAAACAAATCCAATGTTTCAACCAATGGAAAATCGCCCAATGATCCTTTATTATCAAAGTGTCATATTGGTAAGGCTTCTGGTTGTGTCAAGTTTATACTGTATACAGAAAATATGGTGAATCTATGTAATAATTCTACAAAAGTAGTAAGAGAAATATCATCAGCATAGAGGGATATAACATGAGTGTGAAAAATGATGATTGACAGAATGTTGTTCAGTTTTTTAGGCTGAATCAAACACAACAAGTCTTGTGTGTGTTTGTGTTTGGACTGAATCAGCCTTCCCAGTCTTCCCAGTCTTCCCAGTCTTGGTTTGAGAGGGTGGAGAAGGAACAGCTGAATGGTTGGGAAGTTGACTTTCAGCAGGTTGGAGGTCAGCATGGGGAGGTCAAACATGAATAGAGCTGGATTGACACACATAGAAACACAGTAAAGAAAATATATCTCTACTTTAACCTCAAATTAATTACATTCAGTCTCACTAGAAACAGTTTACATAGAATCTGTTCAAATCTGAGCTTGAGAGAATTGTTTGACTGATCACACAGTATGATTGAACAGAAATATAATATATTGACATCAATATTATTGAATTTTATGATACATATAATTGTTGTTTGTACTGTTGCAGAATCATAATGAGTTTGAGTTTGTTCAGATTGTATAAAACATACTAAAGGAACATATATTGAAATCAATATTAATCTTAATCTTATAAATCTTAAGAGTTCAAATTGATTTGAGTTTGTTCATTTTATTTGACTGAAATATATTCAGTATATTTCAGCTACTACACTACTATGCCAGTTAAAAAGATGAAAGTTATTATTACTATATTTTTCTAAAATCACTAATTGAGTATTAATGTTTGAGAATGTTTGACTGACTAAAACTGTAAGACTCACTGTAACAGTAAACACTGTAAACAAATGTTTTAGTTTCTGTGCAGCTGTTGAGTCAGATCAGTTCCTCTCCAGCTGAGGGAGGTTTTTGTACGACGTTGTATCACTGTGTGAACGGGATGTAACCCTGCTGACAGTAGTAAACTCCTGTATCTTCAATCTGGACTCCACTGATGGTCAGAGTGAAGTCAGTCCCAGATCCTCTCCCACTAAAACGATCTGAAATCCCAGATTGACGGGTTGTAGCAGAATAAATCAGGAGTTTAGGAGCTTCTCCAGGTTTCTGAAGGTACCAGCTGAGTTGATTACTAACACTTGAACTGGTTTTACATCTGATAGAGACAGTCTGTCCTGGTTCAACAGACTGAGATTCAGGAGACTGAGTCAGAATGATTTCTGCTAATGAATCTGAAAAATATCAAAACAGAGGAGAAGGGTTATTGAGACAAATATAACTTGGAGAAAGATGATCAATTTCAAAACAGAAGAGTATCATTTCTTTAACATGGAGAATAGATGGAAGAAGGTAAATGCTGGTTGTTTCAGTGTTTCTCCATCATAGCAGAACATCATTCTGGTAAACCTGGTTACATCCTGAAACAAAGTTTTCAGAAGAGAGTCTCACCCTGAACAAGGAGCCCCAGGGTGCCCAGCAGTAGAATCTGTGACATCATCATTGTGCTGCCGACGTGTCAGTCCCTGCATTCCAAATCGCATACTTTTTCTTTTTACTACACTACGTACTACATCTGCCCTTAGAAAGTATGCACTGTGCATGTAGTAGGCAGACAATTGGGACATACTATTTCGTCATCACATTGCGTCTTGAACTTTGACCCTCTTGCTTATATATCCGTCGCAGTAATACGGTTGCAGTCGAAAACGTTGCCATGGAGATCCAAAACGCCATTCGCCGAGCTCGTCAGAGACGCGCATACCGTCGGAGATCAACCCGGAGAGCTCGGCTGCTGTTACTTTGTAATGTATGTAGTTTTAACGTCATTGTACATTATAGCATGCAGTATTAGATGCACCACAGTAAAAATACATAATGCATTTCTCTGTCACTGTTACTTTCATAGTCATGTCCTTTTGTTGTTATCTTATGTTCGTGATTATTTTGTTCACTTAAACAATTCTTATGCGGCTGAATTGCAGCTGCCGGCACTATGTTCTGTCTGCACGGAAGCAGCCTTACTAAACTATAGGTTTTAACATGTAGACTACATATCATCATTGTCAATACAAACCTGAGCACACTGTATATTGTATATACTGTCGGATAACCTAATCCATGTAGATAAAGTAACTGTTGCATTAATGATCCCATATTTCTTCCAGCATCTTTGCACCATTGCACTACTCTCTCTTGTTTACAAATGTCAGTGGTTGTTTATATATAGAAGTGAAATGTTTATGTTTACCTTTGTTCAGCTTTGTTGTCCTTGTTTTTAGCTGTATGTCTATTCTGTGTAAGTACATTGAGAGCAACAAAAAAACAAATATTGTGTTCACATACTTGGCCACTAAAGCTGATTCTGATTCAGAAATGTGAGTGCATAATCACATCATTGCAGTCCTAGTATGTAGTGTCTTTGTATCTCAAAGTGTAAATAAACCATGAATGATATTGTAGCTTTTCTAGCACCACCCTAACAGTGTTGGCAGGATTGACAATAGTTATATAAAACAGTTGTACCAATCTAAAACAGCATACAACAGGCAGAATAGGATTTTTCAGGAATTCAAATGAGGCTTTTGCATAACATTGGATCTCTTTTATTTGTCATATTCATAGCATGTCCATCCCACAACATACTGCCGGTTGAACCCCCACGTGCCCATCCTGCAGCTCTTCTTTGACGGTGCCTCCAACCTCCGCCCTGACCTTTGCCTGTCCAGACACTCCATCGCCGCACTTACAGCTGCTCTTACAAATGAAGCTGACCATGGATGGGAGAAAGAGCTGCATGTACTTGTTTTTCTATACTGGCTTGCCCATGCTGCATCGTATAGGGTAGTGTCAAGGGCTTTTGACATCCCGAAAACCACTGTCCACAGAATGGTACATCAGGTCAGCGGGGCAGTAGTTGGGCTCCTCAAGAGGATTGTCCGGTTTCCACCAGCAGACCAGATGGAGGAAGTGGGTGCTGGCTTTGCCCGTTTAGCAGGCTCCCCAGCATTTTCTGTGGCAGTCGGTGCCATTGACGGCTGCCACATTCGTATCAAGCCCCCTGCAGAAGATGCTAGTTGTTATTATAATCGCAAGCTCTTCACATCGATCCAGCTCCAGGCCATCTGTGACCATCGTGGCAAGTTTATCGACATATGCTGTGGTTTCCCTGGGTCTGTTCACGATGCCCGTGTGCTGAAAAACAGCCCTGTTTACAGTCAGCAGCTCTACCCACCAGAGGGGAGATGTATTCTGGGTGACGGTGGTTACCCATGTCTCACTGCCCCCATCCGTCTGATGACGCCATATCGTGCACCTGTCCTGAATGCTGTGCAGGCCAGGTACAACCACAAGCTGTCCAGGGCCAGGTGCATTATTGAGCGCGCATTTGGGATGATGAAGACCCGTTGGCGATCCATCTTTTTCAAGTCCCTTGAAGTGTGCCACACCTTCGCACCTGTTGTTGTCACCTGTTGCACCATCCTCCACAACCTCTGCCTGGAAAATGGAGACATCATGGAGCCTGATGAGGAAGCTGCTGAAGCAGGAGATAACGGCCCAGAACCTGGAAACAGGGAGGTGGAAACAGGTGAGGGTGTCAGGGATCTTCTGGCTGCAGCAGTGTCTGCCCCTCTTGAGTGTATTCCAGCGCTTCAAGAGCATGATTATTGTCACCATTAGAATGCACAGTAATGCAGGTTTTTGTTGTGTTTTTGTTAGTAAAGCCGAGCTCGATGCCTATGTGAGGATGTTATTTATTTTGTATTCCTACATCCCACTATGTTTTTGTTTGTAAAGCCGAGCTCGATGCCTATGTGAGGATGTTATTGCGTTATGTATAAAACATCTAATGATCATGACTTGTGTCTTGTGTACTGTGTAATAAATGCGTCACTTTGTTCCAGTTTCACCTGTAACTTTGAAGTCATGTCAATCATCATCAATCATCACAGTCAACACAGTACACAGTATACAGTATTTTGACACAGCACATAACGATAGGTTGGATGATTTGTAAACATTTATTGAGGCGAACATAAATACAATTAGTAATTAACTGTTAAATAAAAATACAAATACAAATAAATACAACTTTACTTAACTAAACTTTACTTTTTGATCAGTGCCTCCAACAACGCAAAAAATCTTTCATCCCGCCTCTCCTCCCTTACCCTGGCCTCCTCCTCTCTTCTCTCCTCCCTTGCCCTGGCCTCCTCGTCTCTTCTCTCCTCCCTTACCCTGGCCGCCTCCTCTCTTCTCTCCTCCCTTGCCCTGGCCTCCTCCTCTCTTCTCTCCTCCCTTGCCCTGGCCTCCTCCTCTCTCCTCCTGGCCTCCTCGTCTCTTCTCTCCTCCCTTGCCCTGGCTTCCTCATACCTCTGCTCCTCTTTTTGCTGCTGCTCTGCTTCTCGCCTTTGATCTCTCTTGTCTATTTCTTCCAGGTAGGTCATTAGGCCTCCCTGGCTCTCCTCCTTCCTTCTCTTTCTCCCTGGTGCACTTGTATCAGTGTTACTGTCCTCCTGAATGACTGGGTCAGCAACAGAGGGAGTGGAGACTACAACAGTCTCCTGGCTTGCTGATGAGATGAGCACTGGTGGGGTGATGGATGGCTTGCTGTCCAATGCCGCATCCATCACCCCATACCATTTCCAGGAGGCTGCTGTTGCCTCCCCTCCCTCTGTGCTGACCCCCGATCTAGGACACTTTAGATCCTGCAAATGAGATAAGAAGAGAAGTAATGTTAGTAAAGCATGGTAAATGACTGATCAAAGGCAGACATAAAACTCCTAACTGACCTTGTATTTTTGTTTTAAATTTTCCCACTTTTTCTTCACCCAGGCTGGTTGGACTTTTCCCTGTAGTTCGTTTTTCTCCACATACATTCTAAAGGGACAGGGAAACCATAACATGCAAGACAACACCTAACATGCCCAGCAATGACAAATGCTCCTTTTATCACATTTCAACAGACTGTTACTTACTCAAAACCTTTGATGGCAGCATTCCTTTTGCCTGTGAAGAGGTCTTGATTTTCTGTCCTCCACTTTATGAGTGCTTCGGTATGTTCATCAGACCCTGACATTAAACATGAATTATGTTTCAAGTTAAGTGCAGTTACGGTAACATTGACATTGTTACACTGTATTCTGTGACCCATCAGTGACCTGAAGAGGAATTTCATCTGTATAACCACTGTAAATGTTTGCACCAATCTTTAACACATACATTATTTTTCATAGGTAGACATACTGGCAAAAACTCTGCCCCCATAGTATCTATAGTCAGGGTCACACATTGTGATGGCTGGATATGTGTGACCTTATCTACTCAGATATTAGATACGAATTTTCTGAAAGCTGTGATGGGACAAACTTTAGTGGTCGTAGGTAGATCTGTCTGTAGAGCACAAACAGTATTTCGTCAACACTTTTCACACTTTTTAATATAGTTGGTCCTCTAGTGTCACAGAACCTGACAGGTCACACATTTCATTACACACAAAGCACAGTGACCCTATTTAAATACTGTGTATTAAATACTATGGTGCCATTGTGTTTGGTGACAGCTATTGCAATAAAGCATGCAATGAAAGTATGATGAAACATTACACAGCTGAAACTCCTAACGTTAATGAAGTTACAGAATCGAATGTAACCCATCAAAGTTCTCCTGACGTGTATGAGGGGTAACTCCAGTAAACTACATACAACAGACAATATAGTATAGATATTATATAGCTGGTTACTGAGTTGAAGTTAATAGTAATAAGTAAAAAGTTGAAGTAGGCTAATTTTCCTTCATGTATGGGTTGACATTTGCACTCATTTCTCCACTTAGCTTCGTGCAGCAATTAAGCAATATTACACTCGAGGGTGTGCGTTACCGTCATTATTGGCACGACAGTGATGCGGTCAGGGTCCGTAAGCATCACTGAAGTGCCAATAATGACGGTAACGCACACCCTCGAGTGTAATATTGCAATTATACAACAGTTACCAACAAAATAAAAGATATAAACAAAATGTATTCATATTGTGGGGCAATTCGCTCTCAAAATAAAAAACTTTTTGCTAGTGTTATCTCCGTTTCCCTGGAAATACATGGGGTCTGACTAATAACTGGAAAACAATCAGTCACGTCAGTAGACTCCTATGTAATGGAACCTAGTTTACTACTCCAGCAAGTAGGCGGAGCCTTAGTAACGACCTAGCAACAGAGACGATTTCTAGTCCCTGTTGAGTCAGAAAAGCCAACTGGAGCTAATGCTTTCTAGAGATCGCGGGATTTCCCAAACTGAATAAATACCACACATATAAACACAAAACTGCCTTGCTAGCTCAATCTTGTTGTAACTAAGATATCTGCTGAAAAAAATAATTTTCCCATGGACAGATTTAGCTACTATGTCCGCGAACTTCACACGGCACAGCTGATGGAGGATGCAGAGCGTCTGGTAACATCAAGGCTGAACAGAGTTAACGTAGCGTTATATTTAAATATAGCCTATTGTATGATAATATATGGCGGAGTAATATTTAGTGATGAGCACGGCTAGGTGTGCTGTCATGCTGATTTGAGCACGTTCTAAATGTCTAGTTGACCAATCAGATCGCTAGGTCGGAACTACCTGTTATAAATAAAATAATAAAAATACTTTACACTTGAATGCGGTGTCAGTCATTGCAGCGGTCGACGTTCCACTGCTGTCCGTCATTGTTGACATTTGTTAGTGCTGTTTTTTCTCTCTCTGGCGGCTCAGTCGAAGTGACGTGTCTTCCGCTGCGCAGAGGACTGTGGGTCAGAATAGCCAAAAAAGCATGCTGGCCTGCATACTGCAAAATTCGACCGGATGTAGTAGGGCATCCGGGTATTTTCTGGCATACTGCATTGACATGCATGAATTGGGACATGCTAAATCTTTTTCTGGCATACTAAATAGTATGGAAGTATGGGTATTGGAACGCACCCAGTGTCTCTGAAAGGCCTGGACAGCCACTGATCAACACTGGCCTCTTAAGCATATCATGGTGTTTCCCCCTCAGTGCTGGGAGCATTGACTATTTAAATGATCCTCATGTATGAAATTAATAGAAGGTCTTAATAAAGTGTCAGAGTGTTGTCATCCTAGAAGAGACCACTCCCACACTCCCATCAGGATAGAAAAACTATTTATTACACACAGGCTTTTAATGTAATTTGTTTTCATCTTCACCTCTTGTTTTTGCTTGTGTCATTTTTCTATAATCTTGTTTTTAAATAAATCCTGCTACCTTCAACATTCATCTTTGGTTTTCATTCATTGTCATTTTAGTCTATCAGCCCTCTAACATCCCCATAACTTTAAGCTGGCAGGTAACTCCTCACTAGCTTGTCAGCTACTGTAGGGTCCTGTCTAAAGCTGAGCCTTGGAGTCTCTGTTAACACTTATAGAGTACTGTCACTATATACAATATCCCAATTCATCTTAATAATGTTGTTGACCTGGACCGCCTCCCTACTATATGTTGTATCAATAGGATTTGAAGGTCTCCTTCTGTTTGAAAGTTTAATATTATTTATTATTTAACCATGTCAGTAAAATGTCCACACCTGCTTTCAACATATTTCCTTGTTTTTGGTGCTGTAGTAACTGCACCCACACCATCATTGTCATCTCACATCTGGAAAGGCCCTGTGCATTTTGTGTGAGCCTCCTCCCGGATAACAGATCAGTATGGTGGGGGAAGACTGTGAGATTAAAAGGAAAGGGCACTGACCTCAATGTAAATTACCTCATTTCCACCCCTAAGAGCTGGTATCAAGGAACAGACCTGGTAAATAACCATACAACTCCAACAGACCTGTCTTTGTTAATCCCCAAACAGACAGAGGGTCCTATCTTACACCCAGCGCAAAGCGCAGCGCAAGTGTCATTGCTAGTTTCCAACCGACACAGTTGTCATTTTCACGCCCAGCGCCCACGTTGTTTAAATAGCAAATGTACTTGCGCCCATCTTTGCGCCCATGGGCGTGTTGGTCTTAAAATGAGGTGTGGTCAGGCGCATTGTTGGCGCATTGCTATCTTGAGGCAGCAGAAAGCGATTGCACCATTGACCAACAAAAACCTGGTCTAAAGTCTGGCGCAGTATTTTCCTGCTATGGGCGCATTATTCAGATAGTAAGATGCGTCTCTCTCTCTCTCTCTCTCTCTCTCTCTCTCACCATTACCATGCAAAATAGAAAAATAGGATAATCTAGCCTACTATGAAAATGTGCACTTTACTTCGTTCCTGACATGTATTTTGGTGCCAAATTGCCATATGCTTTCACCATTACGCAATGCCAAATGCCAAAAACTACATGTAACGTACAAGTCCCGTTAACCATCATCACACATGGCCAATTGCTAAATACGCAACCTACAACCAAGAAAAACAACACAGTAAATCTGTAAAAAGCACAGCCCAACAAAAAGTCATGATACTAAACTGCAAAGGCATCTTACCTTCACCCGACGCACACACACATCGCCATCACGCACGAGCAGATCCGTTTCCTCAGCAGAAAACCATTTGTTTGTCCAACTTGCCGAATCCGCTATTTAAATAGCAATGCGCCAAGGTGCAAGCACACCTGGCTCTTAAAGGGAATGCGAGATGACACTGATTTGTTGAGTTCATGTTAAGCCCAAAACACAACTATGATTAATTAAGGAACTTAGTACAACCCCTTTGCACCTTGCGCCTTACTTTGCACCCACATTGTGCGTTGTTTAACTAGCACTAAATGCTCTTGCGCCATGCGCTTTAGAGCATGCGCCATGGATCGTTTAAATAGGGCCCAGTGAGTCTGAAAGGAAACACATTGGAATGTGTCCGAAATCAGGAGAAATATTTGATACAGACTCATGCAACCTTGGGTATCACATTGTGGTGGACTCTAATGTATATGTCTAATTTTATATGTAACTGGAATGTTTTATATAATAGTTATTGCATTATTCAATTTCTTTATCTTTACATGGGGCTTAGATAGCCATGTTTGATATTGAAGTGTTCAGGAATTTGTGCTGAGTTTAATAATGTTAATGTTACGGCGATCAATTATATTGGATAGATCTGGGAACCAAAATCAGGGTTTCATGCATATGTAATGAGCCGTAACACTAGACATGCCAGCCCACGCACACAACCCTCAACTGATCACAACAAAACCAAACACACACATTTCCAATGCGGATTTCATGCACTTTACGTGGTCGCGACACGTGTGCTAACGGAGTCTGACAACTTTGTTCCAAAATTTGTCTCCAAAGACAGACTCAACTGCATCACCATCACAAGCCAAGTAGAAAGCCTGTTTCATCCTAAACAGTGAAGAGAGCCTTGCTGCCTTGCCTATCTGCCTGACAAATACACACACACACACCAGCACGTGTGTCTGTGTGTCCTGCCTGCTACAACCTCGCTATCAGCTATCCTGCTGAGTTTAACTCTGAAGAATCATCAGAACCTCCAGAGTGGGTCGGTGTTAGCCTTGAGAGACCCACAGCCCTGTCCAGCAGCCTGCGTGCTCCAGCCTGCGTGCTTCACTCTGTTGCTGCCTGCTGAGATCAACTGAACAGACGTGGGATCTTCATCCTCCAGCACCTCGTCGAGCCGAGACTCCTCACAGCCTCCCGGCCTCAACGTGCTTCATCTCCCTCCGGACCTCCACTGGTGTCGTATGTATGGTCATTGTCTGCTGGGCATCATATCATACATCACACATAGCTATTCCATTACATTCACACTTCACACACATATCATACACTTTATTACGGCTCCTATAGTTATAGTAGCCTAACCATTCAGTTATTCAAGGATTCATTTAAGTCAGTTTTCCAGATAGTTATACTGTCGCCCCTTTATTGCTATCGTTGTTGACTCATGTCTTCCACTGCTCATCTTCCATGATTGTGTCTGCTGAAATGTTGGTTTAATTATCAGTATTGCATATTCACATGATCATCTATTTCTATTGCCATGGATTAATCAATTCATAGGTATATCTCTTGTATATATTGTACTATATTCACTTGTATTTACCTGATTATTGAGTGTGCTTTAGTTTAGTAATAAATATATTATTTTGCATAAAGTCACCTCATGTGCTTATTGTGTGGGTTTAAATTCAAACATGCCGAGAACTCGCTCCTTCAGATGAGACCTGTTGATGCTGTCTGTTATCTGGTGCCCCGTTCTTAATTCTCATAGAAGCTAACTCTAAATTATATTGATATCAGACACCATTAATACCTATCACCACTACAGTGCTTGTCTGTTTTTCCAGTGGCTTGTCTTTTCCTTCTACAGTCTCACACCACACTCCCCTCTTCTGGCCTGACTCAGTGTCTGTACAATAGATACATGTGTTCACCCAACTATTCCCTTCCTTCAAGAAAAAGACTCTCTTGACTTTCCTCTATCTAAACAAGGCTTCCTGATCCAGTTGACTGAATGATCATCCTGATCTGTTTGGATCCTGACAGTCCAGATATTCCAGGACCAGCGTGGATAAGCTGTATGGATCATTCAGCAGTGGTTTGGGGCTCAGCATCAGGACAGCTTACTTTGCTAGATGTTGTTGTGCTTATAATGGTCTGATTGGGCTTCTTCACTGGAACTGTCCTCTTCATTTGGGGGAACTTTCAGGTTGTTGAGGTGGGAGGTGGGCTGTTTTAAGTTCAAAAGGCAAACTGGAAGTGACACTATGAACAATATCATCAATCCTCACCAACCAAGTCGTGTGTGTGTGTGTGTGTGTGTGTGTGTGTGTGTGTGTGTGTGTGTGTGTGTGTGTGTGTGTGCGTGTGTGTGTGTGTGTAAACAGTGTGTGACAGTGGTAAACTGCTGCATCTTCAGCCTGGACTCCACTGATGGTCAGAGTGAAGTCAGTCCCTGATCCACTGCCTGTAAAACGATCTGGAATCCCTGATGCTCGAGAACTAGCTTGGTAAATGAGCAGTTTAGGAGTTTCTCCATCTCTCTGTTGGTACCAGGATAAATAGATACTACTATAAACCGTCTGACTGGTTCGACAGCTGATGGTGACCGAGCCTCCCGGAGCAGACCTCACTGCTCCAGGCTGAGTCACTGTGATCTGGCCTCTGGACTCTGAGGATACAGAGACAAAAACATAAACCACCGTCATGGTTTTCTCCGCTTCATTTCAGAGGGACGGATGTTCATAGAGGAGAGGAGTTTGATTCTCTGGACTTTACCTGTGAAGCAGCAGCAGAGGAGAGTCCAGATGAGGATGGAGATCAAAGTCATGTTTTGATGAGGAGGATTTCTGTGGCTTCTGTTGTCATGAAGGACAGCTGTCAGTCATCCAGTGTTCAACTCTCAGGACTATAAACTCTCCCAGAGCACTGGAGCATGGTGCTGCTGATGCAAAGTGGCTCTCTATGGAAATGCTCTGACTGACTCCAACAGGGACTTGGATTACTGTGATGATGCTGTTTCTAAATGGATCAATCAAGTTACCAAACTCTTCATTAACAATGTATTCACGCAAAATTTGATGTAGATTTGGCTTGATGTCTATAAACAAGTTTTCTTCAAGGATATCTCATGTCTTGTTATAGGCTAGTTTACTGCTAGAGAAATCAATATCACTACAAGATAAAATTAACAATAGACAAATAAAAAATAGACTAAATTTGAAACTTTGGTGAATAATTTGATAGTTTAGCTTGTTATTACATCAGTTAGCTAAAGTTTTATGAAGTGAAAATAATTTTGGTGAGTTTGTTTTGTTCAAAGTGAGAGAGCCGTGTCTCTCTAGAGTGAGAGGTTTTTGTACGGCGGCTCAATGAGTTTGTATCACTGTGGTACACTTTTGGTGGAGGAACCAGACTGGATGTTGGAAGTAAGTTCACCTATCTAATATTTTTTATTAATCTATTAACTACATTTTAAATTTTTGCATATGCGATGCACTTTAGAGCAAAATATTTGACTTTCCATGTTATTATATAATTTTTCTAATATCAGTTTTCTCTCACCAGTGAAAGAAAAAGTTAATAAATGTAATCCAAATGATCAATCTAATTATTATAAGTTATTGGGCCAGAGGAGAAAGCATGTATTCATAACTCTTAGTTTAATGTTGCATCTTGAGGCATTGTAGTTTTAGTTTTGTCTGGTAAAGTGAGAGAGCCGTGTCTCTCTAGAGTGAGAGGTTTTTGTACGGCGGCTCAATGAGTTTGTATCACTGTGGTTGACTTTTGGTGGAGGAAGCAGACTGGATGTTGGAAGTAAGTTTCTGCACAAATATAAAATATCGTATCATCTATCAACAGTTTTAATCCTGTGTCTGAATGTTAGTAGTACATTTAAATATTCACTGTGTTGATTTTCATCACTTATAGTCACCTTTTCTTTTCTCTGTTTCTCTCCTTAACCATGGAGTCTAACTTACAGCTGCCTGACTTGTTCCAAAATTGCTTCCACAAATTTTCAACATCATATTATTTATTAAGGCTTTCATTGCTGTGTCAGGATTTTTTAAGTAGATATAAATATCTTGTGATTTATAGTGTCCTTTTCTCTGTTTCTCTCCTTAACCATGGAGTCTAACTTACAGCTGCTTTACTGCACTTTTCTTTACACATTGTAGGACTGTCAAAAGTCAACAGCTTGAGCTTTAGAAAAGGTTTTAGAAAAAATTTGAAATGGTTTGGCAGGTTCTTGTTTAATTTCTCAGTTTTACCGTAAATGTAAGTCAAATTAAAACTAAAGTAATGAGCGTTTCTATATACCTGAAAATTTGAAAATGTAGCCAAATCTCATGCTTTCATATATAGTGTACTTTAACATTATTTTGACAGTTTGCTAATTCCAATTGCTGTTTTAAACCCTGCTTTTTTACTGTTTTCTTCAACACAATTCATGTGTTAGTACACATTTATATTTTGACCATTATTTCAACCGGTTTCCAGTTATTTCATAGAACATTTTAAAATGTATTGGTAATCTAATTCTTTCATATTTTTCACTTTTTAAATAAAATTCAGTCAGAGAAAATTGAAAATTTGGAGGAAATTTTTAAAATGTAGCAAATATATGCTGAGATGCTCTCATGCATGAGAGGCTTCTTAAAGGGAAGTGAAACAATGTGTGAGTGAGTGACTGGTGGAGCATAAAATCTGACAGAAACTCCTTAAAGGGGAAAATGGACTCTCACACAGTAAAGGTGTCAAACCGCCTTGTGATTGATTGACAGCTGCAGCCTTCCTGTCCTCTAAGCTGATTGGTGTCTCCTAGGTGATGTCTGTCCCACCCTGACGGTGCTGCCCCCCTCCAGCGTGGAGCTGCAGCAGGGGAAGGCCACGCTCATGTGCCTGGCCAACAAGGGCTTCCCCTCAGACTGGAGGCTGGCCTGGAAGGTGGACGGCAGCAGCAGCAGCAGCAGCAGCTGGGAGGAGAGCAGGAGCCCCGGGGTGCTGGAGAAGGACGGCCACTACAGCTGGAGCAGCACCCTGAGGCTCTCTGCAGACCAGTGGGGGAAGGTGGGCTCTGTGACCTGTGAGGCCACCCAGGGCTCCCAGTCTCCGCTCTCGGAGACACTGAGGAGAGACCAGTGTTCCCAGTCCTGACCTGACTCACTGGGACTTCTGCTACTGGTTTTACTCTGCTACTGCTCTCAGTCTGCACTCAGCACTGTAGTCTCTCTCTCTCTCTCTCTCCTCACGTTCTGTCACCAGACTCATTACATCTTTAAATAGTAATGTTTTCTTGCTCGCGGTATGCCAATATTCTTGATATGTTAAGACAATAAAGATCTATTCACCAAATCAGCTGTGTTTACATGGTATCCATGTGTCCATGTGTATTTTTTATTATATTATTCATTAACTCTGTGACAGCAACATGACAGTGACTGTGTTTACCACTGGTATCCTAAAGACAGGGAGGAGCTAGTTGTGGATGTAAGGATGAAAGGAGGCCATTTTCATTTTTATCTCTTATCACTGGTTGCATGACTGCAGCAAAATTGCTCTCATGTATTCTTTTTCAAATTTCTCTGTATGGTTACACCTAGATAGACAATCATATGTTTTAACCCAATGATCCCTAATTACCAAAGTGTTCTATTGGTAAGGCTTCTGAATTTTCCAAATTTATACTCTATCTAGAAAATATGCTGAGTCTTTGTAATAAATCTACAAAAGTTGTAAAATACATTTCAGGATTAGAATTAAAAAGCAGGATATCGTCAGCATAAAGGGAAACAACATATAAAACCTCCAGTTTTGACCACTGAAATATTTACATGTGTGTGTTCTGTCTGCAAAGGGTTCAAGCACTGAGACAAATAAAAGTGGTGACAACAGATACCCTTGATGTGTCCCCCTTTCCAATTAAAAGCTAGAAGATGTCTTCAAAAATTAAAGGTTGTCCAGTTTTCTGACCTGAGGCTGAATGGAGCACAACAAGTCAAGTGTGTGTTTGTGTTTGGACTGAACCAGTCTTCCCAGTCTTGGTTTGAGAGGGTGGAACATAGGCGGAACATAGGCGGTTTTACCATAAGGCATAGGTAGGCAATTGCTTGGGGCCTCGTCCGCCAAAGGACCTCGTGAATTTTTTATTATTATCTTTTTTTTAATTCCACCTGTTCTAAATAAATTTGCATAATTGACGCCCCGATAATGCCATATAAGGTTAGGGGTCCGGCCCATATGTCGGGAAGCTTCATTCATAAAAATGACACGGAACACTAAAGAGAAGTCTACCAACTCTGAGACCGAAATCCTACTATCAGAAATAAGTCAACCAAAGCATATAATATTTAATATAATTAATAGTGGAATCAAAGGCCCTGCTAAAGCCCAGGAATGGGAAAAAAATAACTTGTGCTGTCAATGCAGTGTGGTCTGTTGTGCATTCCCTTACGGAAATCAACTATAGGCATAGTATTCCTATTCTACATTTTAGATGAATACTAAATAAATATCCCAACAAATCTATAATTCCCTATAGGAATATTATAGTGATACTACAGAAGACGAAAATACCATGATATGGTCACTCCCTAGTGAGTATCACAGACACTCTAAGTCCTTATCGGAGTATTATAGGAATATTATAGGACTATAGTGATTTGTCGTTAGGGCACTGTCACAGAAATAAAAAAAGAAATGGCTTGACATGAAATTAGATGCAAAAAGCAAGACGACCCATGACTGCAACAGGAGGGCCAGGAGGAATTCTCTGTTACACAGACAGATGAAAGAATAGGCCTATACCTGCCATAACTGGGATGTGGCAGGAGGAGGATGTCGCCCTGGACAGCGACTTGCAAGCTGCTGCAGCATGTGATGATATAGGCTTATGCATGAGTCTAATGGTAAGACCTAAAGCCATTTCTTCTCTTTTTAAAATTTAGATTCACTTGCACTTTAATAATCCACATTAACGTTATCAACTGGAGTAAAATAGCCTAAATCAGATTCATCTCCATCTATAATGTATTTTCCCCAATACAATCTAACCTTTTTGTTTTGTCTTTGTATTGAGCACACTTATAGGCTACTATGTTTATGAGATTGCTATTTTTCCTGTGACTATAACCACTGTAGTTAATCTCAACATGATTATACATTACAGTGTCATTTATACTGTATATTCAAACTCAAAATTTCTTCAAAGTGACAGAGATACAATCTATTAGTCAACAACAAAGTTTTGGTTTTTTTTTGCTTGGAGAACGGCAGGTTGATTGTACGTGACTCGTACAACAGGTCTGGACCACTCCTACATTTTGTTCTTACCTAAGAGAAAATTGTAAATACGAGAAAATTGGTGAATGTGGCAAGTTCTCTTAAATCGCTCGTACGAGTGATTTAAGAACAAATCTGTTCGTACGAGTGGTTCTTGCATGAGGCTCATTGTTCGTAATATCTGACAAGGACATTTTTCATAGCACCTCGGCCCAGTTATCAATTCTCATATGTACAAGAGCCATGTATTGTTCCTGCTTCCCTCATCTTGTTCTCCACAATTAGCGGTGTTATGCATTAGATGAAGAGCTCTGAGTGTGTGTGTGTGTGTGTGTGTGTGTGTGTGTGTATGTGTGAAGTTCTTCAGTTAGAACAGTTAGAATTTTCATTTGGGTCTGTCCTTTAGTTCTGTGGCTTTGTTAACTGAAAAGAGCTGCCTCCAAATAGTTTTTGTTCACTAGCTATGGTTGCGTTAAGCAAAACGGAGAAGGGCCTCACACATTGGTCGTTGCCTGGGGCCTCCAAATCACTAAAACCGCCCCTGGAAATATATTCAGTATGTTTCAGCTACTATACTAATATGCCAGTTAAAAAGCTGAAAGTTATTATTAATATATTTTTCTAAATTCACTAATTAAGTATTAATGCCTCATAATCTCAAGGAAAAAGTTAAAATTCATGACAGTTGAAATTAAATCCTTAGAATGTTTGACTGACTGAAACTGTAAGACTCACTGTAACAGTAAACACTGTAAAGAAATGTTTTAGTTTCTGTGCAGCTGTTGAGTCAGATCAGTTCCTCTCCAGCTGAGGGAGGTTTTTGTACGACGTTGTATCACTGTGTGAACGGTGTGCTGTAATCCTGCTGACAGTAGTAAACTCCTGTATCTTCAGTCTGGACTCCACTGATGGTCAGAGTGTAGTCACTCCCAGATCCACTCCCACTAAAACGATTTGAAATCCCAGACTGACGGTTTGTAGCAGCATAAATCAGGAGTTTAGGAGCTTCTCCAGGTTTCTGAAGGTACCAGCTGAGTTCATTACCAACACCTGAACTGGTTTTACATCTGATAGAGACAGTCTGTCCTGGTTCAACAGACTGAGATTCAGGAGACTGAGTCACAATGATTTCTGCTAATGAATCTGAAAAATATCAAAAAGAGGAGAAGGGTTATTGAGATAAATACAACTTGGAGAAAGATGATCAATTTCAAAACAGAAGAGTATCATTTCATTAACATGGAGAATAGATGGAAGAAGGTAAATGCTGGTTGTTTCAGTGTTTCTCCATCATAGCAGAACATCATTCTGGTAAACCTGGTTATATCCAGAAACAAAGTTTTCAGAAGAGAGTCTCACCCTGAACAAGGAGCCCCAGGCTGCCCAGCAGGAGAATCTGTGACATCATCATTGTGCTGGCGGCGTGTCAGTGTCTCTGAAAGGCCTGGGCAGCCACTGATCAACACTGGCCTCTTAACCGGTGGAGAGCAGAGAGGCAGGACAGATATGCAAACACACACACACACATACACACACACACACACAGAGTCAGTGAAGTGTAGCTGTTCTGAGCATATAATTTCTCCCTCAGTGCTGGGAGCATTGACTATTTACATTATCTTCATGTACATGAGAGCATTACTAGTCCAAGTTTCCATAACATGTCATAAATGATATACCTTATTGAATTTCATGCATTGCATGGGTCAAGGTAGCTGGGTGTTTCTTTGTTGTATCTTTTAAATCAATGTATTTTATCGTTAAATGTCTTGTTCTTGATGTTCTGAATGTTCTTTTTTTCTTTTCATATTTATTACTTTTGGAGTAATAATACTTTTTGGAATTTGTTAGTGACCTTTGATCTTTGCAATTTTTACAATCAGGAACAATATTTTTTATGGACAACACTTTTTTACATGTACTGTAATTTTGCAACTCTGCAAGAATGCTCATGAATCTAATAGTTATATTCTACTTTTCTGATGTCTTGTGGTAGAAATACATAATATTTACATATCCCTTACTATAGTGAGAATCAAATCTGTATAAAACTACTAGCAAGATAGCTGTTGTGGATGTACTGTTGACCTAACTAATATAATTGAATATAATAATTAGCTAGTTTAGAGATTTACTAATGTTGACCGGTGCATTTAACCTTATTTATCTAGAGATTGAAGTACCTTATTTGGTTTTGCTTCATCCTTCTGGTCACAATAGTTCCAGATATACAGAAAGTGTCATAGATGCTGACTGAGGACCAGATACCAGATCAACAGATGCTGGATGAGGAGCCTATTGCTGGTCCTGATTCAGATTCTGACATGTCTGATGCTTCTGACTTGGACTGAGAGACAGGGACAAGCTGTTTGTAGATGCACCTGGGAGTCAAGCTCTCCTAGATAAACAGACAGAGGACTCTTCTGATGAGACTCCTGAAGAGGAAAGTCAGAATCAGTCTGATAGATCAAGTGGACAGGGCTTTTATCAGAGTGAGCTTCGTCCCTCTGAAGGCACAGCAAGAACCCATAACATCCTGAGGAGCTTCCCAGACCTGCAGTAGGACCAACTGCTGTGTCCCCAAAAGATGCCTGGGAGATGTTCATCATTGAAGAGCTGCTCAAATGCACCAATTTAGAGGTTCTGACACTCCTTGCTGGTGGATAAAAGAGCTGTAGGAGATGTTTTTAGATCCACAGAAAAATCCAAACTACCAGGCCACAGTGAGGCTCAACAGGTATAAGGATATCTGCTGCCTTTTTATATTGAAATATTATGACTGCTGAAAGGTCAAGCAGATTTCAAACAACAAAACCGTCCTGTATGATCCAAATCACAGCTCAGATAATAATTTTTTGACCCAGGTTATTTATTCTATGTGGTTTGAATAGGTTATGTATCAACTTAATAAAAGGTCTTAATAAAGTGTCAGGGCGTTGTTGTTCTAGAAGAGACTACTCCTACAGAGTCATTGTAAGTTTGTCTATGACTCTGTCTTAAAAAGTGCTATTTAATAAAGTTTAATACTATTTACTATAAGTCCGTGTCAGTAAAATGCCCCAACCTGCTTTCAATATATTTAGTTTCCCTCATTTCCTCAGCAGTTCCCTTGTTCTTGGTGCTCGTCTGTATTTCCAGTGGCTTGTCTTTATTTTCTGATGCCAAGGTTTCCTTCTACAGTCTCACACCACATTCCCCTCTTCTGGCCTGACTCAGTGTCTGTACAGTAGATACATGTGTTCACCCAACTATTCCCTTCCTTCAAGAAAAAGACTCTCTTGACTTTCCTCTATCTAAACAAGGCTTCCTGATCCAGTTGACTGAATGATCATCCTGATCTGTTTGGATCCTGACAGTCCAGATATTCCAGGACCAGCGTGGATAAGCTGTTTGGATCATTCAGCAGTGGTTTGGGGGTCGGCATCAGGACAGCTTACTTTGCTAGATGTTGTTGTGCTTTTAATGGTCTGATTGGGCTTCTTCACTGGAACTGTCCTCTTCATTTGGGGGAACTTTCAGGTTGTCGAGGTGGGAGGTGGGCTGTTTTAAGTTCAGAAGGCAAACTGATAGAGACACTATGAACACCACCATGAATCATTAAGTGTGTATGTGTGTGTGTGTGTGTGTGTGTGTGTGTGTGTGTCCTCAGTGAACTGTATCAGTTCCTGCAGTAGCTTCCAGCTGCAGCAGTCAGTTCAGTCTCTGTTCAGTGTGACTGAGGGAGGTTTTTGTACGACGCTTTATCACTGTGTGAACACTCGCTGACTGTTGATTTCATGGTAACTCTGACAGTAGTAAACTGCTGCATCTTCAGTCTGGACTCCACTGATGGTCAGAGTGAATTCAGTCCTTGATCCACTGCCTGTAAAACGAGCTGGAATCCCTGATGCTCGCAAACTAGCTGCGTAAATGAGCAGTTTAGGAGTTTCTCCTTCTCTCTGTTGGTACCAGGCTAACCGGTGGTAGTTGCTATAAACATAAACCGGCTGACTGGTTCGACAGCTGATGGTGACCGAGCCTCCCGGAGCAGACCTCACTGCTCCAGGCTGAGTCACTGTGATCTGGCCTCTGGACTCTGAGGATACAGAGACAAAAACACAAACCACCGTCATGGTTTCTCCGCTTCATTTCAGAGGGACGGATGTTCATAGAGGAGAGGAGTTTGATTCTCTGGACTTTACCTGTGAAGCAGCAGCAGAGGAGAGTCCAGATGAGGATGGAGATCAAAGTCATGTTTTGATGAGGAGGATTTCTGTGGCTTCTGTTGTCATGAAGGACAGCTGTCAGTCATCCAGTGTTCAACTCTCAGGGACTATAAACTCTCCCAGAGCACTGGAGCATGGTGCTGCTGATGCAAAGTGGCTCTCTATGGAAATGCTCTGACTGACTCCAACAGGGACTTGGATTACTGTGATGATGCTGTTTCTAAATGGATCAATCAAGTTACCAAACTCTTGATTAACAATGTATCAGCGCTCATTTTTTATGTAGAATTGGCTGAAAAAAAATGTCTTCTGTCTTGTTTTAGTTACAGCTAGAGAAATCAATATCACTACAAGACAATTATGTCAAAACAATATACAAACCAAAATTGATAAATGTTTGAAGTCTGTGGCATAGTTTGATAGTTGTTTTTCTACTTAATATGTCAACTAGCATGATTTTACAAACTGAGAGTGATTTTTGTGAGTTTGTTGTTCTCAAACTGAGAGAGCCGTGTCTCTCTAGAGTGAGAGATTTTTGTACGGCGGCTCAATGAGTTTGTATCACTGTGGTTCACTTTTGGTGGAGGAACCAGACTGGATGTTAACTGTAAGTACCTTTGATTTCTCCATGTGCTCATATTCAATTTTATCATATTGCCATTCAATAAATGTAGGCCTTTATTGAAGATATAGTTGTTGAGATTTGGAATGTAATATTATTGAAGTGATTATTGAAGTCTTCCATTTCTCCTAATATAAACTAAACACACACTAATGAAAGTGTGTAAATTATTTTTGATTGTTTTGTAGATTCTTGTCATTTAATTTTTCCTAAATAACAGATTTGGTTAATGTAGACAGTATTTTGATTTTAAAACTTCCTCTTTATGACTGTGTCTGTAAGAAAATGTTCTAGATTTTTTAATAAATGTAAAACCTTTTAACATTTTTGTTAAAAAAAAATGCATAATCTCATATTCTGTGAGCATTTATAAAGTAAGTATTATTAGGAAACATTTAATGTTTTACTCAATCATTCTACCAGCCTAATGATGTTAATGGCATGCCACATCTAGCACCATAAATATCATATCATTTTGGTATAGACTTTAAACCACATACTGTAGTATATGAGATAATAAGGTAAGTTGGCAAAACTATTTCAGTAAGCAGACATGTTCATTTTGAGTTTCTCAGTAATGACGCCTTTCTGTTTCCATGGTTCAGTAGTGAAACCTGCGTAAATGAGGAGAGCAAACGCACACTGTCTCTTACAAGTTGTTGGTTTCAGCAAAGAAATCTTGAAGATGAAAAGTTAAAGGCTTCACACTCTTGCTCAAATGCATCATTTGTAATTATCAAACACCAACATTTAATTTGATACTTAGAAAAGTATGCATTGGAGCAAGAGTTTATCAACAGTAGTGAAACCTGTCTGTTGCCATGGTTCAGCAGTGATGCCTGTCTGTTGCCATGGTTACTGAGCTCAGAGAGGAAAGTGAAACATTGAAGACCAGTTTCATCCAATCTCTCTCACTGCTGAGTCTTCTGAGAAAGATATTTTTATCATCTGAGTGCCTGTAATCCACAGGAGTTGCAGTTTATTTTCCCTCATGTGGACTTGTTAAATTTTCTCTCTCTCTCTCTCTCTCTCTCTCTCTCTCTCTCTCTCTCTCCAACCTCCTGTCTGTCTCCTCCAGTGGGTCGAGTGGTCCCCACCCTGACGGTGCTGCCCCCCTCCAGCGTGGAGCTGCAGCAGGGGAAGGCCACGCTCATGTGCCTGGCCAACAAGGGCTTCCCCTCAGACTGGAGGCTGGCCTGGAAGGTGGACGGCATCAGCAGCAGCAGCAGCAGCAGCTGGGAGGAGAGCAGGAGCCCCGGGGTGCTGGAGAAGGACGGCCACTACAGCTGGAGCAGCACCCTGAGGCTCCCTGCAGACCAGTGGGGGAAGGTGGGCTCTGTGACCTGTGAGGCCACCCAGGGCTCCCAGTCTCCGCTCTCGGAGACACTGAGGAGAGACCAGTGTTCCCAGTCCTGACCTGACTCACTGGGACTTCTGCTACTGGTTTTACTCTGCTACTGCTCTCAGTCTGCACTCAGCACTGTAGTCTCTCTCTCTCTCTCTCTCTCTCTCTCTCTCTCTCTCTCTCTCTCTCTCGCTTTCTGTCACAAGACTCATCACATTTTTAAATAGTAATGTTTTCTTGCTCGCAGTATGCCAATATTCTTAATATGTTAAGACAATAAAGATATATTCACCAAATCAGCTGTGTTTACATGGTATCCATGTGTCCATGTGTATTTTTTATTATATTATTCATTAACTCTGTGACAGCAACATGACAGTGACTGTGTTTACCAGTGGTATCCTAAAGACAGGCAGGAGCTAGTTGTGGATGTAAGGATGAAAGGAGGCCATTTTCATTTTTATCTCTTATCACTGGTTGCATGACTGGAGCAAAATTGTTCTCATTTGTTCTTTTTCAAATTTCTCTGTATGGTTACACCTAGATAGATAATCCTATGATTTAACCCAATGATCCCTAATTACCAAAGTGTTCTATTGGTAAGGCTTCTGATTTTTTCAACTTTATACTCGATTTAGAAAATATGCTGAGTCTTTGTAATAAATCTACAAAAGTAGTAAAATAAATTTCAGGATTAGAAATAAAAAGCAGGATATCATCGGCATAAAGGGATATAACATGAGTGTGACCTCCAGTTTTGACCCCTGAAATATTTACATGTGTGTGTTCTGTCTCTGCAAAGGGTTCAAGCACTGAGACAAATAAAAGTGGTGACAATTCTGAGGTTGAGAGAATTGTTTTACTAAAGGACTCTCAGTATGTTTGTCCTAAAATATGATATATTTAAATAATATTGAATTACTCATGCAGTCAGGTGTATTTTCATTTGCTGGACAATTTTAATGAGTTGGAATTTGTGGAGTTTTTTGGAATAAAAGATACTCAAAATATTTCACTAAAAATCCTACTTTGAAATCAGTATTAATTGCATTAACATTATGGATTCAATATGTTTTGAAAACATTAAAGTATTTGATGTAATTCTGCACTGACTTTGAGATTGAGATTGTCTGAAAAATACACAGTATGTTTGAAGTAGAAAATAACAGTTACATGATGAAGATCCTCTTTTAATATGTATTTTTAAAATTGCAAATGAAGTATCAGTGCCTCATAATCTGTTTTGAAATATCTTGCTTCATGACAGTTGAAATTCTATATTTAAAATGTGTTTGATTTTGTAAAGTGTTAGACTTACTGTAACATTAATCCTGTTTCAAACCAAGTTTCAACATTATAATCATTAAAACTATATTACAAATTAGTTTTCATTATGGAAATGTAATTATTGTATACTATTATTAACTCTATGTTTAGTCAAACCTCTAATGTTTTAGTTTCTGTGCAGCTGTTGAGTCAGATCAGTTCCTCTCCAGCTGAGGGAGGTTTTTGTACGACGTTGTATCACTGTGTGAACGGGTAGCTTTTACGCTGCTGACAGTAGTAAACTCCTGTATCTTCAGTCTGGACTCCACTGATGGTCAGAGTGAAGTCAGTCCCAGATCCACTCCCACTAAAACGATTTGAAATCCCAGACTGACGGTTTGTAGCATCATAAATCAGGAGTTTAGGAGCTTCTCCAGGTTTCTGAAGGTACCACATGAGGTAGCTACTAATATCTGAACTGGTTTTACATCTGATAGAGACAGTCTGTCCTGGTTCAACAGACTGAGATTCAGGAGACTGAGTCAGAATGATTTCTGCTAATGAATCTGGAAAAATATCAAAACAGAGGAGAAGGGTTATTGAGACAAATACAATTTGGAGAAAGATGATCAATTTCAAAACAGAAGAGTATCATTTCTTTAACATGGAGAATAGATGGAAGAAGGTAAATGCTGGTTGTTTCAGTGTTTCTCCATCATAGCAGAACATCATTCTGGTAAACCTGGTTACATCCTGAAACAAAGTTTTCAGAAGAGAGTCTCACCCTGAACAAGGAGCCCCAGGGTGCCCAGCAGTAGAATCTGTGACATCATCATTGTGCTGCCGGCGTGTCAGTGTCTCTGAAAGGCCTGGACAGCCACTGATCAACACTGGCCTCTTAACGGGTGGAGAGCAGAGAGGCAGGACAGATATGCAAACACACACACACGCACACACACACACACACACACACACACACACACACACACACAGAGTCAGTGAAGTGTAGCTCTCCTGAGCATATCATGGTGTTTCCCCCTCAGTGCTGGTAGCACTGACTATTTAAATTATGATTTTGAAAATTATTATACAATAACATTTTATTTTAAGAAAAACTGAAAAGATTCTTGCACCTCAGTGTTATCTGTGGCACAAAAATCCACTTCCAGGCACTTGTGTGGATCTGAATAGTTAAAAGCCTTTACTGGATGGGCAAGGACACTAAAAACATTAAAAACAGCAGCATTTACACACATCAGCTTTCAGCCTTCATCAGAGTATGACACAAACAAAGTTAGTGTGGCCTAATTATAAGGTCTTGACTCCTGTACTACAATGCATGAACTCCCAGTGGCCTCTGGGAGGAGTTGATATGATACAAATGTATGAAGGATAGATCTAATAATCTGCAATATTCAAATAGCATATATTTTGACAACATATGACAATCATGATAAATTATAAATTAATTATAAGTTATTATTACTATAAATTATAAATCATATAAACAATCATACTAAATAACATGATCATCAACAGACTTCCATTCACACAGATACACACAGTAGCTTGTCAGCTACTGTAGGGTCCTGTCTAAAGCTGAGCCTTGGAGTCTCTGTTAACACTTATAGAGTACTGTCGCTGCTTAATAATGTTGTTGACCTGGACCACCTCCCTACTATATGTTGTATCAATAGGATTTGAAGGTCTCCTTTTGTTTGAAAGTTTAATATTATTTATTATTTAACCATGTCAGTAAAATGCCCACACCTGCTTTCAACATATTTCCTTGTTCTTGGTGCTTGTCTGTATTTCCAGTGGCTTGTCGTTACCCTGTAGTTACCCTGTAATTACATGTCACTAGGGGAGAACTACCACCGCATATATATAATTTACTCTAACTACTACAGTTACTACAGAGAACAATGTGAGAACAGTTTGTTTCGATTTTACTTGCCTCAAAACATGGAAGAACAAACTACATTAACTGCACAGTTTGCTGTCAGAAGAGCATATTAAACATATATAGCCTATGCGTTGTGATTCATACGTTGTGTTTTATCTTGCTATATGCGTCCAGTAATGAAGTTTGCTGGTGAGGTGAACGACAGCTGAGACAGTCTTCAGAGGCCAACAGTATCCATGACAACACACTGTCCCCTGGACCTTTGTTCCGAAGTAAACGCACAGATGTACCCCGTAGTTATTTTAAGTAGGCCTACCCCAAAATGATAAAGGAGTAATGTAGTTTGCCCGTGTGTTGGTAATAAGGTCATTTTGAAATAAAATCACATCCGATTTATTAAGTGCTGCAGAAATCATCACTCCATCTTCCCTGAAAGGTCCAGATTTTTGCTCAGTTTTATGGTCGTACTGTACCCTGAAATAATATAATAACTACAGTATTCTCTACAGTTCTCTCTAAATTCCTCCCAAACTTCCAGATTATTCCCCTTATTCCATAACTTCACATCTTGTTCCCCCGTACCTACATATATGTATTGGTACGTACTGTACTGGTACACTGTTAGTACAAAAGATTACAGTGTAACTCCAGAGTAATTACGCTGTATGTTGCAGGCTGTAATCTAAAGCGTTACCAATAACTCTTTACTAAAGGATACAAATTTTAAAGATAAAATTTGGCAAGCTATGGGACAATATTTTCAGAATAATGACAATGGACAGGCTACACCCATTACTTTGTGGGAAGCTGCTAAAGCCACAATACGTGGGGAAATAATAGCATATGCCGCTTTGGAAAAAAAAAAGTCACAAAAGTAAAAAATTTAAATAGAAAAACAAGTAGGAAGACTGCAAAACATACATGAAAAAATAGGAGATAAAAATATTTCACAAGACAAACGTATTACGATAGCAGTCCAAAAGCATTAAAGCATTAAAGTTCTTGGCATTTAAGTTAAAAAAAAACAGAAGGAGAGAACTATAATTTCTAAAATTAAGGATGAAAACTCTAAGTACCAATCTGAAAAATCTAAAATAGCAACACGTTCTCTGAAATATTGCCAAAATCTCTATAAAGGAACAGATAGGAATGATAAGGGACTGAAGTTTCATTTGAATTCTTTAGATTTAACCAAAGTGTCAGAGCACCAAAAGACTGTCAACTAATTTGACATTCATTTATATTTGAAACGTGCGAAGCATTTGTATTTCATGAAAAGTTTATTGCATGGTTAAAAATAATGTATCAACATCCAAAATAAGAATTAGAGTAAACGGGACACTTTCTGAAGTATTTAAACTAACAGGAGGGACAAGACAACTTTGTCACCACAGATATTTGCGATATGTATGGAGTAGGGTTTGGTGTTATTGCATTGCAAATAAAAGTTCTGGGTCAAAGTTGAGTGATAAAGACTCATGTATATATGGAACGTGGCTTATTTATTTTCCAAACCCAAGCAGAATGGTGACAGTGGGTTTTTGTGTTTAAAAACCCTATGCTGAAACTATCATGAAGCCTTTTGTAAACATGAGAAATAATCTGCTAGTTATTACATAGTAAACATGAAAAGGGTCCAATTTGACCAAAACATCACAGAAAAGTTGAAGGCACAGCTGATATTCAGGAAACATTTTATTTAAAGAAATAAAGCTCTGAAGTGAAGAAGTATATAAAAAAAGAAGAATCATCATATCACCTTGACATGTTAAGGTGGGAGTATATTCACTGAGAATGTTCACTAGGTTTACAATCTTGTGAACAATTACACAATTATACAATACAATATTACAAGAATAAAACACAATGTTCTACTGATATATCAGCAGCAATCAGCAGCATCAGCAAATCAGGCTTATTGTGCATATGTTGATCAAAATAAGTCATCTGTCAAAATACACAAAACAGCCATCCAACTGGTGATATGGTGATATGCCACAGCCAAGCACTATATGGAGGCAAATCACGGCTCCTCATCCTGTGAGGTTTCTCAGTTGGTCAGAGAGAGATGTTTGGGATACAACGATACAATACAATAATACAACAATACAATGTGTGTGTGTGTCTGTCTATGTCCTCTTGCGCCTGAAGAGGCCACAGAGCCAAGAGAGACACTTTTTCTTCTTCTTCTTCTCTTTCAGCTCTGTTGTCGCTGCAGCAACCTGTCGAGTAAAACAAAATGTCAGATCTTATTTGTACCTGGACGGTTGGTCTGTTCTTCTCTGAGGTAAAATGATATGAAAAGCTAAAACTGATGTTTCCTTTTGCATTGTTTCTGAGCATCATGTTCATACCATAGCAGTAGGAAATGGCCTGTGTTTCAGGAAAGTTACAGTTTACACAGTACCATGGTTAAGGAGTTTTAGCTTTGCAGTAAAACTGCACTGAATGTAGGAAATATTAGGGACATCTTCCTGATATTGAGTTGCGTTATGTCAGTGAAGTGAGTTTGAAGTGAATTCCTGCTCACCTGAACCCAGTGCAGATGGAGCTTAGGTAGTTAGGGCTTTGTAATCTTTGACCTGGACTAATATAAATTTGCTGGTACTGTTGGTATGTGAGGAGCCAGTAGAAACAGGCCTGGAATTTAAGGGTTCAAGTTTGGGGTCCCAACCTATAGTTTCACAAACACTTTCTTACACACTGTTTTATTTAGCTGAAGTAAACCTACTGTAGTCAGAAGCGGTTGGACAGCAGCAGAGTCACCAGCCCATGGTTGGGGAGGAGAAGACTGGAGAGATCTGAAGCCATACACAAACCCCTGGTCTCCTCTCCCTCCTGCAGTTCCTTGGACACTGAGCAAAGACCGACCGTCTAACCCATCAGTGACAGGCTTGGTCTCCGCAAACAGTTCTGTCTCTGGGAACCGCTTCATGAAGGCAGCCAGGCTGCAGTCGAGGGCCAGAGGGTTCTCCACTAGCGAGTGTGTGGGAGTTGGCAGTCCCAAGAAACTTCATGCTTTTAGGATTATATGCGTGCACAAGAGAGAATGAAGAAATACAAGGAACAAACTATCTTTTATCATCATTTATTAAGTATTTATTTCTCACGCACTCACACAGACTCGCTCTCACTTTCACACACTCACTCTCACACACACACACACACACACACACACACACACACACCCACCTACTCTCTTCTCAAACTCAAAAACTGATGTAAACTCCTATCTGTCTTGTTTTGTAGGGTTTTTTTTTTTTTTTTTTGTCTGTTTGCTTTGTTTTGCACTTTATTTGTCCTGTTCCATCTAGTTTGTAGTTGTGTAATTTCACTAATTTCACTAATAAAGCTAAAAAAAAAAAAAAAAAGAAAAAGTATTTATTTCTGCTCAATACCTTCTGTAAGAGATTTATATAGATTTCCGGCATAGTTATCTCCCCGAACTTTCCTTTTTTATTATTAATATTGATTTATTTATTTTTTCACCTCTCCTCTCCTCCACTTCTCTTAGCTCCTTTGTAAATAGGCCAATATATATATAAACAGATCAACTCAGTAGTCAGATCCAGCTTCCTGCAGCTAAGAACCATTTCCAAAGTCCAGTCCTTCCTTTCTTTTCACGACCTGGAAATAGTTATACATGCATTCATTTCCTGTCGCCTCGACTATTGTAACTCCTTGTATTTTGGTATCAGTCAGTCTTCCCTGTCCCGCCTGCAGCCGGTCCAGAACGCTGCCTCAAGGCTTCTCACTGGCACCAAGAGAGACCACATTTCCCCTGTTCTGGTGTCCCTTCATTGGCCCCCTGTTCACCAAAGAATTGATTTCAAGATTCTATTACTTGTTTTTAAGGCCCTCACTGGTCTCACCCCGTCTCATATCTCCCATCTCCTACACCCCCAAGCAGTGTTCATTTCGTTGACGAATAATTTTCATCATAGTTTTCATCAGTGACATTTTTTCACTGACGAAAACGAGACAATAACTAAATAAAAAATTATTGATGACAAAAACTATGACGAAATGTATTGACATTTTCATCAACGAATAAAAACGAGATGAAAATGTTAGGGAGAGACAAGTTGGGAAGAGATCCAAACAGAAGTAGTCTCTTGTAGGTCTGTCTCTCTCTCTCTCTCGCTCTCTGTCTCTGTCGCTCGCTCGCTCTCCTTGTCTCTCTCTCTCTTTCTCTCTCTGTCTCTCTCTCTCTCTTTCTCTCTCTCTCTCGCTCACTCGCTCTCTCACCAGACCCGTCTGCCTCCCATTACACACGCGGGCATGGGGATATTTTTTTTTTTCCACGCCATGAACACGACCAGCTGAATTCCCGAAAAGAAGAACTCAGTTATTAACGTTATTCGGAATACAGCTGGGTTTCCAAGATTAGCAGATTAGCATATAGGTGCTAGTCAGTATCCACTGAGTGGACTGATAACGTTAATATTAACTTTTTTAACTCTGACTCTGAATCTTTGCTCCCTCAATCCAGATTAATATTGAAAAATATTTTCAAAGAAGGAGAAGGACTGGTCCTGAGGAGGAACAGGGACAGTCTGGACCTGTCTGGACCTGTTTATATTTTGAAGTTCTGTTATCTTTGACACAAAGTACTTGAAAGGGAGCACTACAGTTTAGTTATTTGTTTGACAAATGGAACTATTTAAAATGGAGTACATTAGATAATTTTTCAGTCATCCAGGTAATGGGATCCTTTATTGATAATAGCCTATATATTGACAATATAAGGGAATACCTGATGAAAAGACCTGATGAACGAAATCTTAAAATCTTATAATATTTGGTCGACTAAAACTAAAACAATTCAGATGACTAAAATTCGACTAAAACTAAATAAAAATTTGCTGTCAAAATTAACACTGCCCCCAAGTTTCCGGCAGGTCTCTCAGGTCCACTGACCTAAAGCTTTTAGTTGTTCCATGGTCTAGCTATTGGCACCTTAAAACCCATCTCTTTTCTGTAGCTTTTGATTCCGTATGATCTTTATTTTCATCATTGTTATTTTTAATTTTATTTTATTTGTGCTTTGTATATAATGGGACAGCTCCTTGGTCGACAATTGTTGTTTTTAAGTGTGCTTTATAAATAAAATGAACTTGAACTTGAACTTCATTTGGGGGAACTTTCAGGTTGTTGAGGTGGGAGGTCGGCTGTTTTAAGTTCAGAAGGCAAACTGGAAGTGACACTATGAACAACATCATAAATTCTCATGAAACAAGTCGTGTGTATGTGTCTGTTTGTGTGTATGTGTACACAGTGTGTGTGTGTGTGTGTGTGTGTGTGTGTGTGTGTGTGTCCTCAGTGAACTGTATCAGTTCCTGCAGTAGCTTCCAGCTGCAGCAGTCAGTTCAGTCTCTGTTCAGTGTGACTGAGGGAGGTTTTTGTACGACGCTTTATCACTGTGTGAACACATCTTGACTGTTGATAGCATGGTAACTCTGACAGTAGTAAACTGCTGCATCTTCAGTCTGGACTCCACTGATGGTCAGAGTGAAGTCAGTCCCTGATCCACTGCCTGTAAAACGACCTGGAATCCCTGATGCTCGAGTACTAGCGTAGTAAATGAGCAGTTTAGGAGTTTCTCCATCTCTCTGTTGGTACCAGGCTAAATAGTGGTTGCTGCTATAAACATAAACCGGCTGACTGGTTCGACAGCTGATGGTGACCGAGCCTCCCGGAGCAGACCTCACTGCTCCAGGCTGAGTCACTGTGATCTGGCCTCTGGACTCTGAGGATACAGAGACAAAAACATAAACCACCGTCATGGTTTTCTCCGCTTCATTTCAGAGGGACGGATGTTCATAGAGGAGAGGAGTTTGATTCTCTGGACTTTACCTGTGAAGCAGCAGCAGAGGAGAGTCCAGATGAGGATGGAGATCAAAGTCATGTTTTGATGAGGAGGATTTCTGTGGCTTCTGTTGTCATGAAGGACAGCTGTCAGTCATCCAGTGTTCAACTCTCAGGACTATAAACTCTCCCAGAGCACTGGAGCATGGTGCTGCTGATGCAAAGTGGCTCTCTATGGAAATGCTCTGACTGACTCCAACAGGGACTTGGATTACTGTGATGATGCTGTTTCTAAATGGATCAATCAAGTTACCAAACTCTTGATTATCAATGTATCAGCGCTCATTTTTTATGTAGAATTGGCTGAAAAAAATGTCTTCTGTCTTGTTTTCGTTTACAGCTAGAGAAATCAATATCACTGCAAGACAATTATATCAAAACAATATACAAACCAAAATTGATAAATGTTTGAAATCTGTGGCATAGTTTGATAGTTTTTTTTCTACTTAATACGTCAACTAGCATGATTTTACTAACTGAGAGTGATTTTTGTGAGTTTGTTGTTCTCAAAGTGAGAGAGCCGTGTCTCTCTAGAGTGAGAGGTTTTTGTACGGCGGCTCAATGAGTTTGTATCACTGTGGTTCACTTTTGGTGGAGGAACCAGACTGGATGTTAACTGTAAGTACCTTTGATTTCTCCATGAGCTCATATTCAATATTCATTTTATTTTCATTCAATAAATGTAACCCTTACTTGAAGATCCTAATATAAACTAAAACTACACCAATGAAAAACTGTTTGGTTGCACTGAAAATTATTTTTGTCTGTTTGTAGATTCATGTCAATTAATTTTTCCTAAAAAACGGATTTGGTTAATGTAGAGAATATTCTGATTTTATTAAGTTTTTATTAACTGACAAAGACTTCCTCTTTAAGACTGTCTGAAAGAAAATGTTCTTAAAATCTTTAAATGTAGAGCCTTATTGTAGCCAGAAACACTCTCTCATGTTCTGTGAAGCATTTATTAAGTATATTATTTGTTTTACTCAATCATTTTATCAGTCTAATGATTTTAATGACATGCCATGTCTTCATCAGCATCAGTGAATATCATATAATATCAATATAGAATTTCAATCACATACTGTAGTACAAGGAGTAATGAGGCGAGTTGACAAAACTATTTCTGTAACTGCCTTTTTCAGTCATGAAGCCTGTTTGTTGCCCTGGTTCATTAGTGAAACCTGCGTAAATGAGTAGAGCAAACACACACCATGTCTTACAACTTCCTGGTTTCAGCAAAGAGTTCTGGAAGATACAAAGTAAAAAGACTCACACTCTTGCTCCAGTGCATAATTTGTACTGATCAAACACTGACATTTCAGTTTGATATTTAAAATGTATGCATTTGAGCAAGAGTGTGTGTTTTTTATCTTCACTAGTGAAACCTGTCTGTTGCCATGGTTCAGTAATGATGCCTGTCTGTTTTCATAGTTCCTGAGCTCAGAGAGGGAAGTGAAACATTGAAGATCAGTTTCATCCAATCTCTCCTACTACTGAGTCTTGTGAGAAAAATGCTCAGAACTAGCAGCCTCCCCTCCTCTCCATTTTCTTCATCTGAATGCCTGCAATCCACAGGATGTAGTTTATTTTCCCTTGCATGCACTTGTTTTATTCTCTCTCTCTCTCTCTCTCTCTCTCTCTCTCTCTCTCTCTCTCTCTCTCTCTCTCTCCCCCTCTCTCTCTCTCTCTCTCTCTCTCCAACCTCCTGTCTGTCTCCTCCAGTGGGTAGAGTCGTCCCCACCCTTACGGTGCTGCCCCCCTCCAGCGTGGAGCTGCAGCAGGGGAAGGCCACGCTCATGTGCCTGGCCAACAAGGGCTTCCCCTCAGACTGGAGGCTGGCCTGGAAGGTGGACGGCAGCAGCAGCAGCAGCAGCAGCTGGGAGGAGAGCAGGAGCCCCGGGGTGCTGGAGAAGGACGGCCACTACAGCTGGAGCAGCACCCTGAGCCTCCCTGCAGACCAGTGGGGGAAGGTGGGCTCTGTGACCTGTGAGGCCACCCAGGGCTCCCAGTGTCCGCTCTCGGAGACACTGAGGAGAGACCAGTGTTCCCAGTCCTGACCTGACTCATTGGGACTTCTGCTACTGGTTTTACTCTGCTACTGCTCTGTCTGCACTCAGCACTGTAGTCTCTCTCTCTCTCTCCGTCACTGTCTCTCGCTTTGTGCCACCAGACTTATTACATCTTTAAATAGTAATGTTTTATTGCTTGCAGTATGCCAATGTTCTTAATAGACAATAAAGATCTATTCACCAAATCAGCTGTGTTTACATGGTATCCATGTGTCCATGTGTATTTTTTATTATATTATTCATTAACTCTGTGACAGCAACATGACAGTGACTGTGTTTACCAGTGGTATACTAAAGACAGGCAGGAGCTAGGTGTGGATGTATGGATGAAAGGAGGCCATTTTAAGTTTTATCTCTTATCACTGGTTGCATGACTAGAGCAAAATTGCTCTCATTGTATTGTTTTTCAAATTTCTCTGTATGGTTACACAGATAGATAATCCAATATTTTAACCCAATGATCCCTAATTACCAAAGTGTTCTATTGGTAAGGCTTCTGACTTTGTCAAGTTTTTACTCTATCTAGAAAATGTGCTGAGTCTTTATAATAAATCTACAAAAGTATTAAAATAAATTTCAGGATTGGAAATAAAAAGCAGGATATCGTCAGGGATATAACATGAGTGTGACCTCCAGTTTTGACCCCGGGGGCGCCTGTGGCTCAGGAGGTAGAGCGGGTCGTCCACTAATCATAAGGTCGGTGGTTCGATCCCCGGCTCCTCCAGTCTGCATGTCGAAGTGTCCTTGGGCAAGATACTGAACCCCAAATTGCTCCCGATGGTTGCGCCAGCACCCTGTGTGGTAGCTTGCCGCCATCGGTGTATGAATGTGTGTGTGAATGGGTGAATGTAGGCATTGTAAAGCGCTTTGGATAAAAGCGCTATATAAAATAATATGAAATATTTACATGTGTGTGTTCTGTTCAAAGGGTTCAAGCACTGAGACAAATAAAAGTGGTGACAACAGATCCCCTTGATGTGTCCCCCTTTCCAATTAAAAGCTAGAAGACGTCTTTAAAAATTAAAAGGAAACATTATCACTGACAGTTTTCTGTCCAGTTTTCTGACCTGAGGCTGAATGGAGCACAACAAGTCAAGTGTGTGTTTGTGTTTGGACTGAACCAGTCTTCCTAGTCCTGGTTTGAGCGGGTGGAGAAGGAACAGCTGAATGGTTGGGAAGTTGACTTTCAGCAGGTTGGAGGTCAGCATGGGGAGGTCAAACATGAATAGAGCTGGATTGACACACATAGAAACACAGCAAAGAAAATACATCTCTACTTTAACCTCAAATTAATTACATTCAGTCTCACTAGAAACAGTTTAAATAGAATCTGTTCAACTTTGAGCTTGAGAGAATTGTTTGACTGATCACACAGTATGATTGAACAAAAATATAATATATTGACATCAATATTATTGAATTTTCTGATACATTAAAATGTTCTTTGTACTGTTGCAGAATCGTAATGAGTTTGAGTTTGTTCAGTTTGCATTAGACATACAAACTCTGACTCAATATTAATCTTATTAATCACTATTAAAGAATTACAATTATTTGATTTGAGTTTGTTCAGTTTATTTGACCTAATGTATGTTTCAGCTACTATACTAATATGTTTAAAAGCTGAAAGTTATTATTAATATATTTTTCTAAAATCACTAATTATGTATTAATGCCTTATAATCTCAAGGAAAAAATTCCAATTCATGACATTTGAAATTAAATCCTTAGAATGTTTGACTGACTAAAACTGACTCAATGTAACAGTAAACACTGTAAAGAAATGTTTTAGCTTCTGTGCAGCTGTTGAGTCAGATCAGTTCCTCTGCAGCTGAGGGAGGTTTTTGTACGACGTTGTATCACTGTGTGAACGGGCGGGTGTTATGCTGCTGACAGTAGTAAACTCCTGTATCTTCAGTCTGGACTCCACTGATGGTCAGAGTGAAGTCAGTCCCATATCCACTCCCACTAAAACGATTTGAAATCCCAGACTGACGGTTTGTAGCATAATAAATCAGGAGTTTAGGAGCTTCTCCAGGTTTCTGAAGGTACCAGTGGAGGTCATTAGTAACACCTGAACTGGTTTTACATCTGATGGAGACAGTCTGTCCTGGTTCAACAGACCGAGATTCAGGAGACTGAGTCAGAATGATTTCTGCTAATGAATCTGAAAAAATATCAAAACAGAGGAGAAGGGTTATTGAGACAAATACAACTTGGAGAAAGATGATCAATTTCAAAACAGAAGAGTATCATTTCTTTAACATGGAGAATAGATGGAAGAAGGTAAATGCTGGTTGTTTCAGTGTTTCTCCATCATAGCAGAACATCATTCTGGTAAACCTAGTTACATCCTGAAACAAAGTTTTCAGAAGAGAGTCTCACCCTGAACAAGGAGCCCCAGGGTGCCCAGCAGTAGAATCTGTGACATCATCATTGTGCTGGCGGCGTGTCAGTGTCTCTGAAAGGCCTGGACAGCCACTGATCAACACTGGCCTCTTAACGGGTGGAGAGCAGAGAGGCAGGACAGATATGCAAACACACACACACACACACACACGCACACACAGAGTCAGTGAAGTGTAGCTCTCCTGAGCATATCATGGTGTTTCCCCCTCAGTGCTGGGAGCATTGACTATTTAAATGATGATTTTGAAAATTATTATACAATAACATTTTATTTTAAGAAAAACTGAAAAGATTCTGGCACCTCAGTGGTATCTGTGGCACAAAAATCCACTTCCAGGCACTTGTGTGGATCTGAATAGTTAAAAGCCTTTACTGGATGGGCAAGGACACTAAAAACATTAAAAACAGCAGCATTTACACACATTCAGCCTTCATCAGAGTATGATACAAACAAAGTTAGTCTGGCCTAATTATAAGGTCTTGACTGTCCTACAATGCATGAACTCCCAGTGGCCTCTGGGAGGAGTTGATATGATACAAATGTATGAAGGATAGATCTCATAATCTGCAATATTCAAATAGCATACATTTTTACAACATATGACAATAATGAGAAATTATAAATAATCATATAATCAATCATACATGATCAATAACAGACTTCCATTCAAACAGATACACACACATATATATTCATGAAGACAAATCTCATCAGATCTGCATCCTGCAATATAAGAGATCATCATCCTGTGATCCTGTGATCCAGTATAGCAACACACACCTGATGGGAGTAAAGACAGAAGTCTAATTGGCTTCATTATTGGCAGCTTAATGCTTGGGACTATTTACTGATAGAATTCCAACAGGCAGGATGGCTAAAGAACAGGGGAAAGTCAGTTTGTTCATTAAGCCCTGGGTAAGTGGTGGCTTGTAGGGAGTGTATTCAGTGAGTCTCCCTTTGAGTCTTTTTAGTCTATCAGCCCTCTAACATCCCCATAACTTTAAGCTGGCAGGTAACTCCTCACTAGCTTGTCAGCTACTGTAGGGTCCTGTCTAAAGCTGAGCCTTGGAGTCTCTGTTAACACTTATAGAGTACTGTCGCTATATACAATATCCCAATTCTGCTTAATAATGTTGTTGACCTGGACCGCCTCCCTACTATATGTTGTATCAATAGGATTTGAAGGTCTCCTTTTGTTTGAAAGTTTAATATTATAAACAAATATTATTTAACCATGTCAGTAAAATGGCCACACCTGCTTTCAACATATTTCCTTGTTCTTGGTGCTTGTCTGTATTTCCAGTGGCTTGTCGTTACCCTGTAGTTACCCTGTAAGTACAGGTCACTAGGGGAGAACTACCACCGCATATATATAACTTACTCCAACTGCTACAGTTACTACAGAGAACAATGTGAGAACAGTTTGTTTCGATTTGACTTGCTTCAAAACATGGAAGAACAAACTACATTAATTGCACAGTTTGCTGTCAGAAGAGCATATTAAACATATATAGCCTATGCGTTGTGATTCATACGTTGTGTTTTATCTTGCTATATGCGTCCAGTAATGAAGTTTGCTGGTGAACGACAGCTGAGACAGTCTTCAGAGGCCGACAGTATCCATGACAACACACTGTCCCCTGGACCTTTGTTCCGAAGTAAACGCACAGATGTACCCCGTAGTTATTTTAAGTAGGCCTACCCCAAAATTATAAAGGAGTAATGTAGTTCGCCTGTGTGTTGGTAATAAGATCATTTTGAAAAAAAATCACATTTGATTTATTAAGTGCTGCAGAAATCATCACTCCATCTTCCCTGAAAGGTCCAGATTTTTGCTCAGTTTTATGGTCATACTGTACCCTGAAATAATAGAATAGGTACCCAGTAGTTAAAAAATAACTACAGTATATGTTCTATCTAAGTTCCTCCCAAACCTCCAGATTATTGCTCAGTAGGTCATACATACCCTGTAATAATAGAATAGGTACCCGGTAGTTAAAAAATAACTACAGTGTAAGTTATTTGTAAGTTCCCGAATTGTTACCCCCTTATTCCATAACTTCACATCTTGTTCCCCTGTACCTACATATATGTATTGGTACGTACTGTACTGGTACACCGTTAGTACAAAAGATTACACCGTACCTCCGGAGTAATTACGCCGTACGTTGCAGGCTGTAATCTAAAGCGTTACCAATAACTCTTTACTAAAGGATAAAAAAGTTCAGAGCCACCAGGTGAGCAACATATTGCTGGAGGATGGGTGAAGAGACCAACAGAGCTTTCTCCAGCACGGCTCTGGACGCTAAAACCTCCTCCAAGCTGCCCAGGACGCACTTGGCCACCTGCAAATATACACCCTAGATATAATATGATGGCAACATATAGGCCTACTGTTGATTGTAGTGTGTAGAGTCGAAAATATCAAACGCATAATTTAGTAAAGGTATATAAATATTAATATTTTGATCAAGAGATCAAATTACACTCGTAGGGGCACCACCTTCTTAAATGAAGGACCTTTACTCATACTAATCAGTCATCAATCTAAAGATCATGAGATCTTTCCAGTTCAGATTGCTTTTCTCTGCAGACAAGGAAACACAGGACAACGACTTTATAATGAATGAATATATTTATTAACTACCTACTAGACAAGCAAATAAACAAATACAAACAAACTTGTAGCCATGAAACGGGGAAGTATATGGTAAGTGGGCAGGTGATAAACCAGAATAAAACACTAAACTATAGGTGGACTCATGAAATGAGTATGAAATTAAATAAAAGGAAAATGACGTGAAAATCAAATGAGAAGGATAGAAACATTGGAATGAAGGTTATTGGCAACAGTAAATAGTGTTATGCCAATTTAGACCTATAAACCGGAGGAATGAGATGGGTCGCCCTAAGGGATAACTTAGACTATACTAACTTTCCTGATTGGATTAAGTGATAACTTTAGTGAAGCTTTTGCATCAACTCTCAGCAGAAAGACTTGGAAGTGTTTCAGCCTTACTTGCCGGGGGTCCATCATGAGGTTTCGACCGTAGGGGAAGCAGGTTTCCGAAGATCAGCGTCGGGTGAACTCGGCAATAGTCGGGTCGCCTGGCAACGGCAAACGATGAAGTTGGAGCAGGTCTTGGAAAAGACGCTCTTTTCATGTGGATGTCTCTGCGACTGGCTTGCTGCTGTCGACTGGACCGGGCATGATGGAACCGGCTTCGGCAAACGACGGAGCTGGAGCGGGTCTTGAAAAAGACCCTCTCTCTCTCTCAGGTGGATGTCCACTGGTTTTCCGCTGCCAACCGGACTTCAGGCAGGATGGAGCAGGAAGCTTGGCTGGTCAGCTGAGAGGGTTGACCGGAGCTTCTGACTTCTATAACTTTTCCTAATTAACGGATTAATAACGCTTTCTTAAAATAACTTTGTAACAGTCTTCACGGTTCAGCGAGGCTCGACTTCGTAGTATGAACGGCTTGAAGAACAGGGTCACATTAGTGACAAAGAGTAGTTAGGCCTACGAGGCCGCGAGATCTGAATCTCCGCTTGTGATAAGTCTGGTTTGGTCGGTCTTCGAGTTGGTGACGGCATCATGGCCTCCGGCATGAAGCTCGGGGCATGAAGCGCAGAAGGTGACAAGAAACTGAGAGTTTTATAGTTTTCTGAATTCCAAGGCAGGGTTTGCAGTGTAAAAAGAAACTTTGCACGGTTTTGGAGATTCCGCCTACATTTCTTTGTCCTGGACACAGGCAACGCCCGTCATAAACAAAGAGGCACATGAGGATACTTCTATCAATTACTTTTAGTAGCCTAACTGGTCTATGTAATGATAACGATTTAGAATAACGAATTTGGATTTTACATACTCAACCAATTACTGTTGTCAATTGGTGAACATTATGAAACCTGTAAACAAACACCTAGATACATAGCCTACTTGTAATCTTAATATCTAAATCACAAATATATAGTAACTTTGGGGGTTGATGTAGGGAAACAGTGGAATAGGACATAATTATCGAGTTAGGGCCAGAATGGATAAATATAACTAGACCTTAACTATTGTGATGTTAATTAAAATACCTAAGCATAGCCTATATGATTAACCAATGTAGTATACTTCACATTATTCTAAACTCATTGGGGACATTATGAAATACAAAGTAGAGGAAAAAGGAGAGAACTAAACCAAGAATGAGAGGAATTTATGGATTTACGATTTTATGGCTCTATCCAGAAAGGTGGGGTTTTCCTACGGAACTCAACTGACAGAATGACTTTACAGTCATAACATTCACATTATTGAACTCACCATACATTCCTGAACACTTTGATATCAAACATGACTATCTAAACCCATGTAAAGATGAAGAAGTTGAATAATCAAACAACTCATATAAATCATGGCAGTTAGACATCAAATTAGACATATACTTTAGGATCCATTGCAAAGTACTAACCAAAGTTTCATGAGTCTTTATCAAGGATTTCTCCTGATTTTGACAACATTCCAATGAATGTTCCTCCAACTCTCTGACCCAGAGCTTTATCAGAGACAGGCTGTGTGTGTGTGTGTGTGTGTGTGTGTGTGTGTGTGTGTGTGTGTGTGTGTCTTCAGTGAACTGTATCAGTCCCTGCAGTAGCTTCCAGCTGCAACAGTCAGTTCAGTCTCTGTTCAGTGTGACTGAGGGAGGTTTTTGTACGATGCTTTATCACTGTGTGAACACAAGCTGACTGTTGATAACATGCCAACTCTGACAGTAGTAAACTGCTGCATCTTCAGTCTGGACTCCACTGATGGTCAGAGTGAAGTCAGTCCCTGATCCACTGCCTGTAAAACGACCTGGAATCCCTGATGCTCGAGTACTAGCTGAGTGAATGAGCAGTTTAGGAGTTTCTCCATCTCTCTGTTGGTACCAGGCTAAATAGTTATCACCAACAACCCTCTGACTGGTTCGACAGCTGATGGTGACCGAGCCTCCCGGAGCAGACCTCACTGCTCCAGGCTGAGTCACTGTGATCTGGCCTCTGGACTCTGAGGATACAGAGACAAAAACATAAACCACCGTCATGGTTTTCTCCGCTTCATTTCAGAGGGACGGATGTTCATAGAGGAGAGGAGTTTGATTCTCTGGACTTTACCTGTGAAGCAGCAGCAGAGGAGAGTCCAGATGAGGATGGAGATCAAAGTCATGTTTTGATGAGGAGGATTTCTGTGGCTTCTGTTGTCATGAAGGACAGCTGTCAGTCATCCAGTGTTCAGCTCTCAGGACTATAAACTCTCCCAGAGCACTGGAGCATGGTGCTGCTGATGCAAAGTGGCTCTCTATGGAAATGCTCTGACTGACTCCAACAGGGACTTGGATTACTGTGATGATGCTGTTTCTAAATGGATCAATCAAGTTACCAAACTCTTCATTAACAATGTATTCATTGATCAAAATTTGATGTAGATTTGGCTTGATGTCTATAAACAAGTTTTCTTCAAGGATATCTCATGTCTTGTTTTAGTTTACTGCTAGAGAAATCAATATCACTACAAGATAAAATTAACAATACACAAATAAAAAAAGATTAATGTTGGAACTTTGGTGCATAATATGATAGTTTAGCTTGTTATTACATCATTTATTTTCAATCACATACTGTAGTACAAGGAGTAATTAGGTGAGTTGACAAAACTATTTCTGTAACTGCCTTTTTCAGTCATGAAGCCTGTTTGTTGCCCTGGTTCATTAGTGAAACCTGCGTAAATGAGTAGAGCAAACGCACACCATGTCTTACAACTTACTGGTTTCAGCAAAGAGTTCTGGAAGATACAAAGTAAAAAGACTCACACTCTTGCTCCAGTGCATAATTTGTAATGATCAAACACTGACATTTCAGTTTGATATTTAAAATGTATGCATTTGAGCAAGAGTGTGGTTTTCATCTTCACTAGTGAAACCTGTCTGTTGCCATGGTTCAGTAATGATGCCTGTCTGTTTTCATAGTTCCTGAGCTCAGAGAGGGAAGTGAAACACTGAAGATCAGTTTCATCCAATCTCTCCTACTCCTAAGTCTTCTGAGAAAAATGCTCAGAACTAGCAGCCTCCCCGCCTCTCCATTTTCTTCATCTAAGTGCCTGCAATCAACAGGATGTAGTTTATTTTCACTTGCATGCACTTGTTTTATTCTCTCTCTCTCTCTCTCTCTCTCTCTCTCTCTCTCTCTCTCTCTCTCTCTCTCTCTCAGTGGGTCGAGTCGTCCCCACCCTGACGGTGCTGCCCCCCTCCAGCGTGGAGCTGCAGCAGGGGAAGGCCACGCTCATGTGCCTGGCCAACAAGGGCTTCCCCTCAGACTGGAGGCTGGCCTGGAAGGTGGACGGCAGCAGCAGCAGCAGCAGCAGCAGCTGGGGAGGAGAGCAGGAGCCCCGGGGTGCTGGAGAAGGACGGCCACTACAGCTGGAGCAGCACCCTGAGGCTCCCTGCAGACCAGTGGGGGAAGGTGGGCTCTGTGACCTGCGAGGCCACCCAGGGCTCCCAGTCTCCGCTCTCGGAGACACTGAGGAGAGACCAGTGTTCCCAGTCCTGACCTGACTCACTGGGACTTCTGCTACTGGTCTTAGTCTGCTACTGCTCTCAGTCTGCACTCAGCACTGTAGTCTCTCTCGCTCTCTCTCTCTCTCTCAAATAGTGATGTTTTCTTGCTGACAATAATGCTGATATATTTGATATTTCAAAACAATAAAGATCTTTACACCAAATCAGTTGTTTCCATGGATATTATTTTAAAAATAACAGATGTCTTATGATGCTGTCTTAATGGTAACAGTGGTTCCATTAAATCCACAGAGACTGAGCTTGTCTCAGGGTAAAGTGACCAGAATTTTATAAATACTTGTGATGATTTGAGAATAAATGATTGGATTATGTAATGCATTGTCAAACATTCATAAACTCTGTGAGTGCCACAGAGCCGGGCGACCCTATACGCTCACTACGCAAGTTGCGTAGGGCCCCGCAAATTACGCAAGGGCCCCGCCTCCCCCTCGTGTCAAAGTGTCCTTGGTGTCAATGTTTACAACTTCGATGAGAGGATGAAGCGGAACTATCCTTCTGGTCATGAAAAGAGGGGGAAAAAAACACCATGAGAGTGAGTTGCAACTATTTATTCCTTTTGATAAACGCCAACGGGCAACGGTGTTTATGGACTGCTGCTCAGAAAAGACAACCGCATCGTGCATGAACATGCATTCATATGCACGTGCACAAAATGAAACTCGCGCTTTCCAGCAGCAACCTCTGTAGGGACCAGTCCAGTCCAGTCCAGTCCAGTCCAGACAGTATAAGAGCGTGATGGCACTCCTCATAGGCGCATATAATTTTAAAACACGACAATGATTATCTAGTCTCTCAGTCAAGGTTTAGTTACAACTCTGGACTAATGCAAGATTGAAAGCAATGGATTGACATTGACTATTGATTAAATATTGAATTTAAAATGTTGATTAGCTGGGCATACTGGGCAATATGGATGCACATTTCTCAGTAAATAATAACCACCAAGTATTCTATGGTGCTATGCTTAATTGTTGGATTGTAGTGGGAGCACTGGGGTGTCAGGTGTGACTGTGTGGCATTGGCGAATGATTTACATGGCTCACGGTCAGGTAATTTTACTTAGGGCCCCAGGGAGGTCAGGACCGGCTCTGGAGTGCCACATGAAAGTGACTGTGTTTACCAGTGGTATCCTAAAGATGGGCAGGAACTAGGTGTGGATGTATGGATGAAAGGAGGCCATTTTCATCTTTAAAGATCCCTTGTCACGGCCTTCATGATCCTCATATTTTTTGTTTGCAGATTTCTCTGTAAATTTGAACCTAGATAGCAAATCCAATTTTTTACCCATTTAAATGGAAAATCGCCCCCTCACCAAAGTGTCATATTGTCATATGCATGGGTAAAGGTGACTTAGCTGGATGTTTCTTTGCTGTATCTTTTAAATCAATGTATTTTTTTGGAAGATCAGCCATTAAATATACGCATGCACACCACATATACACACAGTCAAAACAGATCAAAACATCTTTTCCAACAGGAGGAGTAGACAGAAGATGATGTGGTGGTGTTGGAGGAGCAGGAGAGTGGAGAGGTAGCAGCGGAGGAGCTCAGTGGGGTGATTTGTTATTTGATTGATTTTACACCTGTCTTCTGATTTTAAGTTACCTTCAGCAACAACTCATGTATTTCTTATTATTATGATTTTTATACTAGTGCTTTAAACAGTCATGTTCTTGTCCTTGCAGATATGCCCCATATGCCAAAATGAATACCCTCTAGCACACCTCCCTATCCATGCTAGTATGTGTGGTGACAGGTAAATGAGAAATGCATTTTTCATTTCCAAATTTTACAATTTGCTTCAACCTAGATACTACAGCTATTTCTGTTCCCCTTGATTATGTCTGTTTTGAAAAAGTCTGCTCAGACCGGAGAGGTGTCCATCAGAAGATCCATCAGCGACAGCAGTTCCATCAACGTCGACACCAGGTCCATCGAAACCAGGTCCATCGAGACCAGGTCCATGGACAACAGAAACAGCAGGCACAGGCAAGCCTTGTCAGTTTAGACCTGAGATTGTGAATTTGGAGCAGTGAGGGAAGGTAACCAGTGGAGTTGCTGAAGGACAGGGTTGATGTGATCTTGTGAGAGTTGTGTACGTACTTACGGAGTGTCACCATCATTGTTGATGGAGCAGTGACTGGGATCTTTGACTTAAACTTTCAATTTGCTTTCACTTTTTTTTTTTTGGCTCTCTTTAGCATGGAAAAGTGTGAAAGACCCACAGGTGGCAAAAGATCTGTTCCTCAAAGAACTGCTGGGACACAACGCCCAGCAGCCAACTCTTTTTTTCACAGTGGATGCCACAGATGATGCAGAGGAGCAGGAGAGGAGCCTTATATCCTTTTATAAGGAGCATGATATTAAATGGGCAGCTCCACTCAAGTGTCGGATTAAAGGTGTTGCTTTAAATGTGATAATCAATTTTGTCCGTCCTGTGTGATTTTTCATCTGTTTTACGTAACTATTTGTTGTTTCGTTTTCTTCTGATTTTTCAATGGTTGTCAGTCAAAAGGTCTCTACAGGACTTCCTTGAGTGATACAGACAAGACAAATAATCACTTCAACCAAGATTTTAACATAATGTTTGTTTTTCAAGGGGATGCTGCCATTGGAAAAGGCAGCGGCATGGGGGAGTAGTTGCAGGGGGGAGGATGGTTCCATAGTTGATGCTTAATGCATAATTGAAATCATGTCCAAGTAGACTTGTGCCTTCAAAAAGCCAATATTTTATGTGCTTAGAAGATTTCATGGTTAAACACTGACAAACAGCTGGACTGACCTTGGAAGCAGCTGTGAGAGAGAGAATAGTTGAATGTTGTGTGTTTTGGATGATGACACATACCGTCCCAAACTGTTGAACAGGTTGCCGGTGGCCACGATACCCTCCAGGGTCCTCATCCTGTAGTGGGCGTTGGTCACTACAACTGGCTTATTGGATTATCTACTGCTCCTTTTGTACAAAATTAGACAATAATAATTAGACAGTTATAGCAATAACTAATCGAGGAGCTCATTAAGTCAAATAAATGTACATTTCAGTCATTTAAAAAGTAAGTACTTTAACAAGTAATGTAGTCTGTCTGAATATTGAACACAAATAAAGACATAAAAAGTATCTGCAAGGTTTCTTGCTTGTTGAGTGGGGGGAGGTTGTGGTGATAACATGACAAACATGTCACAGTTTGTAGTAATTTTGGTGTGCAAAAGCTGACTTTTTTCATTTGACTAATGTTAAGATGTGGGGAAATGCACCGACTGTGGTGAAGTTCCCCTCCTTTCAACCTTTTTTGGAGTTTTGCAGGCCTTTACGAACATGAAAAACTCCATATTCACATCCAAAGCACATGCAATGATAGGAGGCCAGAATGAGTATTTTGAGGTACAGTTTGCCCCATATTGATGTCATTTTTGCTTGTAGGAGGTGATTTTCTTCTTTTACTCATGTTGAATTTGGGGGGAAAGACATCGTCCACACCAATACTGATGTTTCTCCCCAATGTCCAACCTCCACTCAGCGGCAGACCAATTCACACTTTAGCGTGCATTGTTCATAGGAATGTTGTCTTTCAGGTGAGATGGGGTTGGGCCATTTTCAGGTTGTGGGGTCTCTGAAGTCATTTGCATGATGGAAAATGAGCTTGCCAGTGAAATTTGTTTTGAACAGATTTTTTTGTTTTGAACGGAGAGTAACTTATGTGGGTGAAAGTCATGATAATACTTTATCACATATTTTAAACATGGAGAGAAAAATAAAACAACAAGGAATTACAAAAAAACAGGAATACATTAAATAAATGATAAACAGAAAACACACAACATTTAGGGACATAAAGGTATATAGAGGGAACAGTCAGGCATAAATTGGGACAATCCACCTCACAATAAAAAATAAACACACAACATTTAGAGACACCCCAGCAAACACGGACGGACCCGGACGAATCAGTGAGAGCCCGATAGGGGCCAGATCAAGTCATATCATGACTAGTCAGATCTGGCCCAGAATATCACCCTATTTCAACTCACATAAATCCTAGAGAAAAAGACTTTGCCACTGAAATCTCCACAAGGATAACTAAATGGTTGTAATTGAGGTCAAATCGCGTATTTTTCAGTCTGATGCGTTCATGCACTGATGCACTGTCATGTTCCTTGTTTAACCTCAGAAACATAATTTGCGCTGATTTACAAGCTGTTTTCGTTGGAAGGTTTCGTGGAGGCGTAAAAATTCATAAAGCCTATTCTTAAATTGCAAGGATAACACTGCAGCAGAATATCTGCGTAGGTGACCAATTCACAAAGCACTGTTCAGTCACTGTTGCAAGCATCATACAATGTCATTTTTGGGGGGGAATCCTGAAGTTGTAGCTCCGTCTTGCACACCTTCTGCGAAGAATCTATGAGTGTTGCCAGATTGGGTCAATTGAACTGCTTTTGGTTGCATTTTTGGGCTAAAAATGCACTTTGTGCTGGAAAATGGTAGTTTAAGCCTTGAAGTAGTTTAAGCATTGAAATGTAACGTTTTGGGCGGTTTTATGCTTTTTGGTGATTTTTGGAAAACATTGGGCGGGTTTTTGCCAAACTATCTGGCAACACTGGCTACAACGAACACTAGTTTCTCCAGCCTGCAGCAAACGAGCGAGTACTTTTAAATAAGTAACGTTATCTTACTTTAATTAAATTAACGGTTGAATCATGCGAAAACTCTTTATAAGTGGCAAGGAAGTGTATATGTAATGTGCTTGCTAGCTAACGTGTTAGCAAGGCTAGTGACTAGCAAGCTAGCTGTGTTGTACTGAAATCGATCGGATGTCTAACAACGTTAGCAAGCAAGCTGCCTTTAGCTCGTCGGCTACGTAGCTAGCGTTAGCTGGCTCATAGCCCTGCTGCTGCCAGCTACACATCATTGAAAGTATCCACTTTGCCTCCCGCTGTGTGGGACTGAGCTCGCTCGAGCTAAATTACAGTGCTAACTTTCAGCTGGGTCCATTAAGACAGAGGTGGAAGAATAGCATTTACTTTTTGCTAGCTATAGTCATGCTGCTTTGACGCTAGCTAATGTTCTACAAGTGGCTAATAGCCACATGTCGAACATGGCTACATGGCAACATATTAGCTCCCAATAGCAGACACAATAGTGTGTGCGCATTAGGATTTAAATAAAGTGTTTGTGAATTTCAGACGTAGGTCTCTTGATTGACTTAGCCAGAGTTAGACATATACATCAATAAAATCTGTAGTTACCATATTAGTATAAAATGCAATGCTATTGGCCTCGCTGGTGCCACATTCCTTGTTTTGTGCGTTAACGCATGAGACCTCCCAGAAACTCAATTGTTTAAACGTTGGCTTATTTTGTCTTGGTTAAACTAACATTATATAATAAAACCAAAGTGTGGAGATGTTACAGCAAGTGTTTGTATCTGCTACTTGTAAACACAATAAATGATCTGCTATAACATCTGCTTTCTTTTTCTCTCAGGTTTCAAAAACAACTGACTGGTAAGTGGCAAAGAAGTTCTCAATGGATCGCAACTATGGCCGTGACTGGAAACGGTCTAACAGGAGGCTTAGTGCCTTTGTTGAAGCAGATGATGAAATTGACACATTACACAGTGACACCTCACTAGAGGATGATATAATACCAGAGTTACCCCAACTGAGAGCAATATACCAATAAGTGACACCTCACATGGGGATACAGATGAGGGCGATACCACAAATCCAGCTGAGGATCAGTTTTGACTACGGCTACAACGAGCACGTTGAGTCAAGTGACTCTGAACCAGAACTTCTTGGTGCAAGCGTTGCTTCAGAAGTGGAGGCGCAAACGATAGACCAAGAGCTGGCAAAGTGGGCCACAGAAACAAGGCAAACGGATGGCATGCTTTAAATGCACTCCTTGCCATTCTTAGAAGGCATGGGCACAACCTTCCCAAAGACAAGCGCACACTTCTTGCTACCCCACGGGAAGTGGCAGTGAAGGAAAAATGCAATGGCCAGTACATATATTATGGTGTGGAACAAGGAGTTAAACGCTATATGTCAGTATGCCCTGAATTCACAGGAGACATAGAACTCAGTATAAATATTGATGGGACTCCACTATTCAAGTCCAGCAAAACAGAGTTGTGGCCAATACTTGCAAATTTCGATGACTCTCAACTGTTTCTGGTAGCACTGTATTGTGGTACAGGAAAGCCAAAGCCTGTTGAAGATTATCTTCTGGACTTGGTTGCAGAGCTGAAACACCTGCACACCAATGGCATTACGCATGGCGGCACAATGCACACATTCAGGTTGAGGGCATTTCTGTGTGATGCACCTGCCAGGGCCTTTCTGAAAAACATCAAGGGCCACAATGCCGTCCAGGGCTGTGAGCTTTGTGTGGAAAACGCAGTAAGATCAAGTAACAAACAAACATTCCTGTCCATAGCCAGTCATGAATCCAGGACTGATCTCAGGTTCAGCCAGCTCCAGTATCCAGAGCACCAACATGGGCCATCTCCTCTAATTGATGCTGGCATACACTGTGTACAGCAGTTTGCATTGGATTACATGCACCTCATATGCCTTGGAGTGACAAAGTGATTGCTGCAATTTTTGTGGCCCTGATGTCTGCAAACTTAGACCGAGAGCAAGAGAGCAGATTTCTGAAAGACTGGTCATGCTGCGGGGTGCAATGCCAGCTGAGTTCGCCAGACAGCCACGCTCTCTTAAAGACCTGGACCGGTGGAAGGCGACAGAGTTACGGCAATTCCTTCTGTACACTGGGTCAATTGTTCTCTTGGGTGTAGTTGAAGAGGATTACTACGAGCATTTTTTGACTCTCTCAGTTGCCACCTCCATTCTCCTGGAGTCAGACGATGCAAAGAGACAGGCCTATCTTCCCTATGCCAAGGAGCTCATGCAGCTGTTTGTGACCAACAGTGTGGAGCTATACAGTGATGAATTCCCTGTGTACAATGTACATTCGTTAAGGCATGTGGCAGACGATGTTGTGGATTTTTTGGCTGTTCATTAAATGACATCTCCTGCTTCCCCTTTGAGAACCACCTCCAGTCCCTAAAGAAAATGGTCAGGAATAGCTGCAACCCGATTGTGCAAATCACCAAGCGAGTGGCTGAAAGGCAGCTTGTGCTGAGTGACATAGTGTGCCCAAAACACAAACGTCACTTTGTGTCAGCCAAACCACCGAATTTCTGCTTTCTGCTGAGGAACGACGACTTTGCCTTTGTCCGAGAGAGCAGACAAGAAGGCACCGTTGTTGTAGACATAATCTCACAGGACAATGCGGTGGACCTGAAACCCTGCAACTCCAAGCTTATCAATGTTGTTTATGTTGAACACAGCCTCATGAATGGAGCCACAAGACGGTTGCTACAGAAACACGAACTGTACAGAAAGTGTGTCTGTCTGCCTCATTCGGAAGGCTATGCTGTCTTCCCCCTTCTCCATACCATGGAGCTATAGAACGTATTAGCCTGATACTTCACTCAAGGGTCATACCGAACACAGACATTTTAAGGTAATGCCATATGCGACTGCTCAACTCGAGGAGTGCAATGATGATCATAACTATTACTAACAGAAAAAAACTAATACTAATATACTAACTGAACTACACTAACTTATGGTTTTCCTACTACCCTTTAACCTACTAACCTCTTGGAGGGGGATGACAATGATGATTGACAGTCCAGAACAAATGTTTGTGAGTTTTCAAGAGACAGTCACTAATGCTCTGACATCTGAGTTAAAAACAAACTTAACAAAATATTAATGTGCATGTGTAACCATAACTTTGTGTACTTTTACTGTAATGTGAAAGATTCAGTTGGGTGCACTCTGGTACTTAATCTCACTCCACTGTAATTCTCTACAGACGATGCAGAAAGAACAAGCCTCAGGTATTTATGTTCTGAAATACACATGGTACTGCAATTCAAATTGGGTACTTGCAGTATAACTACAACCATGCATTATTTCACAGGGGGAAAGAGAAAGAAAATTGTGAAAAATGACCCCAACTATGAATACAGTGAGTCAATTTTATTTATTGTTTATTTAGGCAGGCAGTTTTTCACATTCGATAGCATTATTGATGAGTGTGATCAATTCAATGGTTGTGTCTGTCCCAGACCTATCAGAAGAGGAACTTGAAAAAGGGGGAAAAAGAAGTAAGTTGAATACATACTGTATCTGTGGCTGCATTTCATTTTATTGCACAATGCTTGTTATGACTGGAGCACTATTGTACTTTTTTTTTAAGGAAAACTGACAAACAAAAAAGCATCAAGCAGCAGCCCAGGTTGAGCCTGAAGCCAAAGGTAAGCATTTAAATCTAGTTCTAGGATAACCAGGACTGAAGATTTTGCACAAGTAATAAGTCTAACTCGCCATGTTATCTAGTTGTTTTTGGCATACAGTTGTCCTTACGCCATGACATGAGTATCTGTGATCTATGATTATGTTTATCCCAGATCTGCAGTCAAATGCAGCGGGGGCAGGCCAAGGGACAAAGACTAAGTTGATTACAAATGCTGTATCTCTGGGGCCTATTGCATTGCATGTTATTGCACAACACTTGCATTGAACACAGAGTGAAATCTGTGAATACTCACAAACAATTTCAGTTTCTTTTTTTAGGCAAAAACAGTAAACTACAGGATCTGAGCTCATCCCGCGACGATGAAGGTAACCTTTCTATTTCAGGCTATGTATCACTTGGAACAATTGCCCCTGCATTGTAGTGTTAAAGTTATTCCTATTGCAGGGGGAGTTGAGTGTCACCGAAGGCGTTGGTTACTGCCAAAAAGTTATTCCTGTTTGATGAGACACAACTTCTGTCTTTCCAGATACCTCAAAAGCTGGGGCTTCTGCAATGAAGAAGGGGCCCAAGAGGCCCAAGGGGCCAGCGCCAAAGAAGACCCCAGGTAAGCTCTTTGACAGTTTGGTAAGTGTCTGATTACAGCGTCATAACAGTATTATTTACATTTAAAGGTTGTGGAAATTGTGAGTTGAGTTATTTAAAATCCAGCAATGAAAATGGACACTTTGTCTATATATTGAAGTGGTGGAGACATCCAGCGATGAAGAGCCAGGAGAGGACCTACCATTGGCTCAACAGAAAGGTAACCTTTCGCCAGTATATAGATCAATTTGGAATAATGGCTCCTGCACTGTAGTGTTGAAGTTATTCCTATTGCAGGGGGAGTTGAGTGTCACCGAAGGCGTTGGTTACTGCCAAAAAATTCCTGTTTGATGAGACACAACTTCTGTCCTTCCAGATACCTCAAAAGCTGGGACTTCTGCAATGAGGAAGGGGCCCAAGGGGCCAGCGCCAAAGAAGACCCCAGGTAAGCTCTCACAGTTTGGTAGTGTCTGATTACAGCCTCATAACACTATTATTTACATTTAAAGGTTGTGAGCAAGTGAGTCATTTCAAATAGTGGATTGAAGGAAGACACTTTTTTTCTTCTTCTTACAGAAGCGAGGGATGGCATGTCGACCGAGAGCAGTGACTTGGAGTTAGAGCCTGCTGGTTCAGTGCCCGAGAGGATCCCATGTAAGTGTCAGATTATGGCCTCATTAAATTTGAATGTGTCCTTTGCATAGTGTACAATCTGTGAATAAGCGTATTCATTGTTGTGCTAGTTTCATTTGTCTTTTGCCTAAATACAGGAAATGTTTGAGGAATGTCATTGGTCAAAGTGTTGGCTGGCAGCTTTCAATAGAAGGGTAAATTTTTTTCAATGGACCTTTCTCGCACGGTGGCCATGATGGTCTACATGCTAAAATACTACTGGAGTACATTAACTGCCTGTCCACATTCATTTCGACAGAGTTAGCTCATGTTAGCAAACTATGTGGACAGGAAGTAAATGTACTCGTTTGTAGACGTTCATGGCCGCCATGTGAGAAAGGTCCATTCAAGTGTAAGGGTCACTGTGGAACTATGGCTCATGCGCCATAGTGTCAATTTTTCCTCATTGAAAATATGTTCTATTTCATTACACTATACATTCTGCTTCAACTATAGTGAGGAGATCCCCTAGGAAGAAGGCGAGCCAGCAGCCGGCTGCCAATATGCCTCTAGAGACCCCTGCCAAGAAGAAGTCGCCAAAGACGGCAGGTAAGCCTTAATATATGCAGCAGTGCACTTTAATTTTTAACCACATTGTCTATATTGTGAAAAGTTGCAAAATTTGTTTGTTTATTGTTCTACATGTGTTTCCCTCTCCTTTCAAATGACATGAAGGACGGGCCTTCCCAATGTCCGAAGAAAGTAAGTATAACCATGCATAGACGATGAGGTGAATGATTGTATTGTAATTGAACATTTTTAAACTATGCTTCAATAACAAGATCTCTTCACATATGTTATGTTGTTATGTTGAACATCTTTTCTAGGCCAGTTCTAAGTTTGGACTGGTTTCTGAACTATTATTTTCATGATTGTATAATACTGATGTTTCTATTAGGTGTGTTAGTGTAAAAATGGGATATTAGTAGCATATACATGTCACTCCCTTTTCCTGCCTGCCTCCTAGCCTAGACCTCAGGACCGCAATGGAAATAAGTCATGTGACTTTACTGCGATATCCTGATGACCAACTCAAGGAGCTGAGGGGACAGAAAGCAGTGCCCTTCTCACTCCAGAGGATGGACTCCACCCGAGAGTTCCTGGAGATGGAGGATAGATTAGAAGACGACCCAGGACACAAGGACAAGCTGGTTTTGCCATTTGTGTCTTGACTTTCTTGTTCTTTCAATATATTTGCGAAGCCACAAGAATTGTCTATATTGTCAACGATGTATGAGGTGTCTCCGAAATGGATACAATCAACTGACATTCAACATTGATATCCACAGATTGCCCATCTGGCACGAGTGGGAGGGAAATCCCTGAGGGACTGCCTGACAAACATATTGGATTGGTATGTACAAATGAGTACATGATGAAGTTCATTATGCAAACTCAATGCAACATGAAAACTATCAGTTTCCCATCAGTTTCCCAGATCTCGCGGTGGTCATCCTGTTGCTTTCCTCCTGTTCTGTGTTTCATATTGGTTATCTTTCTGCTATTTCAGGTTGTTCACAAACAGTCTGATGGCAGGGATGAACATGAGGGGGACAGGGATCAAGATGGCCTTTGGGCCTACAGTCCTATTCTCTGCTATTTTAGGTAATTACAACAATGTTATTGATATGTGTTTTATTTTGAGCTAAAAGTTAGGTTTTGAGGTTCTGACAATATGTTAATTATGTTCAATTACAGAAGCGGTGAAACGGTGGGACAGGTCGGCGACTGACCACAGTGTCACCCTCATAGTTGCCGACTATCTGAAACATGCCCCTGGGAGGTCTGGTGGTGGGGGGTATAGTAAGAGCGCAGCCAACAATACACCTTAAGATACCCCATCACCATGACCCCATGTGTTAAGTGTTCAAGTTAAATTCATGTTAATTGTTCAAATTTGAATAAATACTTATTTTCACAGGGTTAGGGTATCTACTGTTGTACTGCAAAATGACTGAGTTAAACATTAGTATGTAGATGAGCATTTTAGAAGAGAAGTTGTCTATATTTGTGATCACACATTTATTGCCCTTGTATTTTTAGACAATGCTAGTTTTTGCAAAATGCCAAAGTTAATAGTGCACTTTTTCCACCTCAGTCTCGCTCTGGATTTAAAGTAATGTATAAATTAATCTAGCAAGGCAAATTAGTAAACGGCACCAAGCAGATTACGTCATGATGACGTTGTGATGAAGTCTTTCAGTGATGTCCAGGACTAGGCCAGATCACAGCCGATATGGGGGTGATTTAGACGTCATTTCCAGGACGTCATCACCAGGACGTCATCTCGACGACTTTTTAATGACCCTAACCGGCCGTAGAACCGGCTGTTTTAGGTCACTAAAAAGTCGTCGAGATGACGTCCTGGTGATGACGTCTAAATCATCCCCATATCGACTGTGATCTGGCCTAGTCCTGGGCATCACTGAAAGACTTCATCACAACGTTATCATGACGTAATTTGGCTTGCTGGGACACAACAGTAATATACATCAAGGCTAACTCTGTGGTACACTTATATACAGGGTTGCTTTTCATGTTAAATAAACTGAAAAGGCCATCAGGCCTAAGGCAGCTGAACTTCATGCCAGGGGAAGTTCTTTTTCCCACAGAAAAAAACTGTTTGCACATTTATAAAACACATTTATAAACTAAAGATGGAGTGCAGTTACTCCCAGAAGGCACAGTCTGGCAACAATCCCCCAATTCCTAGAGTTTAAATAGGACTAAAATAGGACTAGTGTTATTCTTGTTTCTAGATAACAATACTCCACCCAGGCAAGACCTGGGTTTGAAACTATATCCTTTATGTTAGGAGGCATGTGTTCTAACCACTAAGCTACTATGTCAACTGACATCTGCTCAGGTGGCTGCCAGGAAGGATTGACTGCAAATAAAACAAATAAAACAATGCAAAACTGAATAAAACCAGCAGGACACATGAAAAATCTCCACCTTGAGAATGAGGGAAGAAACCACATATATGCTGTATGGAGGAGAAATGACCCCAATTGTCAAATAACCCTCATTCACAGGTTGGCCACATTCACACTTGACCCTGCCTTGTTTTCAGAAAAGATGTCAGAACACCCCCCATGTGAAAAACAATCCATCTGAAAAAAGTGACTGGCTTCCCTTATTTATGCAGAAGGCTAACCCTAATTTCAAATATATAATATTTAAAAAAAAAGCATATAATATTATGTTTGGCTTACTATCAGCTAGGTTCTGTCCGCTACAGCAGATACAGACTGCTGAAGCAGACAGCAGAAGTTCTGCTGACATTCTGTCACACCCTTCCTCACTTCCTCAGTTTGGGAGCCATCAACACTGATGGTGCAACTCTCAGCTTGAGTAAGTGACCTGTGAATCAAATCTAATTTGGCTGGCCACATCTTTTGTTTTGCTTAATGGCCCTCTTCTGCTTAATGGTCCTCTTCTGCTGCTGTTGCTTCTCTCTCAGGTATGCATATGCTAATAATACAGGACTGCAAAAACAGACAATAGTTTGGTTTCAGGCTATTTCCCCACATCTCAACTGCTCATCCCCCATCCCCAGCACACACTATGGACATGCTTTGGTAATTTTAATCAAGGTTTAAAAAACAACTGAAAAAATGGATGCTGAGTAAGCTAGTATAGGGAAACATCTTTTCTAGGCCAGTTCTAAGTTTGGACTGGTTTCTAAACTTGAGTGGAATTTTATTATTTTCATGATTGTATAATATTGATGTTTCTATTAGGTGTGTTAGTGTAAAAATGGAATATTATTAGCATGTCACTCCCTTTTCCTGCCTGCCTCCTAGCCTAGACCTCAGGACCGCAATGGAAATAAGTCATGTGACTTTATTGTGATATCCTGATGAATTTTAGTACTGTATGTACATTTGTATATGGTATTTTAATTTATCGAATAAAGTCAATCAATCAATCAATCAATCCAGGATTTTTTTTTTTACAAGTAACTACATTCTGTCACACCCTTCCTCAGTTTGGGAGCCATCAACACTGATGGTGCAACTCTCAGCTTGAGTAAGTGACCTGTGAATCACATCTAATTTGGCTGGCCACATCTTTTGTTTTGCTTAATGGCCCTCTCTCTCAGGTATGCAGGTATGCATATGCTAATAATGCAGGACTGTGGGCGGGACTGTCAGATTGTTTTAGACATATATAAGATGAGACCACCAGACCACCAGTTACCCATCTTCTGCTTCTAGAGAAGGGTTCCCATCTTCACTGAAGATTTCTCCTGCTTTTGTTCCTGTTTTTTTACCTGCTTTTTTCATTCCTGAAGAATGGCTTCCCAGGGGTAAGTTCAGATCAATTTTTAATTCTATATTTGAATCTGTAGAAACTCTTGCGGAAAAACTTTCTTCCTTCTACAGTACTGTGCAAAAGTCCAAAGAGTTTTTATATAAATTGTCTTAGATGTTTATTCATTTTTTTTCCTGCATTATTGTGCCAGTAGACTGCTCTTTATAGTACATTTTTATATATTTAGAAACTTTTCATTTAATTATTTTTGAAAGCATTTTCGCTTTACTTTTTTTCTTTTACATGTGCCTAAGACTTTTGCACAGTACTGTATATAATTTATCAAGACTTTTTTAATGTGTACAAACTCTTGGAAAAACCTCTCTCTGAATAAGCTTTAAATTAAGTGAAGAATGTCTTTTTCTATTCCCAGTGTACCCAACAGGCACTATCTGCTGTGTCCTGTGTGCAAGAAAACCCAGGCAGCCCTGTCAGTGCATCTGCGCAGGGTCTGCATGAAGCAAGGTACACCAGAGGCCATTGCCGCAGTGGTGGAGAAGGCAAAGATGGAAGTTCACCAGATTCTGGTGTCTGGCAGGGTGTTTAGTTACGGCCTCCTTCGCCAAATTATGGATGATGCTGATCCACTCAGCAGGTTGGTGCAAGAGCTTTTCAGTCTTTTTTTTAAACCTCACTTCTTGTTTCCTCTGTCTGAAATGTATTAACACGGAATCTAAACTGTTTTTTTTTTCCTTTCCTCATTGAAAGGCTGCTTGAGGAGCTGGAGCGTCGCCACATGGTGGTGACTGATGTCCCCCCACCACTGCCTAATGCCAAAGTAAGGCCTTCCACCAGCACAACCACACAGCCACCCCAGATTGCAGCTCCTGAGACTGGCGAGAGTGAGCAGTCTGACGACGCCTCGGTGACTCCGGATGGGGACGTGCCAGATAAGACACTGCGAGCCTGCAAGAGACCGGTCATGTGGCGACCGTGGACAGCACCAGACAGTCAGAGTCACACACTGCATAAAGGCACTCGTGGAAAAAAAAGAAAACTGGAATTGGATGAACTGTAAGGGAGACACAATTCCGGGAGAACATATTGGACTTGTACTGTAAACAAAATGGACTGGTAACAGACTAAAAGAACTGAGGCCGAAACTTGAGTTATGTTACATTTGAGTGTTGATCTGGACAGATCTGGAGTTTACTGTAACTGAAAATGTATGGTACATGTTAACTGTTACTGTGTGTACAGTGTGTCAGTGTGTGTTACAGTGTGTTACACTGCGTCACTGTGTGTACAGTGTGTCATTGTGTGTTGCAGTGTGTTACACCGTGTTACACTGTGTTACCGTGTGTACAGTGTGTGTCAGTGTGTTACAGTGTGTTACAGTGTGTTACTGTGTGTACAGTGTGTTGCAGTGTGTTACACCGTGTTACACTGTGTTACCGTTTGTACAGTGTGTCAGTGTGTGTTACAGTGTGTTACAGTGTGTTACACTGTATTACCCTGTGTTACAGTGTGTTACACTGCATTACTGTGTGTACAGTGTAGTGTGTTACACTGTTACACTGCGTTACCGTGTGTAAAGTGTGTCAGTGTGCGTTACACTGCGTTACTGTGTGTACAGTGTGTCAATGTGTGTTACAGTGTGTTACACTGTGTTACTGTGTGTACAGTGTGTCAGTGTGTTACTGTGTTACAGTGTGTTACACTGTGTTACTGTTTGTACAGTGTGTCAGTGTGTTACTGTGTGTACAGTGTGTTGCAGTGTGTTACACCGTGTTACACTGCGTTACTTTGTGTACAGTGTGTCAGTGTGTGTTGCAGTGTTACACTGTTACACTGCGTTACTGTGTGTACAGTGTGTCAGTGTGTGTTACAGTGTGTTACAGTGTGTTACACTGTATTACTCTGTGTTACAGTGTGTTACACTGCGTTACTGTGTGTACAGTGTATCAGTGTGTGTTACAGTGTGTTACACTGTGATACACTGCGTTACTGTGTGTACAGTGTGTCAGTATTTGTTACACTGTGTTACAGTGTGTTACACTGTGTTACTGTGTGTACAGTGTGTCAGTATTTGTTACACTGTGTTACAGTGTGTTACACTGTGTTACTGTGTATACAGTGTGTCAGTGTGTTACACTGTTACACTGCGTTACCGTGTGTAAAGTGTGTCAGTGTGCGTTACACTGCGTTACTGTGTGTACAGTGTGTCAATGTGTGTTACAGTGTGTTACACTGCGTTACTGTGTGTACAGTGTGTCAGTGTGTCAGTATGTGTCAGTGTGCGTTACAGTGTGTTACACTGCGTTACACTGCGTTACTGTGTCCTGCGTTAGTGTGTCAGTGTGTTACACTGTTACACTGCGTTACCGTGTGTAAAGTGTGTCAGTGTGCGTTACTGTGTGTACAGTGTGTCAATGTGTGTTACAGTGTGTTACACTGTGTTACTGTGTGTACAGTGTGTCAGTGTATGTTACAGTGTGTTACACTGCGTTACTGTGTGTACAGTGTGTCAGTGTGTCAGTATGTGTCAGTGTGCGTTACAATGTGTTACACTGTGTTACTGTGTGTACAGTGTGTCAGTGTGTGTGACAGTGTGTACACTGAATTATTATGTACAGTGTGTCAGTGTGTGTTGCAATGTGTTACACTTTATTACACTGCGTTGCTGTGTGTACAGTGTTTCAGTTTGTATTGCAGTGTGTTACACTGCGTTACTGTGTGTACAGTGTGTCAGTGTGTGTCGCAGTGTGTTACAGTGTGTTACTGTGTGTACAGTGTGTTACACCGTGTTACACTGTGTTACCGTGTGTACAGTGTGTCAGTGTGTGTTACAGTGTGTTACAGTGTGTTACACTGTATTACCCTGTGTTACAGTGTGTTACACTGCATTACTGTGTGTACAGTGTATCAGTGTGTGTTACAGTGTGTTACACTGTGTTACTGTGTATACAGTGTGTCAGTGTGTTACACTGTTACACTGCGTTACCGTGTGTAAAGTGTGTCAGTGTGCGTTACAGTGTGTTACACTGTGTTACTGTGTGTACAGTGTGTCAGTGTGTTACTGTGTGCAGTGTGTTGCAGTGTGTTACACCGTGTTACACTGCGTTACTTTGTGTACAGTGTGTCAGTGTGTGTTGCAGTGTTACACTGTTACACTGCGTTACTGTGTGTACAGTGTGTCAGTGTGTGTTACAGTGTGTTACAGTGTGTTACACTGTATTACTCTGTGTTACAGTGTGTTACACTGCGTTACTGTGTGTACAGTGTATCAGTGTGTGTTACAGTGTGTTACACTGTGATACACTGCGTTACTGTGTGTACAGTGTGTCAGTATTTGTTACACTGTGTTACAGTGTGTTACACTGTGTTACTGTGTATACAGTGTGTCAGTGTGTTACACTGTTACACTGCGTTACCGTGTGTAAAGTGTATCAGTGTGCGTTACACTGCGTTACTGTGTGTACAGTGTGTCAATGTGTGTTACAGTGTGTTACACTGTGTTACTGTGTGTACAGTGTGTCAGTGTATGTTACAGTGTGTTACACTGCGTTACTGTGTGTACAGTGTGTCAGTGTGTCAGTATGTGTCAGTGTGCGTTACAGTGTGTTACACTGTGTTACTGTGTGTACAGTGTGTCAGTGTGTGTTACAGTGTGTACACTGCGTTACTGTGTGTACAGTGTGTCAGTGTGTCAGTATGTGTCAGTGTGCGTTACAGTGTGTTACACTGTGTTACTGTGTGTACAGTGTGTCAGTGTGTGTTACAGTGTGTACACTGAATTATTATGTACAGTGTGTCAATGTGTGTTGCAATGTGTTACACTTTATTACACTGCGTTGCTGTGTGTACAGTGTTTCAGTGTGTATTGCAGTGTGTTACACTGCGTTACTGTGTGTACAGTGTGTCAGTGTGTGTTGCAGTGTGTTACACCGTGTTACACTGTGTTACTGTGTGTTCAGTGTGTCAGTGTGTGTTACAGTGTGTTACACTGAGTTACTGTGTGTACAGTGTGTCAGTGTGTGTTGCAGTGTGTTACACTGCGTTACACTGCGTTACTGTGTGTACAGTGTGTGTCAGTGTGTTACAGTGTGTTACAGTGTGTTACAGTGTGTTACTGTATGTACAGTGTGTGTGTGAGTGTGTGTTACACTGTGTTACACTGCGTTACTGTGTACAGTGTGTCAGTGTGTGTTGCAGTGTGTTACACTGTTACACTGTGTTACACTGCATACAGTGTGTCAGTGTGTGTTGCAGTGTGTTACACTGTTACACTGCGTTACACTGCATTACTGTGTGTACAGTGTTTGAGTGTGTGTTACAGTGTGTTACACTGTTACACTGCTTTACCCTTTGTTACAGTGTATTATACTGCGTTACTGTGTGTACAGTGTGTCAGTGTGTGTTTCAGTGTGTTACACTGCGTTACTTTGTGTACAGTGTGTCAGTGTGTGTTGCAGTGTGTTACACTGTGTTACTGTGTGTACAGTGTGTCAGTGTGTGTTAAAGTGTGTTAAACTGCGTTACTGTGTGTACAGTGTGTCAGCGTGTGTTACACTGTGTTACATTGCGTTACCCTGTGTTACAATGTGTTATACTGCGTAACTGTGTACAGTCGTGCAATGTGTTACACTTTATTACACTGCGTTACCCTGTGTACAGTGTGTCAGTGTGTGTTGCAGTGTGTTACACCGTGTTACACTGTGTTACTGTGTGTACAGTGTCTCAGTGTGTGTTGCAGTGTGTTACACTGTGTTACACTGCGTTACTGTGTGTACAGTGTGTCAATGTGTGTTACAGTGTGTTACACTGCGTTACTGTGTGTACAGTGTGTCAGTGTGTGTTGCAGTGTGTTACACTGCGTTACACTGTGTTACTGTGTGTACAGTGTCTCAGTGTGTGTTGCAGTGTGTTACACTGCGTTACTGTGTGTACAGTGTGTCAGTGTGTGTTACAGTGTGTTACACTGTGTTACTGTGTGTACAGTTTGTCAGTGTGTGTTGCAATGTGTTACACTTTGTTACACTGCGTTACTGTGTGTACAGTGTGTCAGTGTGTGTTACAGTGTGTTACACTGTGTTACTGTGTGTACATTGTTTCAGTGTGTGTTACAGTGTGTTACAGTGTGTTACACTGCGTTACTGTGTGTACAGTGTGTCAGTGTGTGTTGCAGTGTGTTACACTGTGTTACACTGCGTTACTGTGTGTACATTGTGTCAGTGTGTGTTGCAGTGTGTTACACTGTTACACTTCGTTACTGTGTGTACAGTGTGTCAGTGTGTGTTGCAGTGTGTTACACTGTGTTACACTGCGTTACTGTGTGTACATTGTGTCAGTGTGTGTTGCAGTGTGTTACACTGTTACAGTGCGTTACTGTGTGTACAGTGTGTCAGCGTGTGTTACAGTGAGTTGCACTGCGTTACTGTGTGTTACATTGTGTCAGTGTGTGTTGCAGTGTGTTGCTGCCTGTGCAGTATGTGTTACAATGTTTTACACTTCGTTACTGTGTGTACAGAGTGTCAGTATGTGTTACAGTGTGTTAAACTGCGTTACTTTGTGAATAATAGTAATAATAATAATAAAAATAAAAAAATTATTTGTATAGCACTTTTCTAAAAACAATGTTTACAAAGTGCTTTACATACAATAAAACCCAAGGAGACAGTGATGTAAAACTACCACAATTAAATGAATAATACAATTAAATACAAAATCATAAAAATAGGTATATAAGGTCATACAAGAGATAAGCAGATACAACTAAAAACAAACAAACAAACAAAACAAACAGAGATATACAATTAAAAACAGATGGAACTTTACATAAAAGTGTGTGCCTAACCACAAGAGAGCAATACAATGGAGATACAGGTACAAGTGCACTACCGTTCAAGAGACCGGAACCACCAAGAAACCCCCATGCCCTTGAAAGAAACCCATCCTTAATCCTCCAGAGACAAGCATCACCTCCGACGGACCGGCCAGCAAAACCACCCGATCCAAACCCCATCGAGCACCTGCAGGAACGGGCCGACCGCAAGGCCCGCGAGAAGCGCCCCATAAGCCGACCACACCCACGGCAAGCGCCACAGGAAGCGCGGGCCGAAACCCCGCCCCAACGTCCCGAGAACCCGACAGCCAGAACGCCCAAAGCCAGCGAAGCCGCCACCACCACACACGGTGGACCCCCAATGAACAGAAAGTCCGAAGAACAGAACAGCGACCCGAAACAGAAACAGAGTCCGCGACACCATCAACGCCCCGGCTGCACTCCCCGACCAATTCATCGCCAGCCCAGCGAACAGAAGCACCAGTAAACACAAAAACCCCTCAGCAATTCCAAACTCCCTAACGGCAGTGCATAAGGAGTGATTCACATGAAAGCCTGTCTATATAAGTGTGTTTTTAGGAGGGATTTAAAAGATGAAACTGATTTAGCTAGCCTAACTTCCTCAGGCAGGTCATTCTAAAGTCTAGGCGCCCTATAGAGAAAGCGTAGTCACCTTTAGTCTTGAGCCTAGACTATGGAACAGCCAAAAGGGCCTTGCCTGAGGATCGAAGGCTGCGTACCGGCTCATGAAGGGTTAACAGGTCAGCAATATAGCTAGGGGCTAGACCTTGCCGTGCTTTAAATGTAACCAGTAAAATCTTAAAATCTATTCTAAATCTAACTGGTAACCAGTGCAGATGCGCTAAAAGATTGGGGTAATACGGTCGCAAGTTTGGTGCCAGTTAAAATCCTAGCTGCGGCATTTTGAACAAGGTGGAGACGTGAGAGTGATTTTTGACTGAGGCAGGCATACAGAGAGCTGCAATAGTCTAGGCGAAATGAAATAAAAGCATGAATTACTTTCTCTAAATCAGCGTGAGATAAAAATTACTTGACTTTTGATATATTTCTCAGTTGAAGGAAGCAGGACTGCATGACTCTCTTTACCTGCCCCTCAAAAGTCAGATCACTGTCAAAAATCATTCCTAAGTTTCTGGCTCCTGGCTTTATATTAGATGATAATTCACCTAGATCATGTAAAATAATATTTCTTCAGTTTGGCTCCCTGAATAAGACTATTTCAGTTTTTGCTTTCATTTCACTGAAGAAAGTTTTGGGACATCCAACACTTAATATCCTTGAGACAGTTTCAGAGAGTATTAAAGCAGTTGGGATCATTATGTCTTAAGGGTAGATATAACTGCCTGTCATCAGCATAACTGTGAAAGGAAACATTATGCTTACGAATTATATGACCAAGTGGAAGCACGTAGAGCAGGGTTCCCCAATTAGTTTTCCCCAAGGGCCAAATTATGTCAAGCATGCCAAGCCAAGGGCCAAAACATCCAGGGTTTTTTTTCCATTGCGCCAATAAAAGTTGTTTTATGTGCAGATGATGTTGTTGCTGCTATTACCATTATTATTATTATTATTATTATTATTATTGTTATATATTATTATTATGTAGTAGTAGTAGTAGTAGCAGTAGTGGTGGTGGTCGTGGTAGTACCAATAATTTAGGCCTGGGATTCTCAAAGCCTGTGTTGAGGGTCACACAAGAAAAAAAAAATGCACTCTTGAAATAAGAGATGGACTTGAAACAAGTCCAAAACCAACCATTTAATCATTTTACTTTTTACTTCACAGTTCCTCAGTGTTGAACAGTAATTTCTTACACAAGAGATGAACTTTAGCCAGATTTCATCAAGATTATTGAAAAATATTGCAGACTGAAATGTTGCAACAGAAGTTGAGATTATTGGCCAGAATGACTCAACATTTGGACAGTGGGGTGGGGTGGAGTCTGGCCATGCGCACTTTCTCTATCTCACTCTCCCTCACATACACGCAAATTCACACACACACACACACACACACGGACACCATTTTGCTCACATCCAAGCCATTCTTCTCGAAGAACTGTGTCAGTTCGTTAAAGATGATTTCCCCAGTTGTGCACCCAGACAGAGGAAGCAAAGTAGCTCTTCCCAGGTCTTCCCATCAAAAAATCTTACGAACACAGATAGCTGTTCCATATAGGTTCGGTCACAGGGCGAGTCTATGGCTAGTGATATGGCTTCTGCTTTCTTCAAATCGGTGAGTAGATTGGAAAAACACTCCTCCGCTAAAACTTCTACTCTTCTTGTTGCCCTGTTAGCCGACAATGGCACCTGCTTTAAAAGCTCCACAACAGTTTTCTTGTTTTTCTCATCATGACTTAAATCTTCACCAACCATATCAGTTGCACACGTTTTAATCAACTCAGCATCAGCGAATGGCTTCTTAGCTTTAGCAAGGTTCCATGACACATGCAACGATGCAGCTGTTGCGCTCTGTTATGCAGATGTTGATTTAACGATAGTAGAAAGAGATTATGTTATCATATTTGCAATTTTTTGTTTGCGATGATCTTATTTTGTAGGGTAGTTGGCATTAAAACTGGCAGCATGCATAGTGTTGAAGTGCCGCGTTAGATTATCTGCTTTGCAGACAGCTACGATGTGCAGGCATGTCAAGTATGTTGGTTTAGCATTGGCATGGTCCGGTAAAATAAAACAAAACTGATCAGTCCAGTCAGATTTGAACTGACGGTTTTCCTGGTCGACTTTGCGCTTTTTCGCGCAGGCCATATTGTTCTTGGTTTAGGACAGTTATTTGTGACTTACTGGTAAAAATGTATTCGCTTTAGATGACAGGCGGGATGATTGACTGCTCGGCGGGATGACTGGTGACTAGCTGGTGAGTGGCGCTGTCTAGTCGAGAACCGCTACGGGGGCGTACGCCCCTCGAACCCTAACCCTAACCCTAACCCCCATAGGGCCGCCTATTGGGGATCACTGATGTAGAGCGAGAAGAGGATGGGAACAAAAATTTAGCCCTGTGGAACCCCACAGGTGATGTCGGCTGTGGTTGACGATGACTTGCCTTTTGTGACAGAGAAGGTCCTATCGGATAAATAGGATTTAAGCCATCTCAATGCTAAATCTGACATACGTGTGTGCACCCAACTATTCCCTTCCTTCAAGAAAAAGACTCTCACTCAGCAGTGGTTTGGGGGTCGGCATCATGACAGCTTACTTTGCTAGATGTTGTTGTGCTTTTAATGGTCTGATTGGGCTTCTTCACTGGAACTGTCCTCTTCATTTGGGGGAACTTTCAGGTTGTTGAGGTGGGAGGTGGGCTGTTTTAAGTTCAGAAGGCAAACTGGTAGAGACACTATGAATAACAACATGAATCCTCACCAACCAAGTCGTGTGTGTGAGTGTGTGTGTGTGTATATGTGTGTGTGTGTGTGTGTGTGTGTGTGTGTGTGTGTGTGTTTGTGTGTGTGTGTGTGTGTGTGTGTGTGTGTGTGTGTGTGTGTGTGTGTGTGTGTGTGTGTCGTCAGTGAACTGTATCAGTTCCTGCAGTAGCTTCCAGCTGCAGCAGTCAGTTCAGTCTCTGTTCAGTGTGACTGAGGGAGGTTTTTGTACGACGCTTTATCACTGTGTGAACAGATACTGACTGTTGATAACATGGAGACTCTGACAGTAGTAAACTGCTGTATCTTCAGTCTGGACTCCACTGATGGTCAGAGTGAAGTCAGTCCCTGATCCACTGCCTGTAAAACGATCTGGAATCCCTGATGCTCGAGAACTAGCTAGGTAAATGAGCAGTTTAGGAGTTTCTCCATCTCTCTGTTGGTACCAGGCTAAAAACTGGTAGCTGCTATAAACATGAACCTTGGGACTGGTTCGACAGCTGATGGTGACCTAGCCTCCCGGAGCAGACCTCACTGCTCCAGGCTGAGTCACTGTGATCTGGCCTCTGGACTCTGAGGATACAGAGACAAAAACATAAACCACCGTCATGGTTTTCCCGCTTCATTTCAGAGGGACGGATGTTCATAGAGGAGAGGAGTTTGATTCTCTGGACTTTACCTGTGAAGCAGCAGCAGAGGAGAGTCCAGATGAGGATGGAGATCAAAGTCATGTTTTGATGAGGAGGATTTCTGTGGCTTCTGTTGTCATGAAGGACAGCTGTCAGTCATCCAGTGTTCAACTCTCAGGACTATAAACTCTCCCAGAGCACTGGAGCATGGTGCTGCTGATGCAAAGTGGCTCTCTATGGAAATGCTCTGACTGACTCCAGCAGGGACTTGGATTACTGTGATGATGCTGTTTGTAAATGGATCAATCAAGTTACCAAACTCTTGATTAACAATGTATTCACGCAAAATTTGATGTAGATTTGGCTTGATGTCTATAAACAAGTTTTCTTCAAGGATATCTCATGTCTTGTTTTAGTTTACTGCTAGAGAAATCAATATTACTACAAGATAAAATTAACAATACACAAATAAAAAAGATTAATGTTGGAACTTTGGTGCATAATTTGATAGTTTAGCTTGTTATTACATCAGTTAGCTAAAGTTTTATGAAGTGAAAATAATTTTGGTGAGTTTGTTTTGTTCAAAGTGAGAGAGCCGTGTCTCTCTAGAGTGAGAGGTTTTTGTACGGCGGCTCAATGAGTTTGTATCACTGTGGTGGACTTTTGGTGGAGGAACCAGACTGGATGTTGGAAGTAAGTTCACCTATCTAATATTTTTATTAATCCATTAGCTACATTTTAATTTGTTGCATATGCAATGCACTTTAGAAAGCAAAATATTTGACTATCCATGTAATATATAATTTTTAAAGAAACAGTTTTCTCTCACCAGTGAAAAAACACATTAATAAATGTAATCCAAATGACCATTCTAATTATTATAAGTTCTTGGGCCAGAGGAGGAAGCATGTATTCATAACTCTTAGTTTAATGTTGCATCTTGAGACATTGTAGTTTTAGTTTTGTCTGGTAAAGTGAGAGAGCCGTGTCTCTCTAGACTGAGAGGTTTTTGTACGGCGGCTCAATGAGTTTGTATCACTGTGGTTGACTTTTGGTGGAGGAACCAGACTGGATGTTGGAAGTAAGTTTCTGCACAAATTTTCAATATCATATTATTTATTAAGGCTTTAATTCCTGTGTTGGAATTTTAGAAGTTGATATAAATATCTTGTGACTTATAGTTTCCTTTTATTTTCTCTGTTTCTGTCCTTAACCATGGAGTCTAACTTACAGCTGCTTTACTGCACTTTTCTTTACACATTGTAGGACTGTCAAAAGTCAACAGCTTGAGCTTTAGAAAAGGTTTTAGGAAAAAAATACTATTTTTGAAATGGTTTGGCAGGTTCTTGTTTAATTTCCCAGTTTTACCATAAATTTAAGTAAAATTAAAATTAAAGTAATGAGCGTTTCTATATACCTGAAAATTTGAAAATGTAGCCAAATCTCATGCTTTCAAATATAGCCTGCTTTAACATTATTTTGACAGTTTGCTAATTCTACTTGCTGTTTTAAATCTGTTCACAATCCATGTGTTAGTATAAATTTATATTTTGACCATTATTTCAACCGGTTTCCGGTTATTTCATCAAAAATTTTTAAATGTATTGGTATTCTAATTCTTTTGCATTTTTCACTTTTTAAATAAAATACAGCTAGAGAAAATTGAAAATTTGGAGGAATTTTTTAAAATGGAGCAACTACATGCTGAAATGCATGAGAGGCTTCTTAAAGGGAAGTGAAACAATGTGTGAGTGAGTGACTGGTGGAGCATAAAAACCATCTGACAGAAACTCCTTAAAGGGGAAAATGGACTCTCACACAGTAAAGGTGTCAAACCGCCTGGTGATTGATTGACAGCTGCAGCCTTCCTGTCCTCTAAGCTGATTGGTGTCTCCTAGGTGATGTCCGTCCCACCCTGACGGTGCTGCCCCCCTCCAGCGTGGAGCTGCAGCAGGGGAAGGCCACGCTCATGTGCCTGGCCAACAAGGGCTTCCCCTCAGACTGGAGGCTGGCCTGGAAGGTGGACGGCAGCAGCAGCAGCAGCAGCAGCAGCTGGGAGGAGAGCAGGAGCCCCGGGGTGCTGGAGAAGGACGGCCACTACAGCTGGAGCAGCACCCTGAGGCTCCCTGCAGACCAGTGGGGGAAGGTGGGCTCTGTGACCTGTGAGGCCACCCAGGGCTCCCAGTCTCCGCTCTCGGAGACACTGAGGAGAGACCAGTGTTCCCAGTCCTGACCTGACTCACTGGGACTTCTGCTACTGGTTTTACTCTGCTACTGCTCTCAGTCTGCACTCAGCACTGTAGTCTCTCTCTCTCTCTCTCTCTCTCTCTCTGACGAGTAATCTTTTCTTGCTCACAATAATGCTGATATATTTGATGTTTCAAAACAATAAAGATCTTTACACCAAATCAGTTTTTTCCATGGATACTATTGTAAAAAATAACAGATGTCTTATGATGCTGTCTTAATGGTAACAGTGGTTCCATTAAATCCACAGAGACTGAGCTCGTCTCAGTGTAAAGTGACCAGGATTTTATAAATACTGGTGATGATTTGAGAATAAATGATGGGATTATGTAATGCATTGTCAAACATTCATAAACTCTGTGAGTGCCATATGAAAGTTATTGGGCCTCATTCACGAAATGTTCAGATTTGATCTGAAGTGTACTTACGAACGTTTCCACAAACATTTCGGCCTTCATCATTTTTTTTCTTACCTGCATTTGTTCTTTGGTACGATCAAAATCTATGTGTGCTTGGAAACATGCGCGGGGCATTACGCATGAAGTGGTTTCTACTTAAAATGCCTTATTATTTAAGCAAAATCTATTAAAGCAGTCCCAGACCTCATATCAGCAACAAAATGTGTTTCAGTCCATTTGTAAGCCTAGTGATAATAACCATAAGCTATAGGCCGATATGAACAAATTCATAGGCAATTCTATTCAATTGGAAACCTGAGTGATTAAAGTGATTAATTATTATCGTATATATATTACCATACATATATTATTATATTATTTATTGTTCAATAAAGTTCTATCTTACCACAAGAGCAATGGACTGTGTGCATCAAAGCACCGTCTCCAAACGCTTTCCCCTATTTAAATCGTAAACAATATAGAGGTTATGTGATAGAGGTTATGCCTTGACCACATGGCTAATGACACACCTGATAAATCTTCAGACCCCTCAGCAGCGATCATATAATTATCATACGTGTACTCACTCCGCCACAGAGCGCAGCATACTGAGCTGGAAGGACTTTGGATGTGCTTGGACACCGCAGGAAGAAAGCTCCTGTCAACAGCTACAGTCAAAACCAGCAATATTATTATAAAGCCTAAAGTCTGAGCTTACCATCAGATGGAGATGCTGCTTGAATTAAACCAGTGTCCAACTCCGCGATGACTGGACACCTGACATCACAGTCTAACATATTATTTCTCCAAACATTTTGGCAGCACCCTGCCGTCCGCCTGGAGCTAATAAACTGCATCTATTTGGAATTAGACTATTGCCCTCGCTTTTTAGATTCTAACTGTAAGTCAAACTGTTTCTTTTTAATTTAATTCAAGGTGTGTGTTTCTGATGTTGCAGCATTGACAGCATCAGTAATTTCTTGCCATGTTTTCTTTCTCAGATGCTGTCACTCCACTGCTTACACTTTTAAAAAGTATATAGCCTATATTTTTTTTCTCTCACTCCCGACAACAACGCTTTTATTTCAGAGTTTGAATTTTTCTTCTTGGGTCTGTTTGCCATTCTCCACCACTCCAGTAATGCTTTCCATTTGCACACGACCCTTCAGACAGCAGGCCTTTTATGGAGTTGCCAGGGCATCTACCTATGCTAATCAGCATCAACAGGCACGCGCATCTAATTAAGGAACAAGTGGCATTCATCATCAGATACACCTGGAATACACAAAAATCGAGACTCTGCGCATGCTTCATGATTTTCAGAGTTGGTTTTGCATAGGCATGTTTCTTAAGAACAAAAGTAAGAACAATTTAAGAAATGTTTCGTGAATGAGGCCCATTGTGTTTACCAGTGGTATCCTAAAGATGGGCAGGAACTAGGTGTGGATGTAAGGATGAAAGGACATTTTCATCTTTAAAGATCCCTTGTCACGGCCTTCATGATTGGAGAAAAATTGCTCACATTTATTGTTTGCAGATTTCTCTGTAAGTTTGAACCTAGATAGCAAATCCAATTTTTTAACCATTTAAATAGAAAATCGTCCAATGATCCCTTATTACCAAAGTGTCATATTGGTAAGGATTCTGGTTGTGTCAGGTTTATACTGTATCCAGAAAATATGGCGAATCTTTGTAATAATTCTACAAAAGTAGTAAGAAAAATTTCAGGTTTGGAAATAAAAAGCAGAATATCATCAGCATAGAGGGATATAACATGAGTGTGATCTCCAGTTTTGACCCCGGAAATATTTACGTGTGTTCTTTCTCTGCAAAGGGATCGAGCACTGAGGCAAATAAAAGTGGTGGCAAGGGACTGTAAGGAGAGTAATAGCTATAGGAAAAGCCAAAGGACTTCCTTAAAAATTAAAAGGAAAAATTATGATTTACAGAATGTTGATCAGTTTTTTAGGCTGAATCATTCGCAACAAGGCTTGTGTGTGTTTGTGTTTGGACTGAATCAGTCTTCCCAGTCTTGGTTTGAGAGGGTGGAGAAGGAACAGCTGAATGGTTGGGAAGTTGACTTTCAGCAGGTTGGAGGTCAGCATGGGGAGGTCAAACATGAATAGAGCTGGATTGACACACATAGAAACACAGCAAAGAAAATACATCTCTACTTAAACCTCAAATTAATTCCATTCAGTCTCACTAGAAACAGTTTACATAGAATCTGTTCAACCTTGAGCTTGAGAGAATTGTTTGACTGATCACACAGTATGATTGAACAAAAATATAATATATTGACATCAATATTATTGTTTGTATTTTACATGATCAATTTTATGATACATTAAATTAAATGTTGTTTGTACTGTTGCAGAATCGTAATGAGTTTGAGTTTGTTCAGTTTGTATAAAACATACTAAAGTAACATATTGAAATCAACATAAATCTTAATCTTATTAATCTTAAAAGTTCAAATTGTTTGATTTGAGTTTGTTCATTTTATTTGACTGAAATATATTCAGTATATTTCTATTTTTCTAAAACCACTAAGTATTAATGCCTCATAATCTCAAGGAAAAAAATCCAATTCATGACAGTTGAAATTTAATCCTTAGAATATTTGACTGACTCGTAAAACTGAATTACATAAAATATTTTCATCATGAAAAATGTTATTATTGTATGCTATAATGAACTGCCATTTTGGTCAAACCTCTAATGTTTTAGTTTCTGTGCAGCTGTTGAGTCAGATCAGTTCCTCTCCAGCTGAGGGAGGTTTTTGTACGACGTTGTATCACTGTGTGAACGGCCAGCCGTAATCGTGCTGACAGTAGTAAACTCCTGTATCTTCAGTCTGGACTCCACTGATGGTCAGAGTGAAGTCAGTCCCAGATTGACTCCCACTAAAACGATCTGAAATCCCAGACTGACGGTTTGTAGCAACATAAATCAGGAGTTTAGGAGCTTCTCCATGTTTCTGAAGGTACCACTGGAGTTCATTACTAACACCTGCACTGGCTTTACATCTGATAGAAACAGTCTGTCCTGGTTCAACAGACTGAGATTCAGGAGACTGAGTCAGAATGATTTCTGCTAATGAATCTGAAAAATATCAAAACAGAGGAGAAGGGTTATTGAGACAAATACAACTTGAAGAAAGATGATCAATTTCAAAACAGAAGAGTATCATTTCTTTAACATGGAGAATAGATGGAAGAAGGTAAATGCTGGTTGTTTCAGTGTTTCTCCATCATAGCAGAACATCATTCTGGTAAACCTGGTTACATCCTGAAACAAAGTTTTCAGAAGAGAGTCTCACCCTGAACAAGGAGCCCCAGGGTGCCCAGCAGGAGAATCTGTGACATCATCATTGTGCTGGCGGCGTGTCAGTGTCTCTGAAAGGCCTGGACAGCCACTGATCAACACTGGCCTCTTAACGGGTGGAGAGCAGAGAGGCAGGACAGATATGCAAACACACATGCACACACACACACACACACACACACACACACACACACACACACACAGAGTCAGTGAAGTGTAGCTGTCCTGAGCATATCATGGTGTTTCCCCATGGAGTTTTTGCATTACTTTTGCATTACTAGTCCAAGTTTCCATAACATGTTTAATAAATTATTTAAGACACATGTTGACACAATGAATTTGATGCATTGCATGGGTAAAGGTGACTTAGCTGGGTGTTTCTTTGCTGTATCTTTTAAATCAATTTATTTTATCATTACATATCTTGTTCTTGATGTTCTGAATGTTTGTTTTTTTCTTTTCATCTTTATTACTTTTGGAGTAATAATACTTTTTGCATTTCTATCACAAATTACCCGCATACATTCTCTATGGAATGTGTTAAGGACCTTTGATCTTTGCAGTTTTTACAGTCAGGAACAACATTTTTTACACTTTTTTGAAATGTAACATAACAATTTCACAACTCTGCAAGAATGCTCATGTATTTAATTTATGTAAGTTATATTCTGCTTTTCTGATGTCTTATGGTAGATTATGTTACATCATATTTACATATCCCTTATAGTGAGAAATACATTTCTACAAAACTACTAGCAAGATAGCTGTTGTGGATGTACTGTTGACCTAACTAGTATAATTGAATATAATAATTAGCTAGTTTAGAGATTTAATAATGCTGACCGGTGCATTTAACCTTATTCATCAAGAGATTGAATATTGCTCAGTTATAGTCACATATCGACTAATTCATCAATTGATTTATGTGCATTTAAAATGAAGTACCTTCTTTTGTTTTGCTTCATCCTTCTGGTCACAATAGTTCCAGATATACAGCAGAAAGTGTCATAGATGCTGACTGAGGACCAGATACCAGATCAACAGATGCTGGATGAGGAGCCTATTGCTGGTCCTGATTCAGATTCTGACATGTCTGATGCTTCTGACTTGGACTGAGAGACAGGGACAAGCTGTTTGTGGATGCACCTGGGAGTCAAGCTCTCCTAGATAAACAGACAGACTGCTGTGTCCCACAAAGATGCCTGGGAGATGTTCATCATTGAAGAGCTGCTCAAATGCACCAATTTAGAGGTTTTGACACTCCTTGCTGGTGGAGAAAAGAGCTGGGATTTGTCTATGTAGGAGATGTTTTTAGATCCACAGCAAAATCCAAACTACCAGGCCACAGTGAGGCTCAACAGGTATAAGGATATCTGCTGCCTTTTTATATTGAAATATTATGACTGCTGAAAGGTCAAGCAGATTTCAAACATCAAAACCGTCCTGTATGATCCAAATCACAGTTCAAATACTTATTTTTTTACCCAGGTTATGTATTCTATGTGGTTTGAATAGGTTATGTATCAACTTAATAAAAGGTCTTAATAATGTGTCAGGGCGTTGTTGTCCTAGAAGAGACTACTCCTACAGACTCATTGTTAGTTTGTATATGACTCTGTCTTAAAAAGTGCTATTCAATAAAGATTAATACTATTTATTATAAGTCCATGTCTGTAAAATGCCTCAACCTGCTTTCAATATATTTAGTTTCCCTCGTTTCCTCTGTAGTTTCCTTGTTCTTGGTGCTTGTCTGTATTTCCAGTGGCTTGTCTTTATTTTCTGATGCCAAGGTTTCCTTCTACAGTCTCACACCACATTCCCCTCTTCTGGCCTGACTCAGTGTCTGTACAATAGATACATGTGTTCACCCAACTATTCCCTTCCTTCAAGAAAAAGACTCTCTTGACTTTCCTCTATCTAAACAAAGCTTCCTGATCCGGTTGACTGAATGATCATCCTGATCTGTTTGGATCCTGACAGTCCAGATATCCCAGGACCAGCGTGGATAAGCTGTTTGGATCATTCAGCAGTGGTTTGGGGGTCAGCATCAGGACAGCTTACTTTGCTAGATGTTGTTGTGCTTTTCATGGTCTGATTGGGCTTCTTCACTGGAACTGTCCTCTTCATTTGGGGGAACTTTCAGGTTGTTGAGCTGGGAGGTGGGCTGTTTTAAGTTCAGAAGGCAAACTGATAGACACTATGAACACCACCATGAATCATTAAGTGTGTGTGTGTGTGTGTGTGTGTGTGTGTGTGTGTGTGTGTGTGTGTGTGCATCCTCAGTGAACTGTATCAGTTCCTGCAGTAGCTTCCAGCTGCAGCAGTCAGTTCAGTCTCTGTTCAGTGTGACTGAGGGAGGTTTTTGTATGACGCTTTATCACTGTGTGAACACATTCTGACTGTTGATATAGTGGAAACTCTGACAGTAGTAAACTGCTGCATCTTCAGTCTGGACTCCACTGATGGTCAGACTGAAGTCAGTTCCTGATCCACTGCCTGTAAAACGATCTGGAATCCCTGATTCTCTCCGATTAGCATAGTAAATGAGCGGTTTAGCAGTTTCTCCATCTCTCTGTTGGTACCAGGCTAAACAGTGGTAGGAGCTGCTATAAACATAAACCGGCTGACTGGTTCGACAGCTGATCGTGACCGAGCCTCCCGGAGCAGACCTCACTGCTCCAGGCTGAGTCACTGTGATCTGGCCTCTGGACTCTGAGGATACAGAGACAAAAACATAAACCACCGTCATGGTTTTCTCCGCTTCATTTCAGAGGGACGGATGTTCATAGAGGAGAGGAGTTTGATTCTCTGGACTTTACCTGTGAAGCAGCAGCAGAGGAGAGTCCAGATGAGGATGGAGATCAAAGTCATGTTTTGATGAGGAGGATTTCTGTGGCTTCTGTTGTCATGAAGGACAGCTGTCAGTCATCCAGTGTTCAACTCTCAGGACTATAAACTCTCCCAGAGCACTGGAGCATGGTGCTGCTGATGCAAAGTGGCTCTCTATGGAAATGCTCTGACTGACTCCAACAGGGACTTGGATTACTGTGATGATGCTGTTTCTAAATGGATCAATCAAGTTACCAAACTATTGATTAACAATGTATCAGCGCTCATTTTTTATGTAGAATTGGCTGAAAAAAAATGGATTATGTCTTGTTTTAGTTTACAGCTAGAGAAATCAATATCAGAAAGAAAATGTTCTTGAAGTTTTTAAATGTAGAAATCTCTTATGTTCTGCATAGCATTTATTGAGTATATTATTTGTTTTACTCAATCATTTTATCAGTCTAATGATTTTAATGACATAATTGTATCAGTCTAATGATTTTAATGACATGCCACGTCTTCATCAGCATCAATGAATATCATATAATATCAATATAGAATTTCAATAACATACTGTAGTACAAGGAGTAATTAGGTGAGTTGACAAAACTATTTCTGTAACTGCCTTTTTCAGTCATGAAAAAGTTTGTTGCCCTGGTTCATTAGTGAAACCTGCGTAAATGAGTAGAGCAAACACACACCATGTCTTACAACTTACTGGTTTCAGCAAAGAGTTCTGGAAGATACAAAGTAAAAAGACTCACACTCTTGCTCCAGTGCATAATTTGTAATGATCAAACACTGACATTTCAGTTTGATATTTAAAATGTATGCATTTGAGCAAGAGTGTGTGTTTTTTATCTTCACTAGTGAAACCTGTCTGTTGCCATGGTTCAGTAATGATGCCTGTCTGTTTTCATAGTTCCTGAGCTCAGAGAGGGAAGTGAAACATTGAAGATCAGTTTCATCCAATCTCTCCTACTACTGAGTCTTCTGAGAAAAATGCTCAGAACTAGCAGCCTCCCCTCCTCTCCATTTTCTTCATCTGTGTGCCTCCAAACAACAGGATGTAATTTATTTTCACTTGTGTATGCACTTGTTTTATTCTCTTTCTCTCTCTCTCTCTCTCTCTCTCTCTCTCAGTGGGTCGAGTGGTCCCCACCCTGACGGTGCTGCCCCCCTCCAGCGTGGAGCTGCAGCAGGGTAAGGCCACGCTCATGTGCCTGGCCAACAAGGGCTTCCCCTCAGACTGGAGGCTGGCCTGGAAGGTGGACGGCAGCAGCAGCAGCAGCAGCAGCTGGGAGGAGAGCAGGAGCCCCGGGGTTCTGGAGAAGGACGGCCACTACAGCTGGAGCAGCACCCTGAGGCTCCCTGCAGACCAGTGGGGGAAGGTGGGCTCTGTGACCTGTGAGGCCACCCAGGGCTCCCAGTCTCCGCTCTCGGAGACACTGAGGAGAGACCAGTGTTCCCAGTCCTGACCTGACTCACTGGGATTTCTGCTACTGGTTTTACTCTGCTACTGCTCTCAGTCTGCACTCAGCACTGTAGTCTCTCTCTCTCTCTCTCTCTATCTCTCTCTCTTCCTTTCTCTCTGTCTCTCGGTTTGTGTCACCAGACTCATTACATCATTAAATAGTAATGTTTTCTTGCTCATATATTATTAATATATTAATAATATTCTTAATAGACAATAAAGATCTATTCACCACAGCTGTGTTTACATGGTATCCATGTGTCCATGTGTATTTTTATTATATTATTATATACACTGTTATGTCGCTATTATTAGCGACATAACAGTGACTTTGTTTACCAGTGGTATCCTAAAGACAGGCAGGAGCTAGGTGTGGATGTAAGGATGAAAGGAGGCCATTTTCATTTTTATCTCTTATCACTGGTTGCATGACTGGAGCAAAATTGCTCTTATTTATTCTTTTTCAAATTTCTGTGTATGGTTACACCTAGATAGATAATCTAATGTTTTAACCCAATGATCCCTAATTACCAAAGTGTTCTATTGATAAGGCTTCTGACTTTGTCAAGTTTATACTCCATCTAGAAAATATGCTTCTTTATAGAGTCTTTGTAATAAATCTACAAAAGTAGTAAAATACATTTCAGGATTAGAAATAAAAAGCAGGATATCATCAGCATAAAGGGATATTACATGAGTGTGACCTCCAGTTTTGACCCCTGAAATATTTACATGTGTGTGTTCTGTCTCTGCAAAGGGTTCAAGCACTGAGACAAATAAAAGTGGTGACAACAGATACCCTTGATGTGTCCCCCTTTCCAATTAAAAGCTAGAAGACATCTTTAAAAAATAAAAGGAAGCATTATCACTGACAGAGGGTTGTTCAGTTTTCTGACCTGAGGCTGAATGGAGCACAACAAGTCAAGTGTGTGTTTGTGTTTGGACTGAACCAGTCTTCCCAGTCCTAGTTTGAGAGGGTGGAGAAGGAACAGCTGAATGGTTGGGAAGTTGACTTTCAACAGATTGGAGGTCAGCATGGGGAGGTCAACCATGAATAGAGATGGATTGACATGCATTGAAACAGCCAAGAAAATGTATCTCCACTTCATAAATAATGTCAAATTAATTACATTTAGACTCACTGAAAATAGTTTACACTGAATCTGTTCAATTCTGAGGTTGGGAGAATTGTTTTGCCAAAGGACTCTCAGTATGTTTGTCCTAAAATATGATACATTTAAATAATATTGAATTTTACAATGCTTTAAATTGTCTTTTCTTTTGCTGGATAATAGGAATGAATTGGAATTTGTGGAGTTTTTTGGAATAAAATATATTCAAGTTATTTCACTAAAAATCCTATATTGAAATCAGTATTAATCTCATTAACATTATGCATTAAATAATATTTTTTGAAGACATGAAATTATTTGATGTAATTCTGCACTGAGTTTGAGATTGAGATTGTGTGACAAATACTCAGTATGTTTGAAGTAGAAAATAACAGTTAAATAATTAAGATCCTCTTTTAATATGTATTATTGAAATTGCAAATAAAGTATTAATGTCTCATAATGTTTTAAAATATCTTGCTTTGTGACAGTTGAAATTCTATATTTAAAATGTGTTTGACTTTGAGTAAACTGTTAGACTTACTGTAACGGTAATCCTGTTTCAAATCAAGTTTCAACAATATAATCATTACATCTATATTACAAATTAGTTTTCATGATGAAAATGTAATTATTGTATGCTTTTATTAACTGTTTTTTTGGTCAAACCTCTTAAGTTTTAGTTTCTGTGCAGCTGTTGAGTCAGATCAGTTCCTCTCCAGCTGAGGGAGGGAAGCTGTTACCCTGCTGACAGTAGTAAACTCCTGTATCTGCAGTCTGGACTCCACTGATGGTCAGAGTGAAGTCAGTCCCAGATTGACTCCCACTAAAACGATTTGAAATCCCAGACTGACGGCTTGTAGCATAATAAATCAGGAGTTTAGGAGCTTCTCCGGGTTTCTGAAGGTACCAGCTGAGGTCATTACTAACACCTGAACTGGTTTTACATCTGATAGAGACAGTCTGTCCTGGTTCAACAGACTGAGATTCAGGAGACTGAGTCACAATGATTTCTGCTAATGAATCTGAAAAATATCAAAACAGAGGAGAAGGGTTATTGAGACAAATACAACTTGGAGAAAGATGATCAATTTCAAAACAGAAGAGTATAATTTCTTTAACATGGAGAATAGATGTAAGAAGGTAAATGCTGGTTGTTTCAGTGTTTCTCCATCATAGCAGAACATCATTCTGGTAAACCTGGTTACATCCTGAAACAAAGTTTTCAGAAGAGAGTCTCACCCTGAACAAGGAGCCCCAGGGTGCCCAGCAGTAGAATCTGTGATATCATCATTGTGCTGCCGGCGTGTCAGTGTCTCTGAAAGGCCTGGACAGCCACTGATCAACACTGGCCTCTTAACGAGTAGAGAGCAGAGAGGCAGGACAGATATGCAAACACACACACACACACACACACACACACACACACACACAGAGTCAGTGAAGTGTAGCTGTCCTGAGCATATCATGGTGTTTCCCCCTCAGTGCTGGGAGCATTGACTATTTAAATGATCCTCATGTACATGAGATTAGTAGAAGGTCTTAATAAAGTGTCAGAGCGTTGTCATCCTAGAAGAGACCACTCCCACACTCCCATCAGGATAGAAGAAAACTATTTATTACACACATACTCCTCTTGTATTTTCTATAATCCTGTTTTTAAATAAATCCTGGGATCTTCATCATTCATCTTTGGTTTCATTCATTGCTTTTTGTCTATAACTCTGTTTTGAAAAGATTCTGGCACCTCAGTGGTATATGTGGCACAAAAATCCAGTTCCAGGCACTTCTGTGGATCTGAATAGTTAAAAGCCTTTACTGGATGGGCCAGAAGACTAAAAAAAATTAAAAACAGCAGCATTTACGCACATCAGCTTTCAGCCTTCATCAGAGTATGATACAGTAAGTAAGTAATTTATTTTTCAAAGTGTCACGCACCAACAGGTGCCCAGCCTGCATGGGCTTACAAGACACTACAAACATAACAAACAAAAGCAATAACATAGTGAGAGTGAAAGAACAAATATAATACACCTCCATACATGTCAAACAATGTCAAACCAAATATGAACACAATCCTGCTCCTTAGACATTACAGCTATAAAACATAATACATCTGAGACACAGACTGTGCGTTTAACACATCAAACATAAAGCGCCCTCCTGCTGTTGGTAGGCATTTAACACAAACTGAGCGGTGAAACACTTTGTCTGTAAACAGGAACTGAAGTCTACATTCATCAGACATAGAAAACAAATCAGGACATTCTGCAGACATTTTACAGAAAAGCTTATATCTAAGATTGTAATATAATTGACATTAGAACAAAAAGTGCATTTCGTTTTCGACCTCTCCCAGATCACACAGGTGACATTTTCTATTCTCCTCTGGAATTGAGTGGAAGTGTCCAGTTTCCACCGCCAGAGGCAAGATACCACATCTGACCTGGGCACAGACAGACCTCTGTGCTCTGGTCAGGTTAAGGGTGACATAGTGCTCTGGATGGTAAATACACTTAATCAGACTGTATGTTCTCAATTTTGGCTTACATAAAACTTCTTCTGACCATCTGTTTATAATTTTCAAATTCAATCAGGAGAGACTAGGATGAATGCTCGAATGAAAAAAGTTTATTCATGACATGAAACATGATGTAAACTTTGGCGTAAGCTCCATGCAGGAACTCCTCCCATTCGTGAAGTTAGGAGTACATCCGGGATAGACGTAGGAATTAGGATGTCCCCCAAAAATATATTCTAGAGTTAGAACAGTAGAGCCTGCTAAAAATGTAGAGAACGGACAATGAGAGAATGTTGGATTTAAGGCCACCTAAAAATGATGATTGATGATTAAGGGGAGGTGAATAGGAGCTCGCCAAATAAACCTTATGCCGATAGATCAGGTAGGACCAGTAGGCTGGTGCTGTAAGAGGAAAGCTGACTTACAAAATGACTGCTGGTAAATGAGACCAGCTTAGTAATACTGGCGCTGGTAGATGAAGGCCAGTTTAGAAATACAGGGTGCTGGTATGGAGGCCAGCTTAGAAATACAGGGTGCTGGTATGGAGGCCAGCTTAGAAATACAGGGTGCTGGTATGGAGGCCAGCTTAGAAATACAGGGTGCTGGTATGGCGGCCAGCTTAGAAATACAGGGTGCTGGTATCGCGGCCATTTTCGAAATACAGGGTGCTGGTATGGAGGCCAGCTTAGAAATACAGGGTGCTGGTATGGAGGCCAGCTTAGAAATACAGGGTGCTGGTATGGAGGCCAGTTTAGAGATACAGGGTGCAGGTACATGTAGGCCAGTTTAGAAATACGGGGGTGCTGGTAGATGAAGGCCAGCTTAGAAATACAGGTGCTGGTAGATGAAGGCCAGCTTAGAAATACAGGGTGCTGGTATGGAGGCCAGCTTAGAAATACAGGGTGCTGGTATCGCGGCCATTTTCGAAATACAGGGTGCTGGTATGGCGGCCAGCTTAGAAATACAGGGTGCTGGTATCGCGGCCATTTTCGAAATACAGGGTGCTGGTATGGAGGCCAGCTTAGAAATACAGGGTGCTGGTATGGAGGCCAGCTTAGAAATACAGGGTGCTGGTATGGAGGCCAGTTTAGAAATACAGGGTGCTGGTATGGAGGCCAGTTTAGAGATACAGGGTGCAGGTACATGTAGGCCAGTTTAGAAATACGGGGGTGCTGGTAGATGAAGGCCAGCTTAGAAATACAGGTGCTGGTAGATGAAGGCCAGTTTAGAAATACGGGGGTGCTGGTAGATGAAGGCCAGCTTAGAAATACAGGGTGCTGGTAAAAGAAGGCTAGCTTAGAAATACGGGGTGCTGGTAGATGAAGGCCAGCTTAGAAATATGGGGTGCTGGTAAAAGAAGGCTCGCTTAGAAATACAGAGTGCTGGTAGATGGAGGCCAGTTTAGCAATACAGGGTGCTGGTAGATGAAGGCCAGCTAGTGCAGATAAATGGAAACCTGCTTAGATTCAAAACTACTCCAAGAGGTGGAGTAAAAGCGTAAGCAAAGGAGGAAGCATGGAGAGCATATTAAAAACCACCACCACCAATGATATGCACGATTCACTTACCAATCAATTATGGCTGGAGAGATTTTGGACAAACAATATTGCAGAATGACCAAGCAAAACAGATGAAGAATAAGCAGTAGAAGACCACTGCCCCCGTTGAACGGAAGGGGAAAACCCCTTGATGGAAACACTGATAGATGTAGGACAGTACAACACAAGATATACACTGGTAGATGGAGGCCAGTAAAACATGGAATATGTACTGATATTAGGATACAGTCATAGAAGCTATAAAATGAATTGCCGCCTTATAAATTACGGCATTAGACAACCCCCCAAAAGAAGAATAAAAGTTTTGAAAATTGAGAGGGACCTGAATAGATGATCCAAAGCTCTTCATGAGGCGGCTCTGGAGCAACACAACTGCTCTCCTTGTGTTACACAGTAGAGGAGGGAGACTGGTATCCACGGCAACGCCTGGAACTCTCTGCAGGGTCTCCAGAGTCACAGCACTCATCTGGACCCGGAGAGGAGAGGTGATCGCAATGAAGAAGAGAAGAGAAGAGAAGAGAAGAGAAGAGAAGAGAAGTGAAGAGAAGAACAGAGAAGAACAGAGTTAGATACAGTAGTAGTAGTTGTAGTAAGGGTAGTAGTAGTAGTAGCAGTAGCAGCAGCAGTATTAGTAGTAGTAGTAATAATAGTAGTATTAGTAGTACACCTACATGGAGGCACAAGGCCAGCAGTTGTTGCTGATCCAGCCGTCTGGTACCAAAGCCGTTCAGTGGGTGGAGCTTCAGCATCAGCTGGATGAGCAGATCCTCCACTAGCTCACTGCTGACAGTGAGTGTAGCAGGGAGAGGGAGGCAGTCTGCTGCCGACAGACTCTGTGAAATCACAAGCTGGTAAGTGTTTGCATTTACTTCATCAGCTTTTATGTTACAACTAACTGACTTCAAAATCTTTTCAACTTTTCTCCTCAGCTTGCATTTCTCTGATTTCTTTTCATAGTTTTCCTCCCTCTTCTCTGTCTTAGATCATCATTCTAAGATCACAGGAATAGTTTGATAGCCATTGTCAGGACACCATGGCTCTGACCTTTGAACTCTCACTATTGGTTGCTTGTTGGTGATGTAGGAATTTAAGCTTATGTTACTGTTGCAAACACTTTAAGTCTTGAAAATGTAAGTGTAAAATGTAAATGTTTACGTGACTACAAACATAGTGCTTCCACTGCAAAACTGTCACTGAAAACAATTCTGAATCATTTTTGTCATCATACTTGACAGTTTTATGTTATTCATGTCATGCATTTTAAAATGTGTCAGCTGAACAAAATTTAAATAGAATACAATAAAAACATAAACAAATCTAGACAGGATTAAGTTTAATTGAAAGTAAGTTTAACTCATCTCACTCACCAGTCTGTCCTGGTTGGATGACAGCTGATCTGGGACCAGCAGGGCTATGTTCAGAGCCACCAGTTGAGCAACATATTGCTGGAGGATGGGTGAAGATACCAACAGAGCTTTCTCCAGCACGGCTCTGGGCCCTAAAACCTCCTCCAAGCTGCCCAGGACGCACTTGGCCACATGCTAATATACACCTTAGATATAATATGATGGCAACATATAGGCCTGCTGTTGATCTTACACTGCCATGCATTTTATCTTTGTGTTAACAAGTCATTCCATGTATTTTGACATAATATTTTCAACACATTAAAGGGGATTCCTCCTGCACTTGCAGCATTTGAACATGCCGGCAGTACAGTAGTCACCTGGTAGTGCACAGTGGGCTGGAGGAGACAGTTGGCCTCCTGCTTCTCCTCCGTCACCTGGACCCAGGGGAAGGAGGGAGAGAGGAGGCGCTGTGTGTTCAGAAGGCCATGGGCCTGCAGACAATCCCCAGACTCAAGGGCACAAGGGCTGATCTGAGAGCATAGAAGACCAACATGAGACAACTTGACTTTCAACCATGAAGATTTAATGAAGGGGAAGCATGCATGTACTGTATAACTCACCAAGGGAGGGAGCAGAAACATAAGGTGAGATTTGATCAACTATACATGTAATATAAGTCAATAAGTTTAATAGTTGGAGCATAACGTAATAAAATAATTCTGCAGAAGCCTGAAATGTATCTACTGGAGCATCTTGTGATTATCTTTGGATTCAAAGGTTCTCATTTCATATCACATTGAACACACATCCATGATAATGTACCTGAACTGTCAGCTGGGAGATGACTTGTTTGAGGGAGTAGCTGTGGACCAGCGCCGTCCAGGTCTGGATCCTGGTGTGGGTCTGGGCCTCAGCTTTCTCCACCTCAGAGGGACCGGAGTCCATGATCTCGACAAGGCAACCTGAACACCATGGAAAATAACATACGGCATGGTATGATACAGCATTTATTCAAGTTATTCATTTATAGTACAATATTAGTACAGAGAAAGACACCAATAGCTCAGTGAAATGTTTGAGGCCTCAAAGAAATGCAGCAGGAACCTTGACAGCAGACAGACTCATATTAAAGCCGTAACTCCCCCATGTGAGGCTGATCAGGGCCTGTTTTCCCAAAAGCATTTTAGTATTAACCAAGAGCATCTTGCTGCTAGGATGCTTTTGGGATCCTGATCCCAACACATTGCTATCTACACAGAGAATTATCCCATTTCACCTGTTTTTCCCTCTTACAACATCAAATTTAAGTGTTACAAGAGGGAAAAGTGAACAGTGTAAGTCTCAGTTTCAATTGGTGACAATATAACTAACTGTAACATGGAACATTTCACTGACACTTAGGATGCTACAGGTTAAGCAGTGAAATTAGTTAAGTGAGTGAAAAAAATCCTACCTTTGCAGGGTCTTGGAGAAGGTGGTTACTGATAAGTAAGTGGTGAATGCACGCTCAAAGCAACAACAGACAACAAGCTGAAAACACAGTCAAATTTATTTTATTTTATTTTATTTTATTTTATTTTATTTTATTTTATTTTATTTTATTTTATTTTATTTTATTTTATTTTATTTTATTTCTGGGCCAGTCCATGCTGGCAGCTTGGAGGAACAGGGAAAACAATAGGTGGGGTCAGTGGAGGCAGAGGATTTGCCTTGATGCCGCTCCATTAAAAACAAAGACACAGATGACAATGAAGTACATGAGATAACAGTCATACAGCATACCATACATACAAAAACACATGTGCCAAATCCACACCTACACATTATCCTTACACTATGCAATATGGGAACTACTGAGTAAAATAAGAGTGCCCACCCTTTAATAAAGTGACCTAATGCCTTACAAAGGCCCTTCATTTACCTGACTTCTAATGCTTCCATTCAAAATCAGCTAGCCTGCACATTCAGGTGACAAACAGTCTCTGTGTAGGAGCCATATGGAGGCGTGAGGTTGGACAGCTAATGCTCTGGTACCTCTTCCTAGAAGGAAGGGGTTTGAAGAAAGAAGTGGCAGGGTGTGAAGGGTTGGTGGACAGTTTCTCCCTGTGAATACAGGTGGCATATGGAGCTCACAGCCAGTGATCTTAGATGATGTGCTTGTAACTCTCTCCAGCTGCTTCCTCTCTTGAGCTGTTGTATTGTGTGTGTGTGTGTCCTCAGTGAACTGTATCAGTTCCTGCAGTAGCTTCCAGCTGCAGCAGTCAGTTCAGTCTCTGTTCAGTGTGACTGAGGGAGGTTTTTGTACGACGCTTTATCACTGTGTGAACAGATACAGACTGTTGATATAGTGGAAGCTCTGACAGTAGTAAACTGCTGCATCTTCAGTCTGGACTCCACTGATGGTCAGAGTGAAGTCAGTCCCTGATCCACTGCCTGTAAAACGATCTGGAATCCCTGATGCTCGAGAACTAGCGTAGTAAATGAGCAGTTTAGGAGTTTCTCCATCTCTCTGTTGGTACCAGGCTAAAAAGTGGTAGCTGCTCTCAACATAAACCTTCGTACTGGTTTGACATCTGATGGTGACCGAGCCTCCCGGAGCAGACCTCACTGCTCCAGGCTGAGTCACTGTGATCTGGCCTCTGGACTCTGAGGATACAGAGACAAAAACATAAACCACCGACATGGTTTTCTCCGCTTCATTTCAGAGGGACGGATGTTCATAGAGGAGAGGAGTTTGATTCTCTGGACTTTACCTGTGAAGCAGCAGCAGAGGAGAGTCCAGATGAGGATGGAGATCAAAGTCATGTTTTGATGAGGAGGATTTCTGTGGCTTCTGTTGTCATGAAGGACAGCTGTCAGTCATCCAGTGTTCAACTCTCAGGACTATAAACTCTCCCAGAGCACTGGAGCATGGTGCTGCTGATGCAAAGTGGCTCTCTATGGAAATGCTCTGACTGACTCCAGCAGGGACTTGGATTACTGTGATGATGCTGTTTCTAAATGGATCAATCAAGTTACCAAACTATTGATTAACAATGTATCAGCGCTCATTTTTTATGTAGAATTGGCTGAAAAAAAATGGATTATGTCTTGTTTTAGTTTACAGCTAGAGAAATCAATATCACTGCAAGACAATTATGTCAAAACAATATACAAACCAAAATTGATGTTTAAAATCTGTGACATAGTTTGATAGGTTTTTTCTACTTAATATGTCAACTAGCATGATTTTACAAACTGAGAGTGATTTTTGTGAGTTTTTTGTTCTCAAAGTGAGAGAGCCGTGTCTCTCTAGAGTTAGAGGTTTTTTCACGGCGGCTCAATGAGTTTGTATCACTGTGGTTCACTTTTGGTGGAGGAACCAGACTGGATGTTAACTGTAAGTACCTTTGATTTCTCCATGAGCTCATATTCAATATTCATTTTATTTTCATTCAATAAATGTAACCCTTACTTGACGATATTGTTGTTTAGATTTGGAATTTAATATTGTTTCAGCGATCACTAAGCTCTTCATGTCTCCTAATTCATGTCATTTAATTTTTCCTAAAAAACGGATTTGGTTAATGTAGAGAATATTCTGATTTTATAAAGTTTTCTATTGACACAGACTTCCTCTTTAAGACTGTCTGAAAGAAAATGTTCTTGAATTTTTTTAACGTAGAGCCTTATTGTTGAAATCTTCAAATCTAGACTCAAAACCTATTTATTCTCACAATCATACGACCTACCTTAGCGCTGTTGGCTTGGGTTCAACACAGTCTGTTCTCTTACCTTAGCCTAGACAGTATTTATATAGAAATTTGCCGTTGGGAACATAGCATAGGGCTGCCTCCTGGTTACACTGTGTCTAATCACTTTCTATCTGTTGTCTGTATGAGCGTGTCTGTGCCTAAATACATCTGGCTTTTGTGCTGCTTCTGCACAGCTCTGTGTGTGTGTGTGTGTGTTTCTACGGCTGGTTTTCTCCACCCTCTCTCAGATTCCTGTGCAGTCTTCTAGCTGTCAGTAGACGGGTACTGCCCCGGCTCTGATGGTCTTCGGTGCTGGCCTTAGTCCCATCCCTGATGCTGCTCCCACATATCGTGTCTCTGACCCTGCGTGTTCTGTGTGCAGCTGTTTTCTCCCCTTCCTCTGTACGTGTGTGTGTGTCTGGGTGTGTTGTGTGTGTGTCTCTGGTTGTGTGGACGCGGCCTCGTGTCCTCTCTCTCTCTCCTCTCTCTGACTCCAGGTCAGTGTTCTACCTGGCAGTGACGGGTGCTGCCCTTGTCTCTCTGAATTTTCTAGCGCTAGCCTCAACCCCCTCTCATCGCCCTATTTGCCTCAGCCCGCCCAAGGTTTCTTCCAAGTTCTCCTACTAAGGTTTTTCTTGGGAGTTTTTCCTTGTGTGCATTTAGGGTCTAAGGCTGGGGTGCTGGGTAGGTTAGGCTGTAGAATAGTTTGTCTTACTAAATCTGCTCTTGCCTACCTGTGTTTTTTTTGCTATGTTTGTCTTACATAACTTTGTTCACCATTGATTGTGTTTAGTTAGACCTAACTAGACACATTCTCTGTAAAGCCCTCTGAGACATGCTTGTGACAAAGGGCTATATAAATAAACTTGACTTGACTTGACTTGACTTAACTAATTCGACATTCATTTATATTTGAAACGTGCGAAGCATTTGGATTTCATGAAAAGTTTATTGCATGGTTAAAAATAATATTTCAACATCCAAATGCAAGAATTAGAGTAAACGGGACACTTTCTGAAGTATTTAAACTAACAGGAGGGACAAGACAACTTTGTCACCACAGATATTTGTGATATGTATGGAGTAGGGTTTGGTGGTATTGCATTGCAAATAAAAGTTCTGGGTCAAAGTTGAGTGATAAAGACTCATGTATATATGGAACGTGGCTTATTTATTTTCCAAACCCAAGCAGAATGGTGACAGTGGGTTTTTGTGTTTAAAAACCCTATGCTGAAACTATCATGAAACCTTTTGTAAACATGATAAATAATCTGCTAGTTATTACAGAGTAAACATGAAAACGGTCCAATTTGTCCAAAACATCACAGAAAAGTTGAAGGCACAGCTGATATTCAGGAATCATTTTATTTAAAGAAATAAAGCTCTGAAGTGAAGAAGTATAATAAAAAATCAGAATCATCATATCACCTTGACATGTTAAGTTGGGAGTATATTCACTGAGAATGTTCACTAGGTTTACAATCTTGTGAACAATTACACAAATATACAATAATAAAATATTACAAGATTAAAACACAATGTACTGATATATCACCAGCAATCAGCAGAATCAGCAAATCAGGCTTATTCTGCATGTTGGTCAAAAAACGTCATCTATCAAAATTCACAAAACAGCCATCCAACTGGTGATATGGTGATATGCCACAGCCAAGCACTATATGGAGGCAAATCACGGCTCCTCATCCTGTGAGGTTTCTCAGTTGGTCAGAGAGAGATGTTTGGGATACAGCGATACAATACAATGATAAAACAGTCCAATGTGTGTGTGTGTCTGTCTATGTCCTCTTGCGCCTGAAGAGGCCACAGAGCCAAGAGACCCACTTTTTCTTCTTCTTCTTCTCTTTCAGCTCTGTTGTCACTGGAGCAACCTGTCGAGTAAAACAAAATGTCAGATTTATTTGTACCTGGACGGTTGATCTGTTCTTCTCTGAGGTAAAATGATATGAAAAGCTAAAGCTGATGTTTCCTTTTGCATTGTTTCTGAGCATCATGTTCATACCATAGCAGTAGGAAATGGCCTGTGTTTCAGGAAAGTTACAGTTTACACAGTACCATGGTTAAGGAGCTTTAGCTTTGCAGTAAAACTGCACTGAATGTAGGAAATATTAGGAACATCTTCCTGATATTGAGTTGCAGCCCCACAATCCACATGTCAGTTTGTGCTTGCTATAGATATAATGAGGGAAATCAATAAGGGATAATGGCTTTTACCTGGATTCACCTCATCAGCGTACATCATGAAAAGAGCAAGTGTCCCTAATATTTTGTCCATTCAGTGTATGCCTTAGGTTTAACACTAACCATGTGCTGCAGACTGTGACTTTGAGAACATGTTGCTTTGAATGGCGGCTCACCTCCAGCTCTGTGCTCCAGAACTCCTCCCTGCTCTCCTTGCGCTCCTTCTGCAGACGCAGCTCCAGCAGGGTCTGGGCTCTCTCTGTCTCCTCCTCCTCTCGCCGGACTGGGATGTTGACGCTGAACGGGGTTTCATCTCCGCTCTTGGTGCCTTCAGCAAAGCTCACAGAGGGCTTGAGGTGGTTGAGGATCTCTGTGGCTATGAAGCTGCAGGCCAGCAAGGCGAACTGAGGATCCTCCATCAGCCCTTGTCTGCTCAGCCAGACGTTAGGAATGGCCTGACACAGAGCGACTTTGAGGGGCCAGGACAGATCCAGGCTCAGTTTGATCTGCGAGAGGAGAAAGTGGGTGAGTTTATACACTGAATTTATGCACTGAATGTACAAAATATTGGGGACATCTTCCTGATATTGAGTTGCGTTATGTCAGTGAAGTGAGTTTGAAGTGAATTCATTTTCCATTTAAAATGTGATGTTTTTGTTTTAACCCCAAATGAAATCAAAACAAACCTCCTGCTCGGGGTCGGTGAGGCGTTCAAGGTTTCGGAGGAAGACTCTGTTGCGTTGGTACTTGGCCGCATCCTTCTGCAGCAGGAAGTGGATGTGCTGCACCATCTCCTCCTCAAAGGTGCGGTTCTGCGGCCGGTACAGAGTCTCATCTCTGCCTCGGAAAAGTTCCACCAGGATGCATCTGATGGTAGACTCCTGCACCACAGCTATTTCCTGTGTTAGAACATAAGATTTTGGTTGGCTCACTTGAACCCAGTGCAGATGGAGCTTAGGTAGTCAGGGGTTTGTAATCTTTGACCTGGACTAATATAAATTTGCTGGTACTGTTGGCATGTGAGGAGCCAGTAGAAACAGGCCTGTAATTTAAGGGTTCAAGTTTGGGGTCCCAACCTATAGTTTCACAAACACTTTCTTACACACTGTTTTATTTAGCTGAAGTAAACCTACTGTAGTCAGAAGTGGTTGGACGGTAGCAGAGTCACCAGCCCGTGGTTGGGGAGGAGAAGACTGGAGAGCTCTGAAGCCACACACAAACCCCTGGTCTCCTCTCCTTCCTGCAGTTCCTGGGACACTGAGCAGAGACCGACTGTCTAGCCCGTCAGTGACAGGCTTGGTCTCTGCAAACAGTTCTGTCTCAGGGAACTGCTTCATGAAGGCAGCCAGGCTGCAGTCGAGGGCCAGAGGGTTCTTGGCTAGCGAGCTGGTCGGCGTCTTCACCTCCTCGTAGTCGTCACCAACAAAGAAAGTGCCGTCCACCCACACCACATCTCTGTTGGACGAGCGGGGCTTGGTGACTCTGCTCCGGTATTCCAGGACGTCCTGGTCAGTGATCCTGCGCAGAGCCTTCTGGAAGACCTTGGTGCGCCGGATCCAAGTTCCATACTGCTGGAACATTTTCTCCCGCAGAGACTCAGGGAGAAGCTGAGAGAACAGCCTGGTCTCCATCTCATCTCTCTCCCTGGGTGCTAAGAGCAGAAAAGAAGGATCAGTCAAGCAGTGTCATAACACTGGGAGCAGAGAACAAGGATTGGTGAAGCAGTGTCATAGTAGAGAGTATTTCTAAAGTAAAAAAAAATCATGGGACCGACCAGACCTCCATTCCTCCCCGCAACATGAATCTGGTTGTGTCAAGAACACCTATTGCATGAAGTGCAAGGTATTGTGGGATGTATAGCAATAAATGACCATAGCTTCTTCCATTTGATCACCTTGGTTGGAAGCACCTGACAGCTCGGCCTGCCCGCCTGGCTGGTACATAGTCAGGACGGCCTCGATGATGACACGCGGGATTGAGCAGAGGAGAGCAGGGTCTCTCATCGCCAGCAGTTTCTTCACCTACATCAACAGACCAGGCATTTTTGTGAGAGGCAGTCCAGAAAGATTTGGACCAAGGACAATTTTTAGGAGTATTTTGTCAAGATAGGGCGTTAGGGGTTCAACTCCCATTGGGACAATCCATTCTGAAAATGCATGTGCTCACACTATTGCATGAAAAACATATCCAACAAATGGGATGCGATTGTCACTGATATCCAGTTGTACCTGAATAGATGATCCAAAGGTCTTCATGAGGTGGCTCTGGAGCAACACAGCGGCTCTCCTGGTGTTACACCGTGGAGGAGGGAGAGTGGTATCCACGGCAACGCCTGGAACTCTCCGCAGGGTCTCCAGAGTCACAGCACTCATCTGGACAAGGAGAGGAGAGGTGATCACAACGAAGAAGAGAAGAGAAGAACAGAATTAGATAGTTGTAGTTGTAGTAAGGGTAGTAGTAGCAGTAGCAGCAGCAGTATTAGTAGTAGTAGTAATAATAGTAATATTAGTAGTACACCTACATGGAGGCACAAGGCCAGAAGTTGCTGCTGATCCAGCCGTCTGGTACCAAAGCCGTTCAGTGGGTGGAGCTTCAGCATCAGCTGGATGAGCAGATCCTCCACTAGCTCACTGCTGACAGTGAGTGTAGCAGGGAGAGGGAGGCAGTCTGCTGCCGACACCTGTCAAATCACAAGCTGGTAAGTGTTTGCATTTACTTCATCAGCTTTTATGTTACAACTAACTGACTTCAAAATCTTTTCAACTTTTCTCCTCAGCTGGCATTTCTCTGATTTCTTTTCAGAGTTTTCCTCCCTCTTCTCTGTCTTAGATCATCATTCTAAGATCACAGGAGTAGTTTGATAGCCATTGTCAGGACACCATGGCTCCGACCTTTGAACTCTCACTATTGGTTGCTTGTTGGTGATGTAGGAATTGAAGCGTATGTTACTGTTGCAAACACTTTAAGTCTTGAAAATGTAAGTGTAAAATGTAAATGTTTACGTGACTACAAACATAGTGCTTCCACTGCAAAACTGTCACTCTGAAAACAATTCTGAATCATTTTTCTCATCATACTTGACAGTTTTATGTTATTGATGTCATGCATGTCAGCTGAGCAAAATTTAAATAGAATACAATAAAAACATAAACAAATCTAGACAGGATTAAGTTTAATTGAAAGTAACGGCCGAAATACATGGGACACGGATGCGGTGCGACACGTCTGCCGCAGAATGCCCACAACAGAGTGCGTCCATTATAATCAACTGAAACTGCTACACAGACCACGGAAGCCACGGGCATCGCGCGGCTCATCTCTATTTTTGCGCGTCTGGTCTATTTTTTCCCCTTTACGCGCGGCTACGCGGCCCTCAAACAGGTAAAAACTCCATAGAACTGTGTAAAAAACGAGTACAATCTGTTTAAAAATGATTAAAATAAATACCTCATTGTACCAGAGGCAATGTGACGCAGCAGAGCAACCTTGTGGGTCTTTTTACATTGCACATTAAAATAAATCAATCAAATCAATGTGTATCCATGATCCTGTAGTTAAAACGATCTAGTTAATAAATTCAGCACCAGTTAATATCGCCAAATCCTGCATAACCAACTGCATTATCACTTGGCAGAACTCAAAAAACAGTGAATCCAATCATCTATGTGGCACGCAACCACACGCTACAAAGACGGAGTCTGTGTAGCAGGTAAAAAACCCCGCTCCACCCTGCCTACGTGACACGTCGCGTCCGTGTCCCATGTATTTCGGCCGTAAGTTTTACTCATCTCACTCACCAGTCTGTCCTGGTTGGGTGACAGCTGATCTGGGACCAGCTGGGCTATGTTCAGAGCCACCAGGTGAGCAACATACTGCTGGAGGATGGGTGAAGAGACCAACAGAGCTTTCTCCAGCACGGCTCTGGGCCCTAAAACCTCCTCCAAGCTGCCCAGGACGCACTTGGCCACCTGCAAATATACACCTTAGATATAATATGATGGCAACATATAGGCCTGCTGTTGATCTTACACTGCAATGCATTTTATTTTTGTGTTAACAAGTCATTCAATGTATTTTGACACAATATTTTCAACACATTAAAGGGGATTCCTCCTGCACTTGCAGCATTTGAACATGCCGGCAGTACAGTAGTCACCTGGTAGTGTGCAGTGGGCTGGAGCAGACAGTTGGCCTCCTGCTTCTCCTCCGTCACCTGGACCCAGGGGAAGGAGGGAGAGAGGAGGAGCTGTGTGTTCAGAAGGCCATGGGCCTGCAGACAATCCACAGGCTCAGGGGCACAAGGGCTGATCTGAGAGCACAGAAGACCAACATGAGACAACTTGACTTTCAACCATGAAGATTTAATGAAGGGGAAGCATGCATGTACTGTATAACTCACCAAGGGAGGGAGCAGAAACATAAGGTGAGATTTGATCAACTATGCATGTAATATAAGTCAATAAGTTTAATAGTCGGAGCATAACGTAATAAAATAATTCTGCAGAAGCCTGAACTGTAACTACTGGAGCATCTTGTGATTATCTTTGGATTCAAAGGTTCTCATTTCATATCACATTGAACACACATCCATGATAATGTACCTGAACTGTCAGCTGGGAGATGACTTGTTTGAGGGAGTAGCTGTGGACCAGCTCCGTCCAGGTCTCGATCCTGGTGTGGGTCTGGGCCTCAGCTTTCTCCACCTCAGAGGGACTGGAGTCCATGATCTCGACAAGGCAACCTGAACACCATGGAAAATAACATACAGCATGGTATGATACAGCATTTATTCAAGTTATTCATTTATAGTACAATATTACTACATAGAAAGACACCAATAGCTCAGTGAAATGTCTGAGGCCTCAAAGAAATGCAGCAGGAGCCTTGACAGCAGACAGACTCATATTAAAGCCGTAACTACCCCATGTGAGGCTGATCAGGGCCTGGTTTCCCAAAAGCATTTTAGTATTAACCAAGAGCATCTTGCTGCTAGGATGCTTTTGGGATCCTGATCCCAACACATTGCTATCTACACAGAGAATTATCCCATTTCACCTGTTTTTCCCTCTTACAACATCAAATTTAAGTGTTATAAGAGGGAAAAGTGTCAAATTTGAGCTTTGCAGTGTAAGTCTAGCCATAATGTTTCATTTGGTGACAATATAACAAACTGTAACATGTAACATTTCACTGACACTTAGGATGCTACAGGTTAAGCAGTGAAATTAGATAAGTGAGTGAAAAAAATCCTACCTTTGCAGGGTCTTGGAGAAGGTGGTTACTGATAAGTAAGTGGTGAATGCACGCTCAAAGCAACAGCAGACAACAAGGTGAAAACACAGTCAATGGCAGTCTTGAAGACGTGGTGTGTACGCAGAGTGAATCCATGTAAACTGACACACAAGGCGCATCTTGGACCTGAAACTCTGATTCCATAGATTCTAAACTCTACAGCTCTCCATTGTGCCCTGTGACATCACAGTTCAATGTTGAAGAGATGCTGCTAAAATGGAAATGCTCTATTTTTATTGCTCAGTGTATTTATTTCATTTTATTTCATTTCCTCCATTAAAAACAAAGACACAGACACAGATGACAATGAAGTACATGAGATAACAGTCATACAGCATACCATACATACAAAAACACATGTGCCAAATCCACACCTACACATTATCCTTACACTATGCAATATGAGAACTACTGAGTAAAATAGTAAATTAGAGTGCCCACCCTTTAATAAAGTGACCTAATGCCTTACAAAGGCCCTTCATTTACCTGACTTCTAATGCTTCCATTAAAAATCAGCTAGCCTGCACATTCAGGTGACAAACAGTCTCTGTGTAGGTGCCATATGGAGGCGTGAGGTTGGACAGCTAATGCTCTGGTACCTCTTCCTAGAAGGAAGGGGTTTGAAGAAAGAAGTGGCAGGGTGTGAAGGGTTGGTGGACAGTTTCTCCCTGTGAATACAGGTGGCATATGGAGCTCACAGCCAGTGATCTTAGATGATGTGCTTGTAACTCTCTCCAGCTGCTTCCTCTCTTGAGCTGTTGTATTGACATACCATGTCTCAGTGACAGCCCTGTAGAAGTGAACCATAGCTTCCAGGGTCACAGCAAATTGACTGAGCTGACGCAGGAAGAAAAGTCTGTGATGGGCCTTGCTGATTATAAGGCTGGTGTTGGCCTCCCACTTCAGTGTGTGGGAGTTGGCAGTCCCAAGAAACTTCATGCTTTTAGGATTATATGCGTGCACAAGAGAGAATGAAGAAATACAAGGAACAAACTATCTTTTATCATCATTTATTAAGTATTTATTTCTGCCTTACCTTCTGTAAGAGATTTATATAGATTTCCGGCATAGTTATCTCCCCGAACTTTCCTTTTTTGTTTTTAATATTGATTTATTTATTTTTTCACCTCTCCTCTCCTCCACTTCTTTTAGCTCCTTTGTAAATAGGCCAATATATAGATATATAAATTCTTAAAGAAGGCAAGTTCAATTATGAGAGCACACCAGGGTTTGGTGGGAAAATGTTTTGTTTTGCTAATTCTTGTTTTTTTTTTCAATTCATATCTTAGCTTTGATAAACAGATCAACTCAGTAGTCAGATCCAGCTTCCTGCAGGTACGAACCATTTCCAAAGTCAAGTCCTTCCTTTCTTTTCACGACCTGGAAATAGTTATACATGTATTCATTTCCTGTCGCCTCGACTATTGTAACTCCTTGTATTTTGGTATCAGTCAGTCTTCCCTGTCCCGCCTGCAGCCGGTCCAGAACGTTGCAGGTGTTCATCATCATGTTTATTGAGATGATCATACTGCTGTCACTTTTTTTGGTATAATCACTTCATGTTAACTACTCTTTTCCTTTTTTGTTTTGTTTTGTTTTGTTTTGTTTTGTTTTGTTTTGTTTTGTTTTGTTTTGTTTTCTTTCTTTATCCCTTTACTCTGCTTTTTCTTCTTTTCTTTTGGTTTTATTTCAATATTCCTTTACTTATTTTCCACTTTTCCCCCGATTTATTTAATACTATTAATTTATCTATTGAATGGTTTATATTGTTTTGTTCTTTCTAAACTTTTTTTGGGGGTTTTATTACACTATATTGTAATTATGTATGATTGTCATTAAGGGAGACACTCCGCAAGCCCCTTGGGGTTTCTTTGGTCTTCCTTGCACATGCTCTTTATGATGTTGATGTACATTATGGATATTTTGTTTGAACTACTCTTTTGTGCTAAATATATAAATAAAAAAATAAAAAAACGCTTCCTCAAGGCTTCTCACTGGCACCAAGAGAGACCAGATTTCCCCTGTTCTGGCGTCCCTTCATTGGCCCCCTGTTCACCAAAGAATTGATTTCAAGATTCTATTACTTGTTTTTAAGGCCCTCACTGGTCTCACCCCGTCTTATATCTCCCATCTCCTACACCCCCAAGCAGTGTTCATTTCTTAGACAAATAATTTTCGTCATAGTTTTCGTCAGCGACATTTTTTCACTGACCAAAACGATACAATAATTAAATAAAAAATAATTGATGACAAAAACTATGACGAAATGTATTGACATTTTCGTCAACGAATAAAAACGAGATGAAAATGTTATGGAGAGACGAGTTGGGAAGAGATCCAAACAGAAGTAGTCTCTTGTAGGTCTGTCTCTCTCTCTCTCTCTGTCTCTGTCGCTCGCTCTCCCTGTGTTGCTCTCTCTCTCTCTCAATTCAATTCAATTCAATTCAATTTGCTTTATTGGCATGAATATCATACAAACATGGCGTGTCAGGACAATCAACAAAAGGATCTAACAACAATGTAAACAGTGGATCTCTCTCTCTCTCCCCCTCTCTTGCTCGCTCACTCACTCTCTCACCAGACCCGTCTGGGGGGGGATATTTTTTTTTTCCATGCCAAGAAGACGACCGGCTGAATTCACGAAAAGAAGAACTCAGTTATTAACGTTATTCGGAATACAGCTGTGTTTCCAAGATTAGCAGATTAGCATATAGGTGCTAGTCAGTATCCAGTGAGTGGACTGATAACGTTAATATTAACTTTTTAACTCTGACTCTGAATCATCCCTCTCAGGTCCACTGACCTAAAGCTTTTAACTGTTCCATGGTCTAGCTATTGGCGCCTTAAAACCCATCTCTTTACTGTAGCTTTTGATTCTGTATGATCTTTATTTTCATCACTGTTATTTTTATTTCTATTTTATTTGTGTTTTGTATATACTTGTACAGCACCTTGGTCGACAATTGTTGTTTTTAAGTGTGCTTTATGAATAAAATGAACTTGAACTTGAACTTGATTTGGGGGAACTTTCAGGTTGTTGAGGTGGGAGGTCGGCTGTTTTAAGTTCAGAAGGCAAACTGGAAGTGACACTATGAACAACATCATAAATCCTCACCAAACAAGTCGTGTGTATGTGTCGGTTTGTGTGTGTATGTTAACACAGTGTGTGTGTGTGTGTGTGTGTGTGTGTGTGTGTGTCCTCAGTGAACTGTATCAGTTCCTGCAGTAGCTTCCAGCTGCAGCAGTCAGTTCAGTCTCTGTTCAGTGTGACTGAGGGAAGTTTTTGTACGACGCTTTATCACTGTGTGAACACATTCTGACTGTTGATAACATGGAAACTCTGACAGTAGTAAACTGCTGCATCTTCAGTCTGAACTCCACTGATGGTCAGAGTGAAGTCAGTCCCTGATCCACTGCCTGTAAAACGATCTGGAATCCCTGATGCTCGAGAACTAGCTCTGTAAATGAGCAGTTTAGGAGTTTCTCCGTCTCTCTGTTGGTACCAGGCTAAATAGTGGTGGTAGTTGTAGAAGCTGCTGCTCCAAACATGAACCTTGGGACTGGTTCGACAGCTGATGGTGACCGAGCCTCCCGGAGCAGAGCTCACTGCTCCAGGCTGAGTCACTGTGATCTGGCCTCTGGACTCTGAGGATACACAGACAAAAACAGAAACCACCGTCATGGTTTTCTCCGCTTCATTTCAGAGGGACGGATGTTCATAGAGGAGAGGAGTTTGATTCTCTGGACTTTACCTGTGAAGCAGCAGCAGAGGAGAGTCCAGATGAGGATGGAGATCAAAGTCATGTTTTGATGAGGAGGATTTCTGTGGCTTCTGTTGTCATGAAGGACAGCTGTCAGTCATCCAGTGTTCAACTCTCAGGACTATAAACTCTCCCAGAGCACTGGAGCATGGTGCTGCTGATGCAAAGTGGCTCTCTATGGAAATGCTCTGACTGACTCCAACAGGGACTTGGATTACTGTGATGATGCTGTTTCTAAATGGATCAATCAAGTTACCAAACTCTTGATTAACAATGTATTCAGGTAAACTTTTATGTAGATTTGGCTTGATGTCTATAAACAAGTTTTCTTCAAGGATATCTCATGTCTTGTTATAGTTTACTGCTAGAGAAATCAATATCACTACAAGATAAAATTAACAATACACAAATAAAAAAAAGATTAAAGTTGGAACTTTGGTGTGTAATATGATAGTTTAGCTTGTTAATACATTAGTTAGCTAAAGTTTTATGTGAAGTGAAAATAATTTTGGTGAGTTTGTTTTGTTCAAAGTGAGAGAGCCGTGTCTCTCTAGAGTGAGAGGTTTTTGTACGGCGGCTCAATGAGTTTGTATCACTGTGGTTCACTTTTGGTGGAGGAACCAGACTGGATGTTGGAAGTAAGTTCACCTATCTAATGTTATTATTAATCTATTAGCTACATTTGAATTTCTTGCATGTGCAATGCACTTTAGAGCAAAATATTTGAATTTCCATGTTAATATATAATTTTTAAAGAAACAGTTTTCTCTCACCAGTGAAAAAACACATTAATAAATGTAATCCAAATGACCAATCTAGTTATTATAAGTTATTGGGCCAGAGGAGAAAGCATGTATTCATAACTCTTAGTTTAATGTTGCATCTTGAGGCATTGTAGTTTTAGTTTTGTCTGGTAAAGTGAGAGAGCCGTGTCTCTCTAGAGTGAGAGGTTTTTGTACGGCGGCTCAATGAGTTTGTATCACTGTGGTTGACTTTTGGTGGAGGAACCAGACTGGATGTTGGAAGTAAGTTTCTGCACACATTTTCAACATCATATTATTTATTAAAGCTTTAATTGTTGTGTCGGAATTTTGAAGTAGATATAAATATCTTGTGACTTATAGTGTCCTTTTCTTTTCTCTGTTTGTCTCCTTAACCATGGAGTCTAACTTACAGCTGCTTTACTGCACTTTTCTTTACACATTGTAGGACTGTCAAAAGTCAACAGCTTGAGCTTTAGAAAAGGTTTTAGAAAAGAAATACTATTTTTGAAATGGTTTGGCAGATTCTTGTTTAATTTCCCAGTTTTACCGTAAATATAAGTCAAATTAAAACTAAAGTAATGAGCGTTTCTATATACCTGAAAATTTGAAAATGTAGCCAGATCTCATGCTTTCAAATATAGCTTACTTTAACATTATTTTGAGAGTCTGCTAATTGTAATTGCTGTTTTAAATCTAACCCTGCTTTTTTACAGTTCTTTCAACACAATCCATGTGTTATTATACATTTAAATTTTGACAATTATTTCAAATGGCTTTTTAAAATGTATTTTTTATCTAATTCTTTCGTATTTTTCACTTTTTAAATAAAATACAGTCAGAGAAGATTGGAAATTTTGAGGAAATTTTTAAAATGTAGCAAATACATGCTGATATGCATGAGAGGCTTCTTAAAGGGAAGTGAAACAATGTGTGAGTGAGTGACTGGTGGAGCATAAAAACCATCTGACAGAAACTCCTTAAAGGGGAAAATGGACTCTCACACAGTAAAGGTGTCAAACCGCCTGGTGATTGATTGACAGCTGCAGCCTTCCTGTCCTCTAAGCTGATTGGTGTCTCCTAGGTGATGTCCGTCCCACCCTGACGGTGCTGCCCCCCTCCAGCGTGGAGCTGCAGCAGGGGAAGGCCACGCTCATGTGCCTGGCCAACAAGGGCTTCCCCTCAGACTGGAGGCTGGCCTGGAAGGTGGACGGCAGCAGCAGCAGCAGCAGCAGCTGGGAGGAGAGCAGGAGCCCCGGGGTGCTGGAGAAGGACGGCCACTACAGCTGGAGCAGCACCCTGAGGCTCCCTGCAGACCAGTGGGGGAAGGTGGGCTCTGTGACCTGTGAGGCCACCCAGGGCTCCCAGTCTCCGCTCTCGGAGACACTGAGGAGAGACCAGTGTTTCCAGTCCTGACCTGACGCACTGGGACTTCTGCTACTGGTTTTACTCTGCTACTGCTCTCAGTCTGCACTCAGCACTGTAGTCTCTCTCTCTCTCTCTCTCTCCATCTTACCAGACTCATTACATCTTTAAATAGTAATGTTTTCTTGCTTGCAGTAATGCTGATAATCTCGATATGTTAACACAATAAAAACCTGTTCACCAAATCAGTTGTGTTTAGAGATGTCTTTAATCCTGCCTTAATGGTAACAATGGTTCAATTAAACCACAGAGATTGAGCTTGTGTCAGTGTAAAATGAATGGGATTTTATAATTATTGGTGATGATTGGAGAAAGAAATAATGGGATTATGTCATGCATTGTCACACATCCGAAATGTAAAAATACCTATACTAAGCAACATTCCAATATGCTCACTTAATACGTAACCTTTGACCCATATTTACACCTTAAGTGCCTAAAACACAAGGATACTGAATCCGCGTCACCATTATAAGTTTAAACTCTAAAGTAACATCTTGTGTGTTTTTCTAGAACTATAGTTATCTTTGGTTGTTCAGTCTTGTTCATATGACCTTATACTTTTTGACAAATAGCTTTATTATATTCTGTATTAACATAATCATGAATATTCAACACTATAAAACTATGCGTAATCATCCACATTTTGAGTTCCTTGATATTCCTAAATACGTGCATTTTAAGATGTTTGGAGAGCAAAAATTGGAATAAGAATAGCTTTAAAACCATGTCAGTGGGCAGTAGCATAAATGATCTGTCAAGCAGTAATACATGAGAATCAGGTTAAATGTTGCAATGAATGATCCACACTACAATCTGGAAATACAGAAGAGGCTAAAATGATCACGAAACGTCCTAAAATGAATGCTGACAATGTTTAATTAAAGTGTTAATGTAAAGGGAAATTCACACTACATATGACCAAATATGGGAGCAATATGTTGATTGTGTGTGTGTGTGTGTGTTGTGTGTGTGTGTGTGTCTGTTTTGTCAGGGTTCAACCATATCCATGTAGACTCACTGAAATTACATGAATTAACCTACATGAATGTTGATTGTTGACAATACACCATCATATATTCCAAACATGAATGGCCTGTGACAGCACAGGGACATAATGCTAATCCTATCCTGGGAACAGTGGGCAGTACCTGCTCTTCCTCTCTCATCTCCATCACCTTCTCTCTTTCTTTTTCTGTCAGTCTCCTCATCTTCTCCCGTATCTCTTCCTTTCCCAAAGCTGAGATTTGATTGACGGAGTCTTTTCATTTTCGTCTCTGTCTCAATGAAGAAAGCAAACACAGGGTCAATTGATATTTATATGTAAATGTTACCGGCCTCCACTAAGATAATCTTTCAATGAAAATAAAAAAATATAGGGGTACCTCATTTTAACATGAATTTCAACCCTTTACACAAACTGAATTGAAAGAAAAGCATTTTGTTGAAAGTTTATCAGTCTGCTATTGGATGGATGGAACTAATGTTAGAATTAACTAGGTAGCTGGCTAGCTAGCTAGTTAATTCACTCAAGTGAAACGAACTAGCCGGCATCATGATGGATGGCCACTGTTTAACGGAGTGTGACCGCACAGGAGCTATTTGTCAGATGATGTCTGGCTGGGGATGAATGACATTGAACTACAAGCAGTCCACTAGTAAAATTCTCTAGTTACCTGTATCACGCTTCGCATGGATTCAGCTGCCTGTTGGGTTTCCTCACGTTGTTGACATAATCAAAGAACCACTGCGTTGAGTAAAGATTTTGTAGTAAAGACAAGATCATCCACTTCACCACCCGCCCACACACACACACAAGCAATGATGGTGATCAGGGCCCAGTATTTCAAACGTGATCTGACAGGATTATCCTGGTCGGATTGGATTAAATCTAGATCTGATCTGAAAACTGGGTATTTCAACACAGATCAGGAGAATCCTGATCCTGAAGATCAGGGTTTCAGCTCTGGTAATCCAATCCTCCCTTGAATCCAGATAAAAGGCTGATTTGGGTATTTCAAAAGTTAAGTCAGATATCTGGATCAACTTGATACCAAAATTTCAGGATCATTTGAATCCCACCTCAGAGGTGGATTTGACTTGGACTGACAAACTCTCAGCTCATACTTCTCCTAGATATTGTTACTCAAGATGTTCGTTACACTTAAGTGTTAGTGTTGTACTTCTAACAAGTAATTTAAGTAATATCAAAAAATTTAAAGCATAGTAAAAATTTTGACCACACTGTAAAACTGCTGTAAATAAAATTACAATTATTTCTCAAATTCTAGTTCACCAAACATTGTAACTTGCATGTACCAAAACAGAGAAAGACAAAGGGATGCAGGGTCCAAACAAAGTTTTATTCCAACAAAGACATGTCAAATAATGTGACCACTAACTAAAACAGGACCATGCTATTTCAAATGTCAAGCTGTTTCTCTAACAGCTTGATTTTCAATTCTGTCTCTTTTTGCTGAAGCAGCGTCAGCTTAATTTGCTCTTTGGCCAGTTCAGTCTGTTTGATTGCCGCTAATGATAGCCCGCTAGCTGCTTAACACACAAGTCAATGGAGCCGCGTTAGCTCCCGTTAGCACGGCCGCGTCTCAATTAGAGATCGCCACGGCCTGCTTTTAATAAGGTGACAATTCAAATAGTTGGCTTGCATGATGTGTTGGTTGCCGTTCGTATGGTATTAAAACCGCTACACAATAGACGACGGTTAACTTACACTTTTGACGTGAAAGTCGGCTCTGTGCTACTCCTTTCATGAAGTAGTCCGCCATGTTTCAGATCCCGGAGGCGGAGACTTGAGATTGGGAAATCCGTATCCGGCCAGGTAGGGATCACAGTGATCCACCCTGCCTGTGTTTTGAAATACTCAGATAAAGTCAGCAGGATCACCGTGATCCATGACTGAGGAAAGGAGGATTTCATTATCCGGATTATTCTGATCCAGATTACAAGTTTTGAAATACTGGGCCCAGATGAGCAAGTCGTAATCTTGGCCTTGTACAATGTCTTTGCCGCACCAAAATAAGGTTATTTTTAGGCAATTATTTCACGACTTTTATTATATACATTTTGGAAAAAATACCAAGGTCCAGACCTCAGTGACCTCAATGGTGGGTACGGCCATGGCTGTATCCAGAAAATATGGTGAATCTTTGTAATAATTCTACAAAAGTAGTAAGAGAAATTTCAGGTTTGGAAATAAAAAGCAGAATATCATCAGCATAGAGGGATATAACATGAGTGTGATCTCCAGTTTTGACCCAGGAAATATTTACATGTGTGTGTTCTGTCTCTGCAAAGGGATCAAGCACTGAGGCAAATACAAGTGGTGGCAAGGAACTGTAAAGAGAGTAAAAGCTATAGGAAAAGCTAGAGGACTTCCTTAAAAATTAAAAGGAAAAATGATGATTGACAGAATGTTGATCAGTTTTTTAGGCTGAATCATTCACAACAAGTCTTGTGTGTGTTTGTGTTTGGACTGAATCAGCCTTCCCAGTCTTCCCAGTCTTGGTTTGAGAGGGTGGAGAAGGAACAGCTGAATGGTTGGGAAGTTGACTTTCAGCAGGTTGGAGGTCAGCATGGGGAGGTCAAACATGAATAGAGCTGGATTGACACACATAGAAACACAGCAAAGAATATACATCTCTACTTTAACCTCAAATTAATTACTTTCAGTCTCACTAGAAACAGTTTACATAGAATCTGTTCAAATCTGAGTTTGAGAGAATTGTTTGACTGATCACACAGTATGATTGAACAAAAATATAATATATTGACATCGATGTTATTGAATTTCATGATACATTAAATTGTTGTTTGTTCAGTTTGTATAAGACGTACGAAGTCTGACTAAAGTAACTTATTAACTCTAATTAATCTTAAGAGTTCAAATTATTGATTTGAGTTTGTTCAGTTTATTTGACTGAAATATATTCAGTATGTTTCAACTAATATGCCAGTTAAAAAGCTGAAAGTTGTTATAAATATATTTTTCTAAAATCACTAATTAAGTATTAATGCCTCATAATCTCAAGGAAAAAAAAAATCCTTATAATGTTGGACTGACTAAAACTGTAAGACTCACTGTAACAGTAAACACTGTAAATAAATTATTTTAGTTTCTGTGCAGCTGTTGAGTCAGATCAGTTCCTCTCCAGCTGAGGGAGGTTTTTGTACGACGTTGTATCACTGTGTGAACGGGAAGCTGTTATCCTGCTGACAGTAGTAAACTCCTGTATCTTCAGTCTGGACTCCACTGATGGTCAGAGTGAAGTCAGTCCCAGATCCACTCCCACTAAAACGATCTGAAATCCCAGACTGACGTGTTGTTGCATCATAAATCAGGAGTTTAGGAGCTTCTCCAGGTTTCTGAAGGTACCACTGGAGGTGATAACTAACACCTGAACTGGTTTTACATCTGATAGAGACAGTCTGTCCTGGTTCAACAGACTGAGATTCAGGAGACTGAGTCAGAATGATTTCTGCTAATGAATCTGAAAAATATCAAAACAGAGGAGAAGGGTTATTGAGACAAATACAACTTGGAGAAAGATGATCAATTTCAAAACAGAAGAGTATAATTTCTTTAACATGGAGAATAGATGGAAGAAGGTAAATGCTGGTTGTTTCAGTGTTTCTCCATCATAGCAGAACATCATTCTGGTAAACCTGGTTACATCCTGAAACAAAGTTTTCAGAAGAGAGTCTCACCCTGAACAAGGAGCCCGAGGGTGCCCAGCAGTAGAATCTGTGACATCATCATTGTACTGGTGGCGTGTCAGTGTCTCTGAAAGGCCTGGACAGCCACTGATCAACACTGGCCTCTTAACGGGTGGAGAGCAGAGAGGCAGGACAGATATGCAAACACACACACACACACACACACACACACACACACACAGAGTCAGTGAAGTGTAGCTCTACTGAGCATGTCATGGTGTTTCCCCCTCAGTGCTGGGAGCATTGACTATTTAAATGATGATTTTTAAAATTATTATACAATAACATTTTATTTTAAGAAAAAATGAAAAGATTCTGGCACCTCAGTGTTATCTGTGGCACAAAAATCCAGTTCCAGGCACTTCTGTGGATCTGAATAGTTAAAAGCCTTTACTGGATGGGCAAGGACACTAAAAACATTAAAAACAGCAGCATTTACGCACATCAGCTTTCAGCCTTCATCAGAGTATGATACAAACAAAGTTAGTCTGGCCTAATTATAAGGTCTTGACTCCTGTACTACAATGTATGAACTCCCAGTGTCCTCTGGGAGGAGTTGATATGATACAAATGTATGAAGGATAGATCTCATAATCTGCAATATTCAAATAGCATACTTTTTGACAACATATGACAATCATGAGAAATTATGAATAATCATATAATCAATCATACATGATCATCAACAGACTTCCATTCAAACAGACACACACACATATATATTCATGAAGACAAATCTCATCAGATCTGCATCCTGCAATATAAGAGAGAACATCATCCTGTGACACTCAAAGTATAGCAACACACACCCGATGGAAATAAAGACAGAAGTCTAATTGGCTTCATTATTGGCAGCTTAATGCTTGGGACTATTTACTGATAGAATTACAACAGGCAGGATGGCTAAAGAACAGGGGAAAGTCAGTTTGTTCATTAAGCCCTGGGTAAGTGGTGGCTTGTAGTGAGTGTATTCAGTGAGTCTCCCTTTGAGTCTTTTTAGTCTATCAGCCCTCTAACATCCCCATAACTTTAAGCTGGCAGGTAACTCCTCGCTAGCTTGTCAGCTACTGTAGGGTCCTGTCTAAAGCTGAGCCTTGGAGTCTCTGTTTACACTTATAGAGTACTGTCGCTATATACAATATCCCAATTCTGCTTAATAATGTTGTTGACCTGGACCGCCTCCCTATTATATGTTGTATCAACAGGATTTGAAGGTCTCCTTTTGTTTGAAAGTTTAATATTATTTATTATTTAACCATGCCAGTAAGATGCCCACACCTGCTTTCTACATATTTCCTTGTTCTTGGTGCTTGTCTGTATTTCCAGTGGCTTGTCTTTATTTTCTGATGCCAAGGTTTCCTTCTACAGTCTCACACCACACTCCCCTCTTCTGGCCTGACTCAGTGTCTGTACAATAGATACATGTGTTCACCCAACTATTCCCTTCCTTCAAGAAAAAGACTCTCTTGACTTTCCTCTATCTAAACAAGGCTTCCTGACAGTTGACTGAATGATCATCCTGATCTGTTTGGATCCTGACAGTCCAGATATTCCAGGACCAGCGTGGATAAGCTGTTTGGATCATTCAGCAGTGGTTTGGGGGTCGGCATCAGGACAGCTTACTTTGCTAGATGTTGTTGTGCTTTTAATGGTCTGATTGGGCTTCTTCACTGGCACTGTCCTCTTCATTTGGGGGAACTTTCAGGTTGTTGAGGTGGGAGGTGGGCTGTTTTAAGTTAAGAAGGCAAACTGGTAGAGACACTATGAATAACATCATAAATTCTCACCAACCATGCCGTGTGTTTGTGCGTGCATGTGTGTGTGTGTGTGTGTGTGCGTGCGTGTACTTACCTATCCAACAGCGGACCTCGGCGTCGTTACACACTCACCAACAGGGGACCACCAAGCCATCAGGGGACATTTTTTTGTTGGTCATGCTTTAAATCATGATAAAATCATGTTTAAACGCTCTGGTGAATTTTTTTTTACTTTTAGCCAAGAGGGGACCAGCAGGTGTGTGAGTGTTAAAGTCCGTACTCAGCACTGCCCCTGTAGGCTGGAGCAGGGATTTTAACGACTCACTCACACGTCGCTTTTAACACTCCCCCATAGTGTGAATGGCTTGCAGCCCCAGTCAGTCTTTCAGACTGTAGAGGGGCTACTAAACAGGCTACTTAGTGAAGAAACCAGTCTCTTGAGACATGATTTGTTATGTTTTTGTAACAAAATATAAAGGCTCAGCTTTAGTGGATGTCTTAAGTTTCAAGCTCGACACTGTATTAAAATAAAGGGCTACCCAGAAGGCAGGAGAGTAATAAATAGTTTAGAATCTAAAAAAAGGAAGAAACATAGAAAAATAACCAAGATAAAGTAAGATCCTTTATTTTCAGTTTTCAGTTTTAATTAATCGCTAAAAACTTATTTGACATCAGACTTTCACTAGACCTTTAAAATCGTTCAGTCCCAAAATACTCGCCTGACCAGTTTTCACAAGCACTGGATCAATCAATTTTTCAATATACTTGTGTGCTCAGTCTACACTTATAGGAATGCAATTTGTTTGTTGATGCACATTACAGAAAAAAGGTCCACACTTGTATATATGGAATGACGGGAGGAATGACGGGAGCCACTGTTGGCTGGTACATAATGACACAAGTTCCCTCTTGGATAGCATGGAGTGACATTCACACTCCAGCATGAATGAATAAAAAAGAAATAAGCAAAATGGATAATTCTTAAGAGAAAATAATAATCTAAACTAAATATAATCTAATCTGTAGTGTTGTTATTTTTTTAGTAAAGTGGCACCAGCAACGTTGTCAATGTAGCTTTTTGAAATGTGGGGTGTACTGTGAAAACACAATGACAACCTATCATGATATATGTAAGTAAAGCAACAACAATACTTTAGGACCTACAGTATTTTGGATATTGACATTAAGGTATTGCTAGAGAACAACAATTCAACATGGCATGGGAAAATATAGGAGGAACTGGGAGTCATTGGTTTGTTTGAGATACAAGGGATAAATCAACTAGAGGATGGATTAACCTCACAAAGCCCACTGTTAAACTACTGCAACACACATTTCTATAGTCCATAAGGTTTTGGGTGTACTGGAGTTTTTTTACTCTTTGCCTGCATTGTTGTCATGGGAAAAAATGCTTGAACTAAACTGTCATTTGTTTTTTTCTGATGAGCGAAAGGCACACAACCAATGCTGCATTAAGTTCACACTGATACTCAGCAGGTATTGGTCTTTACGGGTCTTTACATCCCAGTATTGTCAACTGAAATGTTTCTTTAGCACGTACAGTTTAACTGGTATGTTAGTGCTTTTAATGGGCATTGAAACCATCACAACAGGATACAGATCTATGAATAGGGCACCAAACAGGCCGTGTGTGTGTGTGTGTCCTCAGTGAACTGTATCAGTTCCTGCAGTAGCTTCCAGCTGCAGCAGTCAGTTCAGGTTTTTGTACGACGCTTTATCACTGTGTGAACGGATACTGACTGTTGATATAATGTCCACTCTGACAGTAGTAAACTGCTGCATCTTCAGTCTGGACTCCACTGATGGTCAGAGTGAAGTCAGTCCCTGATCCACTGCCTGTAAAACGAGCTGGAATCCCTGATGCTCGATACTGAGCATTGTAAATTAGGACTTTCGGAGTTTCTCCATCTCTCTGTTGGTGCCAGGCTAAACGGTGGTAGCTGTTCCAAACAAGAACCTTCGGATTGGTTCGACAGCTGATGGTGACCGAGCCTCCCGGAGCAGACCTCACTGCTCCAGGCTGAGTCACTGTGATCTGGCCTCTGGACTCTGAGGATACAGAGACAAAAACATAAACCACCGTCATGGTTTTCTCCGCTTCATTTCAGAGGGACTGATGTTCATAGAGGAGAGGGGTTTGATTCTCTGGACTTTACCTGTGAAGCAGCAGCAGAGGAGAGTCCAGATGAGGATGGAGATCAAAGTCATGTTTTGATGAGGAGGATTTCTGTGGCTTCTGTTGTCATGAAGGACAGCTGTCAGTCATCCAGTGTTCAACTCTCAGGACTATAAACTCTCCCAGAGCACTGGAGCATGGTGCTGCTGATGCAAAGTGGCTCTCTATGGAAATGCTCTGACTGACTCCAACAGGGACTTGGATTACTGTGATGATGCTGTTTCTAAATGGATCAATCAAGTTACCAAACTCTTGATTAACAATGTATCAGCGCTCATTTTTTATGTAGAATTAGCTGAAAAAAATGTCTTCTTTCTTGTTTTAGTTTACAGCTAGATAAATCAATATCACTGCAAGACAATTATGTCAAAACAATATACAAACCAAAATTGATAAATGTTTGAAATCTGTGGCATAGTTTGATAGGTTTTTTCTACTTAATATGTCAACTATCATGATTTTACAAACTGAGAGTGATTTTTGTGAGTTTGTTGTTCTCAAAGTGAGAGAGCCGTGTCTCTCTAGAGTGAGAGGTTTTTGTACGGCGGCTCAATGAGTTTGTATCACTGTGGTACACTTTTGGTGGAGGAACCAGACTGGATGTTAACTGTAAGTACCTTTGTGTAATACCCTGGTTAATACCCTGGGTTTATAACCATGTATTGTTATTTTTCTATTTACATTACAGCCTTTTGCTGTGAGTATTTGGGTTTAATGCAGTGTATTGCATCTTACCTTTATTACTGTCATCAGTACGTGTTAACCATTTTATGTAATGTAATGTAATGCATTAGGTATTTTCTTATATTGTATGCATAGTACATTTTAAGGGTTGTGAACATTCTAAACAAAGTGTTGAGTTCCTACATTACTCTTGGTAATTTCTATTTCTTGGAATTTAGGTCTGACCCGTTGTTATGGTTACCTGAGCTAATTCTAACCAATAGCGATGCTTGTTAAGTTCTTAGCCAATAGGAAGCTAGAAAAACTTTTTGGGGAATGTGCCATGTTGGAGAAGGAAAAAGAACAGAAAGACGAGATGTCAGAGAGCTGTCATGTTTATTTTACAATGTTTAGTGAAGTTATTGCGTTGTTGGGTCCATGAAACCAGTCGTTGCTCATTGCTTGAAGATTGTCCTTGCATGTGAGATTGTCTACAGAGTTCAGGAGAAGTCCGCATGGCGTGTTGATCGTCGTGCCCTTCTGATGAAGAGTTGCCGTGAGGACAACGTGCAGCGGATTCGGGAGTGAACTGTGGATTCTCCGGTGGACGTTTCCTTGAGGTGTGAGATTCCGGTGTGTTTTCTGCACCAGCTTTGGATTTGATCAGCAACAGGGAAGTGATTCCTGTACTGTGAGCAAGCTGTGTTTCAGTGGAGGACAGTTTCGCCACTCCGTCCATCTTGTTTTTATGAGCTCCAACGATTGCGCGTGCCAACACACTGCTGCAAGCTTGCATAAAACCATTATTAAGGGTGCACCCAGGTTCAATTGAACAAGCCTAATCCTGTAAAATCTATTTTGAAATGTTGTGTATTGTTTGACTTGTGTAACTTTTATTTTTTTGGGTTTGAAAGAAGGGGAAACACTGGATGTCTATATGCGACCTGTTTGATTTATTTTTTTGCATATTCCCCTAATACATAACCAACTAAAAGTGATATCCTGCTGAAGAGTTATTTGACTCATTCTCTAATTGTGTGTTTTTACCTGTTTCTAACCTTTTATCCATCTAGATTGCTGAGGTTGAACTATTATATATATATTAGGAAGGTATATCCAGGTCTTTTATGCACCTTTGAAGAGGATCATAATTTCTCCTAGACATGTTTATTTCAATGGAATGTCTCTTCTATCATTTTCATCCAGTGCATATTGGTGTAGTATTGTAGGAACAATAGTACACATAACATGAGCCGTTGATGGAAGGGTTACATTTGATTTCTCCATGAGCTCATATTCAATATTCATTTTATTTTCATTCAATAAATGTAACCCTTACTTGAAGATATTGCTGTTTAGATTTGGAATTTAATATTATTTCAGCGATCACTAAGCTCTTCATGTCTCCTAATATAAACTAAAACTACACCAATGAAAAACTGTTTGGTTGCACTGAAAATTATTTTTGTCTGTTGGTAGATTCATGTCATTTAATTTTTCCTAAATTAATGTAGACAATATTCTGATTTTATAAAGTTTTCTATTGACAAAGACTTCCTCTTTAAGACTGTCTGAAAGAAAATGTTCTTGAAATTTTTTAACGTAGAGCCTTAATCTTCAAATCTAGACTCAAAACCTATGTATTCTCGCAATCATATGACCTACCTTGGCTTGGGTTCAACACAGTCTGTATGAGCGTGTCTGTGCCTAAATACGTCTGGGTTTTGTGCTGCTTCTGCACAGCTCTGTGTGTGTGTGTGTGTGTGTGTGTGTACAGCTGGTTTTCTCCACCCTCTCTCAGATTCCTGTGCAGTCTTCTGTCAGCAGACTGGTCTTTTTGTCTCTCTCTGTTTTCTCCTGTCATTATTGTTGCCCATGACTCTGCCAATGTTTTGCCCGGCACCTATTGTACGATAAGCCGTCCCGGGGGGGGGGGGGGGATCCCTATTTGCATCAGCCCGCCCAAGGCGTTTTTCCTTGTGTGCATTTAGGGTCTAAGGCTGGGGCGCCGGGTAGGTTAGGCTATGTAGAATAGGTTTGTCTTGCTAAATCTGCTCTTGCTATGTTTGTCCTACATAACTTTGTTCACCATTGTGTTTAGTTAGACCTAGCTAGACACATTCTCTGTAAAGTCCTCTGAGACATGCTTGTGACAAAGGGCTATATAAATAAACTTAACTAATTCGACATTCATTTATATTTGAAACGTGCGAAGCATTTGGATTTAATGAAAAGTTTATTGCATGGTTAAAAATAATGTATCAACATCCAAATGCAAGAATTAGAGTAAACGGGACACTTTCTGAAGTATTTAAACTAACAGGAGGGACAAGACAACTTTGTCACCACAGATATTTGTGATATGTATGGAGTAGGATTTGGTGTTATTGCATTGCAAATAAAAGTTCTGGGTCAAAGTTGAGTGATAGAGACTCATGTATATATGGAATGTGGCTTATTTATTTTCTAAACCCAAGCAGAATGGTGACAGTGGGTTTTTGTGTTTAAAAACCCTATGCTGAAACTATCATGAAGCCTTTTGTAAACATGAGAAATAATCTGCTAGTTATTACATAGTAAACATGAAAACAATTTGACCAAAACATCACAGAAAAGTTGAAGGCACAGCTGATATTCAGGAAACATTTTATTTAAAGAAATAAAGCTCTGAAGTGAAGAAGTATATAAAAAAAGAATAATCATCATATCACCTTGACATGTTAAGGTGGGAGTATATTCACTGAGAATGTTCACTAGGTTTACAATCTTGTGAACAATTATACAATTATACAATACAATATTACAAGAATAAAACAATGTTCTACTGATATATCAGCAGCATCAGCAAATCAGGCTTATTTGTGCATATGTTGGTCAAAATAAGTCATCTGTCAAAATACACAAAACAGCCATCCAACTGGTGATATGGTGATATGCCACAGCCAAGCACTATATGGAGGCAAATCATGGCTCCTCATCCTGTGAGGTTTCTCAGTTGGTCAGAGAGAGATGTTTGGGATACAACGATACAATACAATGATACAACAATACAATGTGTGTGTGTGTCTGTCTATGTCCTCTTGCGCCTGAAGAGGCCACAGAGCCAAGAGAGACACTTTTTCTTCTTCTTCTTCTCTTTCAGCTCTGTTGTCACTGGAGCAACCTGTCGAGTAAAACAAAATGTCAGATCTTATTTGTACCTGGACGGTCTGTTGGTCTGTTCTTCTCTGAAACTACATGAAAAGCTAAAACTGATGTTTCCTTTTGCATTGTTTCTGAGCATCATGTTCATACCATAGCAGTAGGAAATGGCCTGTGTTTCAGGAAAGTTACAGTTTACACAGTACCATGGTTAAGGAGTTTTAGCTTTGCAGTAAAACTGCACTGAATGTAGGAAATATTAGGGACATCTTCCTGATATTGAGTTGCGTTATGTCAGTGAAGTGAGTTTGAAGTGAATTCCTGCTCACCTGAACCCAGTGCAGATGGAGCTTAGGTAGTTAGGGCTTTGTAATCTTTAACCTGGACTAATATAAATTTGCTGGTACTGTTGGCATGTGAGGAGCCAGTAGAAACAGGCCTGTAATTTAAGGGTTCAAGTTTAGGGTCCCAACCTATAGTTTCACAAACACTTTCTTACACACTGTTTTATTTAGCTGAAGTAAACCTACTGTAGTCAGACGTGGTTGGACAGCAGCAGAGTCACCAGCCCATGGTTGGGGAGGAGAAGACTGGAGAGATCTGAAGCCACACACAAACCCCTGGTCTCCTCTCCCTCCTGCAGTTCCTTGGACACTGAGCAAAGACCGACCGTCTAACCCATCAGTGACAGGCTTGGTCTCCGCAAACAGTTCTGTCTCTGGGAACCGCTTCATGAAGGCAGCCAGGCTGCAGTCGAGGGCCAGAGGGTTCTCCACTAGCAAGTGTGTGGGAGTTGGCAGTCCCAAGAAACTTCATGCTTTTAGGATTATATGCGTGCACAAGAGAGAATGAAGAAATACAAGGAACAAACTATCTTTTATCATCATTTATTAAGTATTTATTTCTCACGCACTCACACAGACTCGCTCTCACTGTCACACACTCACTCTCACACACACACACACACACACACACACACACACACACACACACACACCCACCGACTCTCTTCTCAAACTCAAAAACTGATGTAAACTCCTATCTGTCTTGTTTTGTAGGTTGTTTTTTTTTTTTTTTTGTCTGTTTGCTTTGTTTTGCACTTTATTTGTCCTGTTCCATCTAGTTTGTAGTTGTGTAATTTCACTAATAAAGCTAATAAAGCTAAAAAAAAAAAAAAAAAGAAAAAGTATTTATTTCTGCTCAATACCTTCTGTAAGAGATTTATATAGATTTCCGGCATAGTTATCTCCCCGAACTTTCCTTTTTTATTATTAATATTGATTTATTTATTTTTTCACCTCTCCTCTCCTCCACTTCTCTTAGCTCCTTTGTAAATAGGCCAATATATATATAAACAGATCAACTCAGTAGTCAGATCCAGCTTCCTGCAGCTAAGAACCATTTCCAAAGTCAAGTCCTTCCTTTCTTTTCACGACCTGGAAATAGTTATACATGCATTCATTTCCTGTCGCCTCGACTATTGTAACTCCTTGTATTTTGGTATCAGTCAGTCTTCCCTGTCCCGCCTGCAGCCGGTCCAGAACACTGCCGCAAGGCTTCTCACTGGCACCAAGAGAGACCACATTTCCCCTGTTCTGGCGTCCCTTCATTGGCCCCCTGTTCACCAAAGAATTGATTTCAAGATTCTATTACTTGTTTTTAAGGCCCTCACTGGTCTCACCCCGTCTCATATCTCCGATCTCCTACACCCCCAAGCAGTGTTCATTTCTTAGACGAATAGTTTTCGTCAACAACATTTTTTCACTGATGAGAAAACGAGACAATAACTAAATAAAAAATAATTGATGACAAAAACGATGACGAAATGTATTGACATTTTCATCAACGAATAAAAACGAGATGAAAATGTTAGGGAGAGACGAGTTGGGAAGAGATCCAAACAGAAGTAGTCTCTTGTAGGTCTGTCTCTCTCTGTCTCTATCGCTCGCTCACTCTCCCTGTGTCGCTCTCTCTCTCTCTCTCCCTCTCTCTCTCTCTCTCTCTCTCTCTCTCGCTCACTCACCAGACCCATCTGCCTCCCATTACACACGCGGGCGTGGAGGATATTTTTTTTTTCCATTCCAAGACGACGACCGGCTGAATTCCCAAAAAGAAGAACTCAGTTATTAACGTTATTCGGAATACAGCTGGGTTTCCAAGATTAGCAGATTAGCATATAGGTGCTAGTCAGTATCCACTGAGTGGACTGATAACGTTAATATTAACTTTTTAACTCTGACTCTGAATCTTTGCTCCCTCAATCCAGATTAATATTGAAAAATATTTTCAAAGAAGGAGAAGGACTGGTCCTGAGGAGGAACAGGGACAGTCTGGACCTATCTGGACCTGTTTATATTTTGAAGTTATGTTATCTTTGACACAAAGTACTTGAAAGGGAGCACTACAATTTAGTTATTTGTTTGACAAATGGAACTATTTAAAATGGAGTACATTAGATAATTTTTCAGTCATCCAGGTAATGGGATCCTTTATTGATAATAGCCTATATATTGACAATATAAGAGAATACCTGATGAAAAGACCTGATGAACGAGCATAAACTGTTCAGAAATGTCTTTGCCACAGCCAGCGTTTGGCAGAAAAGAAGAACAGTCATATGGATAAATGTAGAGCAATCTGTGTATAGGCTATATACAGAAAATGACTTGGAAATCCAAGAGAAATGTTTAAATAATGCGTCACGCTTCAACTGCCCCTGTTAGTTTTCATCGACTAAATCTACTGTAGATTTAGTCGACTAAAATCTTATAATATTTGGTCGACTAAAACTAGACTAAAACTAAATGGCATTTTAGTCAAAAGACTATGACTAAAACTAAATAAAAATTTGCTGTCAAAATTAACACTGCCCCCAAGTTTCCAACAGGTCTCTCAGGTCAACTGACCTAAAGCTTTTAGTTGTTCCATGGTCTAGCTATTGGCACCTTAAAACCCATCTCTTTTCTGTAGCTTTTGATTCCGTATGATCTTTATTTTCATCATTGTTATTTTTATTTTATTTGTGTTTTGTATATACTTGCACAGCACCTTGGTCGACAATTGTTGTTTTTAAGTGTGCTTTATAAATAAAATGAACTTGAACTTGAACTTCATTTGGGGGAACTTTCAGGTTGTTGAGGTGGGAGGTCGGCTGTTTTAAGTTCAGAAGGCAAACTGGAAGTGACACTATGAACAACATCATAAATTCTCACGAAACAAGTCGTGTGTATGTGTCGGTTTGTGTATGTATGTGTACACAGTCTGTGTGTGTGTGTGTGTGTGTGTGTATACAGTGTGTGTTCGGTGTGTGTGTGTGTGTGTGTGTGTGTGCGCGGTGTCTGTCCTCAGTGAACTGTATCAGTTCCTGCAGTAGCTTCCAGCTGCAGCAGTCAGTTCAGTCTCTGTTCAGTGTGACTGAGGGAGGTTTTTGTACGACGCTTTATCACTGTGTGAACAGATACTGACTGTTGATAACATGGAAACTCTGACAGTAGTAAACTGCTGCATCTTCAGCCTGGACTCCACTGATGGTCAGAGTGAAGTCAGTCCCTGATCCACTGCCTGTAAAACGAGCTGGAATCCCTGATGCTCGAGTACTAGTGTAGTAAATGAGCAGTTTAGGAGTTTCTCCATCTCTCTGTTGGTACCAGGCTAAATAGCTATCACCATGAACCCTCTGACTGGTTCGACAGCTGATGGTGACCGAGCCTCCCGGAGCAGACCTCACTGCTCCAGGCTGAGTCACTGTGACCTGGCCTCTGGACTCTGAGGATACAGAGACAAAAACATAAACCACCGTCATGGTTTTCTCTGCTTCATTTCAGAGGGACGGATGTTCATAGAGGAGAGGAGTTTGATTCTCTGGACTTTACCTGTGAAGCAGCAGCAGAGGAGAGTCCAGATGAGGATGGAGATCAAAGTCATGTTTTGATGAGGAGGATTTCTGTGGCTTCTGTTGTCATGAAGGACAGCTGTCAGTCATCCAGTGTTCAACTCTCAGGACTATAAACTCTCCCAGAGCACTGGAGCATGGTGCTGCTGATGCAAAGTGGCTCTCTATGGAAATGCTCTGACTGACTCCAACAGGGACTTGGATTACTGTGATGATGCTGTTTCTAAATGGATCAATCAAGTTACCAAACTCTTGATTAACAATGTATTCACAAACTTTTATGTAGATTTGGCTTGATGTCTATAAACAAGTTTTCTTCAAGGATATCTCATGTCTTGTTTTAGTTTACTGCTAGAGAAATCAATATCACTACAAGATAAAAAATAACAATACACAAATAAAAAAGATTAATGGTATAACTTTGGTGCATAATTTGATAGTTTAGCTTGTTATTACATCAGTTAGCTAAAGTTTTAGGAACTGAAAATAATTTTGGTGAGTTTGTTTTGTTCAAAGTGAGAGAGCCGTGTCTCTCTAGAGTGAGAGGTTTTTGTACGGCGGCTCAATGAGTTTGTATCACTGTGGTGGACTTTTGGTGGAGGAACCAGACTGGATGTTGGAAGTAAGTTCACTTATCTAATGTTTAGCTACATTTTAATTTCTTACATACGCAATGCACTTTAGAAAGCAAAATATTTGACTTTACATGTTAATATACAATTTTTACACAGTTTTCTCTCACCACTGAAAAAACACATTAATAAATGTAATCCAAATGACCAATCTAATTATTATAAGTTCTTGGGCCAGAGGAGAAAGCATGTATTCATAACTCTTAGTTTAATGTTGCATCTTGAGGCATTGTAGTTTTAGTTTTGTCTGGTAAAGTGAGAGAGCCGTGTCTCTCTAGAGTGAGAGGTTTTTGTACGGCGGCTCAATGAGTTTGTATCACTGTGGTTGACTTTTGGTGGAGGAACCAGACTGGATGTTGGAAGTAAGTTTCTGCACAAATTTTCAACATCATATTATTTATTAAGGCTTTAATTGCTGTGTCAGAATTTTTGAAGTAGATAAAAATATCTTGTAACTTATAGTCTCCTTTTCTTTCCTCTGTTTCTCTCCTTAACCATGGAGTCTAACTTACAGCTGCTTTACTGCACTTTTCTTTACACATTGTAGGACTGTCAAAAGTCAACAGCTTGAGCTTAGAAAAGGTTTTAGAAAATAAATACTATTTTTGAAATGGTTTGGCAGATTCTTGTTTAATTTCCCAGTTTTACCGTAAATATAAGTCAAATTAAAACTAAAGTAATGAGCGTTTCTATATACCTGAAATTTTGAAAATGTAGCCAAATCTCATGCTTTCAAATATAGCATACTTTAACATTATTTTGACAGTTTGCTAATTGTAATTGCTGTTTTAAATCTAACCCTGCATTTTTACAGTTTTTTTCAACACAATCCATGTGTTATTATACATTTAAATGTTGACAATTATTTCAAATGGCTTTTTAAAATGTATTTTTAATCTAATTCTTTCATATTTTTCACTTTTTAAATAAAATACAGTCAGAGAAGATTGGAAATTTTGAGGAAATTTTTAAAATGTAGCAAATACATGCTGATATGCATGAGAGGCTTCTTAAAGGGAAGTGAAACAATGTGTGAGTGAGTGACTGGTGGAGCATAAAAACCATCTGACAGAAACTCCTTAAAGGGGAAAATGGACTCTCACACAGTAAAGGTGTCAAACCGCCTGGTGATTGATTGACAGCTGCGGCCTTCCTGTCCTCTAAGCTGATTGGTGTCTCCTAGGTGATGTCCGTCCCACCCTGACGGTGCTGCCCCCCTCCAGCGTGGAGCTGCAGCAGGGGAAGGCCACGCTCATGTGCCTGGCCAACAAGGGCTTCCCCTCAGACTGGAGGCTGGCCTGGAAGGTGGACGGCAGCAGCAGCAGCAGCAGCAGCTGGGAGGAGAGCAGGAGCCCCGGGGTGCTGGAGAAGGACGGCCACTACAGCTGGAGCAGCACCCTGAGGCTCCCTGCAGACCAGTGGGGGAAGGTGGGCTCTGTGACCTGTGAGGCCACCCAGGGCTCCCAGTCTCCGCTCTCGGAGACACTGAGGAGAGACCAGTGTTCCCAGTCCTGACCTGACTCACTGGGACTTCTGCTACTGGTTTTACTCCGCTACTGCTCTTTGTCTGCACTCAGCACTGTAGTCTCTCTCTCTCTCTCTCTCTCTCTCTCTCTCTCTCACACACACACACACACACTCTCTCTCTCTCTCTCTCCATCTTACCAGACTCATTACATCTTTAAATAGTAATGTTTTGTTGCTTGCAGTAATGCTGATAATCTTGATATGTTAAGACAATAAAACCTGTTCACCAAATCAGTTGTGTTTCGATGGATATTATTGGAGATGTCTCTAATCCTGCCTTAATGGTAACAGTGGTTCAATTAAACCACAGAGATTGAGCTTGTCTCAGTGTAAAATGAATGGGATTTTATAATTATTGTTGATGATTGGAGAAAGAAATAATGGGATTATGTAATGCATAGTCATACATCCGAAATGGAAAAATACCTATACTAAGCAACGTTCCAATATGCTCACTTAGTATGTAACCTTTGACCAATATTTTCACCTTAAGTGCCTAAAACACAAGGATACTGAATCCGCATCACCATTATAAGTTTAAACTCTAAATTAACATTTTGTTTGTTTTTCACAGAACTGTGAGCCTGGAATGTGCAAATGCCCAAATCTCATAGAAAACACTGAAATAATAACTTGTTGTCTTCTAGAAGAAGGTGCTCACCTCTTATTACGCATCTATTTAAAGTGCTAGAGCTATAGTTATCATTGGTTGTTCAGTCTTGTTCATATGACCTTTTTGACCAATAGCTTTATTATATTCTGTACTAACATAATCATGAATATTCATCACTATAAATCTCTGCGTAATCATCCACATTTTGAGTTCCTTGGTTGGATTAAATAAACCTGTCAAACTGCCAATCTCTCGTACTGAATTATACTTCCACACAGTGACTCTGTTTACCAGTGGTATCCTAAAGCTAGGCAGGAGCTAGGTGTGGATGTAAGGATGAAAGGAGACTATTTTCATTTTTAATGATCGTTATCACTGTTTGCATGACTGGAGCAGAATTGCTTTCATTTATTGTTTGCAAGTTTCTCTGTGTGGTTACACCTCGAAAACAAATCCAATGTTTCAACCAATGGAAAATCGCCCAATGATCCCTTATTACCAAAGTGTCATATTGGTAAGGCTTCTGGTTGTGTCAAGTTTATACTGTATCCACAAAATATGGTGAATCTTTGTGATAATTCTACAAAAGTAGTAAGAAAAATTTCAGGATTGGAAATAAAAAGCAGAATATCATCAGCGTAGAGGGATATAACATGAGTGTGATCTCCAGTTTTGACCTGGGAAATATTTACATGTGCGTTCTCTCTGCAAAGGGATTGAGCACTGAGGCAAATAAAAATGGTGGCACGGGACTGTAAAGAGAGTAAAAGCTATAGGAAAAGCTAGTGGACTTCCTTAAAAATTAAAAGGTAAAATGATGATTGACAGAATGTTGTTCAGTTTTTTAAGGCTGAATCACAACAAGTCTTGTGTGTGTTTGTGTTTGGACTGAATCAGTCTTCCCAGTCTTCCCAGTCTTGGTTTGAGAGGGTGGAGAAGGAACAGCTGAATGGTTGGGAAGTTGATTTTCAGCAGGTTGGAGGTCAGCATGGGGAGGTCAAACATGAATAGAGCTGGATTAACACACATAGAAACACAGCAAAGAAAATACATCTCTACTTTAACCTCAAATTAATTACATTCAGTCTCACTAGAAACTGAATGTTTGACTGATCACACAGTATGATTGAACAAAAATATGATATATTTACATCAATATGATTGAATTTTATGATACATTATAATTTATTAACTCTTATTAATCTTAAGAGTTCAAATTATTTGATTTGAGTTTGTTCAGTTTATTTGACTGAAAGTATGTTTCAGCTACTATACTAATATGCCAGTTAAAAAGCTGAAAGTTATTATTCATATATTTTTCTAAAATCACTAATTAAGTATTAATGCCTCATAATCTCAAGGAAAAAAATTCTAATTCATGACAGTTGAAATTAAATCCTTAGAATGTTTGACTGACTGAAATTGTAAGACTCATTGTAACAGCAAACACTGTAAAGAAATGTTTTAGTTTCTGTGCAGCTGTTGAGTCAGATCAGTTCCTCTCCAGCTGAGGGAGGTTTTTGTACGACGTTGTATCACTGTGTGAACGGCCAGCTGTAATCGTGCTGACAGTAGTAAACTCCTGTATCTTCAGTCTGGACTCCACTGATGGTCAGAGTGAAGTCAGTCCCAGATTGACTCCCACTAAAACGATTTGAAATCCCAGACAGACGGTTTGTAGCATCATTAATCAGGAGTTTAGGAGCTTCTCCAGGTTTCTGAAGGTACCAGTGAATGTCATCACTAACACCTGAACTGGCTTTACATCTGATATAGACACTCTGTCCTGGTTCAACAGACTGAGATTCAGGAGACTGAGTCAGAATGATTTCTGCTAATGAATCTGGAAAAATATCAAAACAGAGGAGAAGGGTTATTGAGACAACTACAACTTGGAGAAAGATGATCAATTTCAAAACAGAAGAGTATCATTTCTTTAACATGGAGAATAGATGGAAGAAGGTAAATGCTGGTTGTTTCAGTGTTTCTCCATCATGGCAGAACATCATTCTGGTAAACCTGGTTACATCCTGAAACAAAGTTTTCAGAAGAGAGTCTCACCCTGAACAAGGAGCCCCAGGGTGCCCAGCAGGAGAATCTGTGACATCATCATTGTGCTGGCGGTGTGTCAGTGTCTCTGAAAGACCTGGACAGCCACTGATCAACACTGGCCTCTTAACGGGTGGAGGGCAGAGAGGCAGGACAGATATGCAAACACACACACACACACACACACACACACACAGAGTCAGTGAAGTGTAGCTCTCCTGAGCATATCATGGTGTTTCCACCTCAGTGCTGGTAGCACTGACTATTTAAATGATGATTTTGAAAATTATTATACAATAACATTTTATTTTAAGAAAAACTGAAAAGATTCTTGCACCTCAGTGGTATCTGTGGCACAAAAATCCACTTCCAGGCACTTGTGTGGATCTGAATAGTTAAAAGCCTTTACTGGATGGGCAAGGACACTAAAAACATTAAAAACAGCAGCATTTACACACATCAGCTTTCAGCCTTCATCAGAGTATGATACAAACAAAGTTAGTCTGGCCTAATTATAAGGTCTTGACTGTCCTACAATGCATGAACTCCCAGTGGCCTCTGGGAGGAGTTGATATGATACAAATGTATGAAGGATAGATCTAATAATCTGAAATATTCAAATAGCATATATTTTGACAACATATGACAATCATGATAAATTATGAATGAATTATAACTTATTATTATTATAAATTATAAATCATATAAACAATCATACTAAATAACATGATCATCAACAGACTTCCATTCACACAGATACACACAGTAGCTTGTCAGCTACTGTAGGGTCCTGTCTAAAGCTGAGCCTTGGAGTCTCTGTTAACACTTATAGAGTACTGTCACTGTATACAATATCCCAATTCTGCTTAATAATGTTGTTGACCTGGACCGCCTCCCTACTATATGTTGTAGCAATAGGATTTGAAGGTCTCCTTTTGTTTTAAAGTTTAATATTATTTATTATTTAACCATGTCAGTAAAATGCCCACACCTGCTTTCAACATATTTCCTTGTTCTTGGTGCTTGTCTGTATTTCCAGTGGCTTGTCGTTACCCTGTAGTTACCCTGTAAGTACATGTCACTAGGGGAGAACTACCACTGCATATATATAACTTACTCTAACTGCTACAGTTACTACAGAGAACAATGTGAGAACAGTTTGTTTTGATTTTACTTGCCTCAAAACATGGAAGAACAAACTACATTAACTGCACACTTTGCTGTCAGAAGAGCATATTAAACATATATAGCCTATGCGTTGTGATTCATACATTGTGTTTTATCTTGCTATATGCGTCCAGTAATGAAGTTTGCTGGTGAGGTGAACGACAGCTGAGACAGTCTTCAGAGGCCGACAGTATCCATGACAACACACTGTCCCGTGGACCTTTGTTCCGAAGTAAACCCACAGATGTACCCTGTAGTTATTTTAAGTAGGTCTACCCCAAAATGATAAAGGAGTAATGTAGTTTGCCTGTGTGTTGGTAATAAGGTCATTTTGAAATAAAATCACATCAGATTTATTAAGTGCTGCAGAAATCATCACTCCATCTTCCCTGAAAGGTCCAGATTTTTGCTCAGTTTTATGGTCATACTGTACCCTGAAATAATAGAATAGGTACCCAGTAGTTAAAAAATAACTACAGTATAAGTTCTCTCTAAGTTCCTCCCAAACTTCCAGATTATTGCTCAGTAGGTCATACATACCCTGTAATAATAGAATAGGTACCCGGTAGTTAAAAAATAACTACAGTATAAGTTTTTTGTAAGTTCCTGAATTGTTACCCCCTTATTCCATAACTTCACATCTTGTTCCCCTGTACCTACATATATGTATTGGTACGTACTGTACTGGTACACCGTTAGTACAAAAGATTACACCGTAACTCCGGGGTAATTACGCTGTACGTTGCATGCTGTAATCTAAAGTGTTACCAATAACTCTTTACTAAAGGATACAAATTTTAAAGATAAAATTTGGCAATCTATGGGACAATATTTTCAGAATAATGGCAATGGATAGGCTACACCCATTACATTGTGGGAAGCTGCTAAAGCCACAATACGTGGGGAAATAATAGCATATGCTGCTTTGAAAAAGAAAAAGTCACAAAAGCAAAAAATTGAAATAGAAAAACAAGTAGGAAGACTGTAAAACATACATGAAAAAACAGGACAACAAGACAAACATATTACGATCGCAGTCCAAAAGCATTAAACCATTAAAGTTCTTGGCATTTAAGTAAAAAAAAAACAGAAGGAGAGAACTATCATTTCTAAAATAGCAACATGTTTTCTGAAATATTGCCAAAATCTCTGTAAAGGAACAGATAGGAATGATAAGGGACTGAAGTTTCATTTGAATTCTTTAGATTTAACCAAAGTGTCAGAGGACCAAAAGACTGCCAACTAAGATGACATTCATTTATATTTGAAACGTGCGAAGCATTTGGATTTCATGAAAAGTTTATTGCATGGTTAAAAATAATGTATCAACATCCAAAATAAGAATTAGAGTAAACGGGACACTTTCTGAAGTATTTAAACTAACAGGAGGGACAAGACAACTTTGTCACCACAGATATTTGCAATATGTATGGAGTAGGGTTTGGTGTTATTGCATTGCAAATAAAAGTTCTGGGTCAAAGTTGAGTGATAGAGACTCACGTATATATGGAACGTGGCTTATTTATTTTCCAAACCCAAGCAGAATGGTGACAGTGGGTTTTTGTGTTTAAAAACCTTATGCTGAAACTATCATGAAGCCTTTTGTAAACATGAGAAATAATCTGCTAGTTATTACATAGTAAACATGAAAACGGTCCAATTTGACCAAAACATCATAGAAAAGTTGAAGGCACAGCTGATATTCAGGAAACATTTTATTTAAAGAAATAAAGCTCTGAAGTGAAGAAGTATATAAAAAAAGAAGAATCATCATATCACCTTGACATGTTAAGGTGGGAGTATATTCACTGAGAATGTTCACTAGGTTTACAATCTTGTGAACAATTACACAATTATACAATACAATATTACAAGAATAAAACACAATGTTCTACTGATATATCAGCAGCAATCAGCAGCATCAGCAAATCAGGCTTATTGTGCATATGTTGGTCAAAATAAGTCATCTGTCAAAATTCACAAAACAGCCATCCAACTGGTGATATGGTGATATGCCACAGCCAAGCACTATATGGAGGCAAATCATGGCTCCTCATCCTGTGAGGTTTCTCAGTTGGTCAGAGAGAGATGTTTGGGATACAACGATACAATACAATAATACAACAATACAATGTGTGTGTGTGTCTGTCTATGTCCTCTTGCGCCTGAAGAGGCCACAGAGCCAAGAGAGACACTTTTTCTTCTTCTTCTTCTCTTTCAGCTCTGTTGTCGCTGCAGCAACCTGTCGAGTAAAACAAAATGTCAGATCTTATTTGTACCTGGACGGTTGGTCTGTTCTTCTCTGAGGTAAAATGATATGAAAAGCTAAAACTGATGTTTCCTTTTGCATTGTTTCTGAGCATCATGTTCATACCATAGCAGTAGGAAATGGCCTGTGTTTCAGGAAAGTTACAGTTTACACAGTACCATGGTTAAGGAGTTTCAGCTTTGCAGTAAAACTGCACTGAATGTAGGAAATATTGGGGACATCTTCCTGATATTGAGTTACAGCCCCACAATCCACATGTCAATTATTGCTTGCTATAGATTTAATGAGGGAAATCAATAAGGGATAATGGCTTTTACCTGGATTCACCTCATCAGCGTACTTCATGAAAAGAGCAATTGTCCCTAATATTTTGTCCATTCAGTGTATGCCTTGAATGGCGGCTCACCTTGAGCTCTGTGCTCCAGAACTCCTCCCTGCTCTCCTTGAGCTGCTTCTGCAGACGCAGCTCCAGCAGGGTCTGGCCTCTGTCTGTCTCCTCCTCCTCTCTCTGGACTGGGATGTTGACACTGAACGGGGTTTCATCTCCGCTCTCGGTGCCTTCGGCGAAGCTCACGGAGGGCTTGAGGTGGTCGAGGATCTCTGTGGCTATGAGGCTGCGGGCCAGCGAGGCCATCTGAGGATCCTCCATCAGCCCTTGTCTGCTCAGCCAGACGTTAGGAAGGGGAGAGGTTCAGAGAGGTTTTGAGGGGCCAGGACAGATCCAGGCTCAGTTTGATCTGCGAGAGGAGAAAGTGGGTGTGTTAGGATGGCGAGTGGATAGGAGAGGAAGGCACAGGCCGAGGCAGGCTTCAATAGCACCACATGGAATTTATTGTGGAGTATTTACGTTGAGTTGTCAGAACACCAAAAAAATTTAAAATACTCAAAAATGTTTTGAAAAGAAAAATAAAGAAATAGACAATGTGTCAAGAAAACTACAAAAATGACAAGGCAGAACTAGAACTAAACCTAAACATAGGCTAAGCCCATGACGTGGGCCCTATGCTTATAGGCCAGCAGTCCTGGTCCCATTTCTGGCTGGAGCGAGGCAGAGTGAGCAGGCACCCTTGGGTGCTGGCCTCTTATATAAGCCCCTCCTATGTATACAAAACATAATTAATTTTCAATTAACACAGCAATAACTCAAGGGTCTGATTCAATACAATAATTATGACATTGATACAACCATGTAATAAACATATAAATTGCAATGACCCATTTATCAGTCTGAAGTATTAAAAATAGCAGTATACATTTATCAATTTGGACCCCCCCCCCCCCTCTCTCAACCACACTTGGCACATTCCACTGCCACCCCTCTCTACAAATGAGGTTGGACTCCTCCACCTCCGTTTCGCACTCCAGGTCCAAAGCCGGAACTGCCAAGTGCAGGAGAACAAAAATACACGGGGTAAGAGTAATTTTGTGAACTGTTGCATTAAACATGATAAATAATTAAATGTCTCCGCTTCGTTATTTAACTTTTGAATTAATTATTTGATGTGTAAAGATTGCGGAGTTACATCAACAATGCAGGCGGGAATATTAAATAACGCCAATGCCGGTAGGCCTCCCGGTATGGCTGGAACACTGCAGTGAGACAGACGAAAATGCATGAATCCAACAATCAAAACCAAAAGTACCACAGTAACACTTAACTAACATCTCTTAATGGCGCCAAGATGTAATCTATTGTGAAGAAATGAAAGTTAATGCAGGGAATGTTTGACTGTTGATATAGGGCATCGGGCATCCCCGTGACAGGGTGAGTTTATACACTGAATTTATATACTGAATGTACAAAATATTGGGGACATCTTCCTGATATTGAGTTGCGTTATGTCAGTGAAGTGAGTTTGAAGTGAATTCCTGCTCCCCTGAACCCAGTGCAGATGGAGCTTAGGTAGTTAGGGCTTTGTAATCTTTGACCTGGACTAATATAAATTTGCTGGTACTGTTGGCATGTGAGGAGCCAGTAGAAACAGGCCTGTAAATTAAGGCTTCAAGTTTGGGGTCCCAACCTATAGTTTCACAAACACATTCTTACACACTGTTTTATTTAGCTGAAGTAAACCTACTGTAGTCAGAAGTGGTTGGACAGCAGCAGAGTCACCAGCCCATGGTTGGGGAGGAGAAGACTGGAGAGATCTGAAGCCATACACAAACCCCTGGTCTCCTCTCCCTCCTGCAGTTCCTTGGACACTGAGCAAAGAGCGACCGTCTAACCCATCAGTGACAGGCTTGGTCTCCGCAAACAGTTCTGTCTCTGGGAACCGCTTCATGAAGGCAGCCAGGCTGCAGTCGAGGGCCAGAGGGTTCTTGGCTAGCGAGTGTGTGGGAGTTGGCAGTCCCAAGAAACTTCATGCTTTTAGCACAAGAGAGAATGAAGAAATACAAGGAACAAACTATCTTTTATCATCATTTATTAAGTATTTATTTCTCACGCACTCACACAGACTCGCTCTCACTGTCACACACTCACTCTCACACACACACACACCCACCTACTCTCTTCTCAAACTCAAAAACTGATGTAAACTCCTATCTGTCTTGTTTTGTAGGTTTTTTTTTTTTGTCTGTTTGCTTTGTTTTGCACTTTATTTGTCCTGTTCCATCTAGTTTGTAGTTGTGTAATTTCACTAATAAAGCTAATAAAGCTAAAAAAAAAAAATATTTATTAATGTATTTATTTCTGCTTTCTTACAGTGCAAACGCTGCAGACACTTTACTTCTTGCTCTCGCCTCTGTTTGCATTTTTCTGCTAATATTCTTGCTTTTCTTCTGTGAGAAACTACGTGCAGCGGCTCCTGGATACTTATAAAGCACTGGGACTGTAATTATTTGTAGATATAGTAGGCTATTGCCATATTTCAACATTTTTATGACCTCCTCAGTACTACGTGAGCGTGGCCTACCAACAGCACAAGCCTGTACTGCAGTGACTGGATACGTGGTACTTAGCTAAAGCTAATTAGCAGCAAGATGCCCCCCTTCTCCACGGACGACTACCACAAACTTCTACAGAAGATTGCAGTGCTGGAAACCAAAATTCACCAGTTAGAAGTGAATGTGGAAGTAAATGGACTATGTGGGAACAACACCACTTTACCATGGACTCAGAACAGCGGACAAGAGAATGCTAACACGCGGCTAATTAGCACCAACAAAACTACCAAGAAACAGGAGGGCTGTGTACCGGGTAATAAATCTACAAGTGGTAGTCCTCCCTGGAACTCTCTTGGTGCAAAGCCTAAGAGTAGATCACTTCCCTGGGAAATGGGAGGACGAGTAACAGGCAGAGCCCAGCGCCCTGAGATTTGTGATGCGACTGGCTGGCCTGCATTATCATCCAGGCAGAATGCCTCTTCAACCCCTGTACTTAGCAGGACACAGCAGTGGACAGCTGCGAAAGGGAGGACTAGCAACAAGCCTCCCCAACAACCATGTGTGCAACTGGAGAACAGATTTGCTCCACTGCTGCAGGATCCTGGATCTCCGTCTGATGACCTGGATAACCTCTCATCTTCACACAGCAGGGTAAGGACTGAGAGTAAATCAGAGAGTAAAAGGCTACAGGGAAAGCTAACGACTGGGCCTCAAACTCTGATTGTGGGTGACTTTGCTGTGAAAGATATGAAAAGCATGCACAGTAAAAACACCAAAATACTCTGCTTTCCCAAGGATATGGTCTCTGACATGACAGAAAGAATCCTGCATATCATGGCTGCACATCCAACTGTGAAAACCATCATAGTGCACATAGGGACTAACGATGTTGTAAAACAACAGTCTGAATTGCTGAAACGAGACTTTATTGATATGTTGAACACAGTCAGCTCTCTGAATGCTGAGGTGTTTATCAGTGGCCCTCTACCGCCAGTCAGAAGAGGAGTTGAGAGATTCAGCAGATTGTTGGCACTGAACACATGGCTTTCGACTGCATGTACCGTCCATTCAGTGCATTTTATTGACAATTTCAACTTTTTCTGGGACCGCAGACATCTTTTTAAGTCAGATGGACTTTGCCTTAACAAGTCAGGAGTAAAATTGTTCACCTCTAACCTATTTTAATTCCTGCATCACCCATCTGTTCCCTCTGCCAAGGACAAGAGACAAGAGGAATCAAAACAGGAGGAAGAGATAACACAGCGCAGCAGAAACCGTGAAGGAGAGCCGCCTCGGCCCCCGCCTGACGAGATCTTTAATCATGAGAGACATCAGAGCCGAGAGGAAGAGTCTCTACCCCCCTCACCCGCAACCGCCTGTGAGGATTCACCTCCTTCAACCCCCAGGCCCCATCCAGGTCACCCTCCTCTCCAGTCACCCTTTCTCCCTCCTCCCCCCTCTTGGAGTTCACTGATCAGATGAAAGAGCTGGTCACTGCTGGGACCAAACTTACCCCCCGCCCTACTCCCATTTTCTCTCCCCTAAACCCCCCTCGGCGTCCACCTCCACCACTGCCTTCAAGTCCTCAGCCAGTTCTGACACAATCGCCACAGTTACAGCGCCCACCTCCCCCCCCCCCACACACACGACGGCATCGGAGTCATCGTCTATCTCCCCAGCCTGATAAAAGCACAGCACGTCCAGTTGTTTGTGTACAAAATGCAACAAGCTCTAACTGATATCTGCTGGGTCCAGGCTGCAAGGATAATGACACTCATGATTCTTCCCAGGTTAAGCCGGGGCCCTGTGTGCCAATAGCTTCCTCAATTTCTGTCTTGATAGGTAATAGAAAAAGAATGGTGAATCTGCTAAGAAACAGGAAGCACTCAACCGATTCTGCAAACTTAGCAAATTTAGCATCCATTCCTCGTCAGCCACAGCCTGTCCCAAAAGATTGGGCAGATAATGCTTTTAACACAATCAATCTAGCTTTATTAAACGTCAGGTCTTTGGCAGGAAAAACATTTGTAATCAATGATTTTATCATTAAGCACAATCTTGATTTTATGTTTTTAACTGAAACTTGGTTAGACCAAGATAACAGTGCAGCTGTTCTTATCGAGTCAACCCCTCCCAATTTCAGTTTTATGAGTGAAGCTAGAGTGCGTAAGAAAGGAGGTGGAGTTGCCATTTTGTTTAATGATTCCCTCCAATGCAAGCAGATATCTTATGGAAATTTTGCTTCTTTTGAATATGTGGCTCTTCAGTTGAATTCCTCTTCTCAAGCTATGTTCCTAAATATCTACAGGCCACCTAAATACTGTGCAACCTTTTTTGATGACTGTAGAGTTACCGCTTGTACCACTACTTAAAAGGGATGCTAGTGTGGCTGACTGGCACTGGAAAAACTTCAAAAAAAGATGTCGATATGCTGAAGAAGGGAGTCATGAGGCAGAGGTATAATGCAAACGAGCTTGTGGTTTTATTAACCAAAAATGATAAGCCAAAAATCAGGAAACAAAAAGACGCAGCCCCGGGATGCTACAAATATCAACTCAAATCAAACACTTCCACAGCCTCACAGCAAGCTGTTACTTTCTCTCTACCAAGGTCAGAATGACCAGCTTATATACCCTCCCCAGCCCCACCTTGATAGGACTGAACTATTATCCTAGGTAAACATAGGGTAGGCTATTAGAGGAGGTTATCATAAATGTTCTTAAAATGTAAATGAAACATATATTTTCAAACATTATATAGGATGACTATCTAAATAAAACAATAAACAGTCACCATTCTATGTGGGCAATTTAACTTCCACATTACGCTTTAGCCAGGGAAAGTCCCTCCCCCATTGACTTGGTATGGCCCAGGCCACACCTTAAATACAGGGATGCAGACACACACTCTCCCTTTTACTCTAACCAGCCCAAGGAACAGGTAAGACTCTGCACAGGTAAGGGGACATATTACATTAGAATGCAGTAATTTGGGGGAAAATAGGGTCAGGTGAAAAGGTAGGGGAGAAGCCTTTTCACAATGACTTTACAGAACTGCTGTCTATAATCTGTATTGACTTTGACTGTGTAGTTATTGTTGGTGATTTTAACATCCATGTTGACAATCCCCAGGACAAAGGGACTAAAGAACTGTGTTGTGTTCTTGATAACTATGGACTGACTCAGCATGTGACGGAGCCCACACACAACAAGGGCCACACCTTGGACTTAATTATCTCCAAGGGTCTGAACATTTCTAAGGTTGTGGTGACTGATGTTGCTCTCTCTGATCATTTCTGTGTTTTCTTTGAGAGTACTATCTCCGTGCACACAAATGTTCAAACAGAGGCAATCGCAAAACGGTATATCACTGAAAACACCAGTGATTTATTTATTCAGGCTTTCTCTTCCACACCCGCCCTCTCTTGGGTCTCAGTCAATGAGCTTGTAGATAATTTCAATTCTAAAATTACAAATGTTATTGATGCCATTGCACCCACTAAGGTGAAGGTTGTCTCTGGTAAGAAAAGATCTCCATGGAGAAATACCACGCTGGTCAGAATAGAAAAAAGAGTGTCGAAAGGCTGAACGCAGGTGGCGAAAAACAAATCTCCAGGTTCATTATGACATCTATAAAGAGAGACTTTGCATTTATAATTTGGAACTGAGAAATGCAAGGCGGTCCTTTTTCTCTGACATCATCACCAGAAACAATAATAACGCACGCGCCTTGTTTGCTACTGTTGACAGGCTAACAAACCCTCCTGTGTCAGTAGCCTCTGAACTTCTATCCACCAGGGCCTGCAATGAATTTGCCTCCTTCTTCACTGACAAAATTCAGAAAATTAGACAAGCAGTCAGTGCCTCCATATCAGGTACAGGATATGTGTTGTCCCTGTGTCCACTTCAAATCAATTCAAATACCATGACACAATTTTATCTGATCAACCATAAAAACCTGGAGGACATTATACAACATCTGAAATCCTCCTCCTGCTGCCTTGATATTCTGCCAACAGGCTTTTTCAAAAATGTTTCAAATTGTATGGCCTCAGACCTTCTACAAATTGTAAACATGTCTCTTCTCTCAGGTGTCTTTCCACAGGCCCTGAAAACTGCAGTCATCAAGCCACCCTTAAAAAAGAACAACCTGGACACGTCACTAATGAACAATTATAGGCCCATATCAAACCTCCCGTTTTTAAGTAAAATCATTGAAAAAGCCGTTTTTCAACAGCTGAACAACTTCTTGGCACTAAACAACTGTTTTGATGTCTTCCAGTCAGGATTTCGACCACACCACAGCACTGAGACTGCCCTTGTTAAGGTCTTCAATGACATCCACTTAAACACAGACAGTGGCAGAATTTCAGTCTTAGTATTACTGGATCTCAGTGCTGCATTCGACACGGTCGACCACAACATATTACTGGACCGACTGGAAAACTGGGTGGGACTTTCCGGCACAGTACTAAATTGGTTTGAATCCTATTTAAAGGATAGGGACTACTTTGTGTCTATAAGTAATTACACATCTGAGCGGACAAAAATGACATGCGGAGTTCCCCAAGGCTCCATTCTGGGGCCTCTTCTATTCAACATCTACATGCTTCCACTGGCTCAGATTATGGAAAACAACAAAATATGTTACCATAATTATGCAGACGACACACAAATTTACATAACCATATCACCAGGGGACTATAATCCCATACAAACGCTGAGTAAGTGCATTGAACAAATCAATGACTGGATGTGTCAGAATTTTCTTCAATTAAACAAAGATAAAACTGAAGTAATTGTTTTTGGAGCCAAGGAAGAACGATTAAAAGTCAGTGCACAGCTTCAATCGGTAATGTTAAAAACCACAAACCAAGCCAGAAATCTTGGAGTAGTCATGGACTCAGACTTGAATTTCAACAGCCACATTAAGACAATTACTAAGTCAGCCTACTATCACCTTAAGAATATATCAAGGATTAAAGGACTTATGTCTCAGTAGGATTTGGAAAAACTTGTCCATGCATTTATCTTCAGTAGACTGGACTACTGTAACGGAGTCTTTACAGGTCTCCCTAAAAAATCGATCAGACAGCTGCAGCTGATTCAGAACGCTGCTGCTCGAATCCTCACTAAGACGAAGAAAGTGGATCACATCACTCCAGTTCTGAGGTCTTTACACTGGCTTCCTGTCTGTCAAAGAATTGATTTCAAAATACTACTGTTGGTTTATAAAGCACTGAATGGTTTAGGGCCAAAATACATTTCTGATCTTCTGCTATGTTATGAACCATCCAGACCTCTCAGGTCGTCTGGGACAGGTCTGCTTTCTGTCCCCAGAGTCAAAGCTAAACATGGAGAAGCAGCGTTCAGTTTTTATGCTCCACATATCTGGAACAAACTCCCAGAAAACTGCAGGTCTGCTGCAACTCTCAGTTCTTTTAAATCAAGGCTGAAGACTTTTCTGTTTGCCGCTGCCTTTTATGACATCAAATAACTATTCAACTCTCACACTGCACTGTAACCTTTATTCTTGTATTTTACACCTGTCCTATTCTATTTTAGCCTATTTTTTGGGTTTTTTTATTCTCTTAGCTCTTTAATGAACTTTATTTTTCTTGGTCTTTTATTTGAATTTTATCGTTTTCATTTTGTCTCGATGCTTTTAATGTTTTATGTAAAGCACTTTGAATTGCCTTGTTGCTGAAATGTGCTATATAAATAAACTTGCCTTGCCTTGCCTTGCCTTGCCTTGCCTTCTGCTCAATACCTTCTGTAAGAGATTTATATAGATTTCCGTTATAGTTATCTCCCCGAACTTTCCTTTTTTATTTTTAATATTGATTTATTTATTTTTTCACCTCTCCTCTCCTCCACATCTCTTAGCTCCTTTGTAAATAGGCCAATATATATATAAACAGATCAACTCAGTAGTCAGATCCAGCTTCCTGCAGCTAAGAACCATTTCCAAAGTCCAGTCCTTCCTTTCTTTTCACAACCTGCAAATAGTTATACATGCATTCATTTCCCGTCCCCTTGACTATTGTAACTCCTTGTATTTTGGTATCAGTCAGTCTTCCCTGTCCCGCCTGCAGCCGGTCCAGAACGCTGCCTCAAGGCTTCTCTCTGGCACCAAGAGAGACCACATTTCCCCTGTTCTGGTGTCCCTTCATTGGCCCCCTGTTCACCAAAGAATTGATTTCAAGATTCTATTACTTGTTTTTAAGGCCCTCACAGGTCTTTTATCTCCGATCTACTACACCCCCAAGCAGTGTTCATTTAGTTGACGGATAATTTTCATCATAGTTTTCGTCAGCAACATTTTTCCGCTGACAAAAACGAGACAATAACTAAATAAAAATTAATTGATGACAAAAACTATGACGAAATTTATTGACATTTTCGTCAACGAATAAAAACGAGATGAAAATGTTATGGAAAGACGAGTTGGGAAGAGATCCAAACAGTCTGTCTCTCTCTCTTTCTCTATCTCTGTCGCTCACTCGCTCTCTCACCAGACCCGTCATTTTAGTCAAAAGACTATGACTAAAACTAAATAAAAATTTGTTGTCAAAATTAACACTGCCCCCAAGTTTCCGGCAGGTCTCTCAGGTCCACTGACCTAAAGCTTTTAACTGTTCCATGGTCTAGCTATTGGCAACTTAAAACCCATCTCTTTACTGTAGCTTTTGATTCTGTATGATCTTTATTTTCATCATTGTTATTTTTATTTTTATTTTATTTGTGTTTTGTATACTTGCACAGCACCGTGGTCGACAATTGTTGTTTTTAAGTGTGCTTTATGAATAAAATGAACTTGAACTTGAACTTCATTTGGGGGAACTTTCAGGTTGTTGAGGTGGGAGGTCGACTGTTTTAAGTTCAGAAGGCAAACTGGAAGTGACACTATGAACAACATCATAAATTCTCACCAAACAAGTCGTGTGTATGTGTCGGTTTGTGTGTGTATGTGAACACAGTGTGTGTGTGTGTGTGTGTTTGTGTGTATGTGTGTGTTTGTGTGCATGTGTGTGTGTGTGTGTGTGTCCTCAGTGAACTGTATCAGTTCCTGCAGTAGCTTCCAGCTGCAGCAGTCAGTTCAGTCTCTGTTCAGTGTGACTGAGGGAGGTTTTTGTACGACGCTTTATCACTGTGTGAACACTTCTTGACTGTTGATATAGTGGTAACTCTGACAGTAGTAAACTGCTGCATCTTCAGTCTGGACTCCACTGATGGTCAGAGTGAAGTCAGTCCCTGATCCACTGCCTGTAAAACTAGCTGGAATCCCTGATGCTCGATAACTAGCTGAGTAAATGAGCAGTTTAGGAGTTTCTCCATTTCTCTGTTGGTACCAGGCTAAACGGTGGTTGCTGTTATAAACATAAACCGGCTGACTGGTTCGACATCTGATGGTGACCGAGCCTCCCGGAGCAGACCTCACTGCTCCAGGCTGAGTCACTGTGATCTGGCCTCTGGACTCTGAGGATACAGAGACAAAAACATAAACCACCGTCATGGTTTTCTCTGCTTCATTTCAGAGGGACGGATGTTCATAGAGGAGAGGAGTTTGATTCTCTGGACTTTACCTGTGAAGCAGCAGCAGAGGAGAGTCCAGATGAGGATGGAGATCAAAGTCATGTTTTGATGAGGAGGATTTCTGTGGCTTCTGTTGTCATGAAGGACAGCTGTCAGTCATCCAGTGTTCAACTCTCAGGACTATAAACTCTCCCAGAGCACTGGAGCATGGTGCTGCTGATGCAAAGTGGCTCTCTATGGAAATGCTCTGACTGACTCCAACAGGGACTTGGATTACTGTGATGATGCCGTTTCTAAATGGATCAATCAAGTTACCAAACTCTTCATTAACAATGTATTCACTCAAACTTTTATGTAGATTTGGCTTGATGTCTATAAACAAGTTTTCTTCAAGGATATCTCATGTCTTGTTATAGTTTACTGTTAGAGAAATAAATATCACTACAAGATAAAATTAACAATAGACAAATAAAAAAAAGACTAAAGTTGAAACTTTGGTGAATAATTTGACAGTTTAGTTTGTTATTACATCAGTTAGCTAAAATTTTATGAACTGAAAATAATTTTGGTGAGTTTGTTTTGTTCAAAGTGAGAGAGCCGTGTCTCTCTAGAGTGAGAGGTTTTTGTACGGCGGCTCAATGAGTTTGTATCACTGTGGTTGACTTTTGGTGGAGGAACCAGACTGGATGTTGGAAGTAAGTTTCTTTACAAATATAAAATATCGTATCATCTATCAACAGTTTTAATCCTGTGTCTGAATGTTAGTAGTACATTTAAATATTCACTGTGTTGATTTTCATCACTTATAGTCACCTTTTCTTTTCTCTGTTTCTCTCCTTAAACATGGAGTCTACCTTACAGCTGCCTGACTTGTTCCAAAATTGCTTGCACAAATTTTCAACATCATATTATTTATTAAGGCTTTCATTGCTGTGTCAGGATTTTTTAAGTAGATCTAAATATCTTGTGATTTATAGTGTCCTTTTCTCTGTTTCTCTCCTTAACCATGGAGTCTAACTTACAGCTGCTTTACTGCACTTTTCTTTACACATTGTAGGACTGTCAAAAGTCAACAGCTTGAGCTTTAGAAAAAGTTTTAGAAAAAATTTGAAATGGTTTGGCAGGTTCTTGTTTAATTTCTCAGTTTTACCGTAAATGTAAGTCAAATTAAAACTAAAGTAATGAGCGTTTCTATATACCTGAAAATTTGAAAATGTAGCCAAATCTCTCGTACTTTAACATTATTTTGACAGTTTGCTAATTCTAATTGCTGTTTTAAACCCTGCGTTTTCTTCAACACAATTCATGTGTTAGTACACATTTATAGTTTGACCATTATTTCAACCGGTTTCCGGTTATTTCATAGAACATTTTAAAATGTATTGGTAATCTAATTCTTTCATATTTGTCACTTTTTAAATAAAATTCAGTTAGAGAAAATTGAAAATTTGGAGGAAATTTTTAAAATGTAGCAAATATATGCTGAGATGCTCTCATGCATGAGAGGCTTCTTAAAGGGAAGTGAAACAATGTGTGAGTGAGTGACTGGTGGAGCATAAAAACCATCTGACAGAAACTCCTTAAAGGGGAAAATGGACTCTCACACAGTAAAGGTGTCAAACCGCCTGGTGACTGATTGACAGCTGCGGCCTTCCTGTCCTCTAAACTGATTGGTGTCTCCTAGGTGATGTCCGTCCCACCCTGACGGTGCTGCCCCCCTCCAGCGTGGAGCTGCAGCAGGGGAAGGCCACGCTCATGTGCCTGGCCAACAAGGGCTTCCCCTCAGACTGGAGGCTGGCCTGGAAGGTGGACGGCAGCAGCAGCAGCAGTAGCAGCTGGGAGGAGAGCAGGAGCCCCGGGGTGCTGGAGAAGGACGGCCACTACAGCTGGAGCAGCACCCTGAGGCTCCCTGCAGACCAGTGGGGGAAGGTGGGCTCTGTGACCTGTGAGGCCACCCAGGGCTCCCAGTCTCCGCTCTCGGAGACACTGAGGAGAGACCAGTGTTCCCAGTCCTGACCTGACTCACTGGGACTTCTGCTACTGGTTTTACTCTGCTACTGCTCTCAGTCTGCACTCAGCACTGTAGTCTCTCTCTCTCTCTCTCTCTCTCTCTCTCTCATTATATCTTTAAATAGTGATGTTTTCTTGCTCACAGTAATGCCAATATTCTCTATATATATTAAGACAATAAAGATGTTTTGACCAAATCAGTTATGTTTCCATGGATATTATTATGAAAATAACAGATGTCTTATGATGCTGTCTTAACTGAACTAACTTGACTGAACTCATCTCAGGGTGAAATGACTATAGGATTTTATAAATACTGGTGATGATTTGAGAAGAAATGATGGGATTATGTAATGCATTGTCACACATTCATAAATTCAGTGAGTGCCACATGAAATTGACTGCGTTTACCAGAATCTCCAAAATGTCCAAATGATCCCTCATTACTAAAGTGTCCTATTGGTAAGGCTTCTGACTGTGTTAAGTTTATCAACAAGTCCTCCAACGATCCCATAGGTAGTTTGTTCCTACCCTCTAATACGACCCACAGGAGCGTTTCCTAAATTAGCGCCCTACCGGTGGCAGGAGAAGGTTACGTTGGTCTGCGTCCACGTCACGTGACGTCAAGTTTCTCTCTGCGGCGAAAAAAAAAATGGCTGACATTCTTTTATTCTCAGTGGAAAATGCAATATTTTAAGATTGTTTCGGCATTAAAATGCGTTTTGATAACATTTCTAGCGAGAAAGGTGCATTTTATTTCCATAATCTTCGTTCGGTGAATGTATATGATGTTTAGTTTGTTAGTTATTACGAAGATTCATTCAGGCTTTCTATCGTTGCTGTTGGGCTTTGATAGGGGCAGGTTTGGTTATTAGCAATTCATAATTAATAATCATGGAATTATTAATATTCATACAATTATCGACGGGGGTCAATAGTAACGGGGCGCCACCCTGGAGTCAGGGACCAATAACTGAACCTTTAATTCAGTCTCAAAATGGCTGTTCACCCCCAAATGACAGTGTTTCAGTACCACTGTACATTTATGAGTGAACAGTGAAGGGTGAATTTGTACACAGGCCCTCACAACCAGCAGTTACCACAACACATATGCATAAGAAATCACAGACAACTTCTCTTTAAAAATATAACAGTGTTTATTTAACTTTAGTAATATTAATCAATAATCAATAGCACTCCAGTTAATCAATCAACTATTACACAACTATAACTATGGATCTAAACTAGCAAGCATAAGGCACAAGCAGCATATGGCATATATGGATATGTGTGTGTGTGTGTGTGTGTGTGTGTGGGTGCGTGTGGGGAAGATGGCGGACGTGACCACGTGGGTGGGACGTCTCGCGAGAGTTCAAGATGGCGGCCGTGACCGCGCAATCTGAACAAAGGGGCTTTGGAACCAAGATGGGGTTGGAGTTAGGCAGCTAAACCGACACCATCTAATCCTTAGGTAGTAATGCATGTGTAATGAGATGTGTGTGTGTGTGTATGTGGTGGTTAGTAAGAGAGAGAGAGAGAGAATAGAGGGGAGTACTCAGGGTAAACTAGAGCTTCTACTCGCTGTCTAGAGACAGAATAGCAGCCTTTTACCACACAGGGACTCGGGATACGACTTGGGGTGGTACACCGAGTTACTGGTCTTTGAACTGGTAAAATGCAGTATATTGGCTCTCTACGGTGACTATCGACACAAATGCAAGTCCAGCAACATGCAGCTGAACACAATCAGCTTCAAATGAACACAATCAAATTAAGCAGCAAGCACAATGATTGAGGTATCTTCACACAGCATAATATGGACACGCCAGTCCGATGCGCTTCCCAATAAGCACAGTTGTAGCTTCTGATCAGTCAAGCTTATTTTAACACACCTATGCTAGTCTCTGCCCAGAACCAAAGCCTCTTACTTGGGGAATCACTCTGGAGTGATTGGTCTGTGTTTTCAGTCCGTCTAATCGATCCGGTGGGGTCCTCCCAGGCGGGTCGGCGGAACCGCTATCTCTTTCCTCATAGGCAGCGAAGGATTTCAGCCAGGAGTCGACTTGGTTGAAGAAACGTATCCTTACGTCGTCTTCTTGGAGGGAAGGAGTGTCCTCAGCTGTATTCTCTTCCAGTCCACTTCTGCAGGTCTGCCACACGCACCGGTTACTCATACAGTGCGTGTGAGGAGTTAGAATGCCGGATACACAAACAGCTAGTCTAATCCTTCTGGATCCAACAGTGTTACAGCTAACACTAAACAGTCTGGGTTCGTCCAGCGAGTTGAAGACTGCGCCTCGACTAAACAAAAGAAACAGTTTAAACGTTTTCAAGTACCACCTTGTTAGCAATGGAGTCGCAAGACAAGGGGCAGTGCGGAAAGGTAGCTCTGGAATTTATATTCTTAGTGACGTCACGGGGACGTCCCGGGGCTCGTCCGAGTCTCGTCCAATGAGAGACCGGAGGTTGGGTTCCAGCCAGTTCACACGTAGGTGTGAACTTCAGGGCCTGTTGGAATTTTGGCGCTGCTTTTCCTTTGTTTAAAGTCCCAGCCCAGCGGGTGGGCTAGAGTTCAGGCCTCTGATTTTCTTGTTAGGCCGCAGATGCTGACTCTATTGTCTTAACTAGTTTTTCTTTTGTTTAACCTCATGGCCTGGCCCAACAGGGTCCATTAAGCTAAATATCTTTTAAAATAATAAGCTTTGATGTGGAAGCTAAGTGTACTATATAGCTGGTTGGCAACTATTTGCAATCTCATTGAAACAATTTGAATCCAGGAAGCTATCTACTGTTTAGTTTCTAGACCAGACATGATCAAGGTTTCCTCTGTGATCTTAAAAAAATGTGTAGCGGCGACATGTGACGAGTTCTCCCAGACCACCAGCAGCGCTGGCTAGCAGGCTACATTATGCTAGCTTACTTCACTTATACTAAATGAGACGGCAAAATAGTAACTACTGGCCTGATATCTATACAGCTGATGAGCAAGCAAATTCATAATGGTTCATTAAAAAGTAATTAAAGATGTATTAACTACTCACATGTGGCTGTTGGGCGCTGTTTCCGCGTTGCTGCTCTGACATGTTTGTATCAAACTGTCCGCCTCGTCTTACTGTTCTGACCAGCGATCTGATTGGAGATCAAGCCAGCCAATCGGAGCGGAGAAGGTCATGTATGATTGGCTGGCTTGATATCCAATCAGATCGCTGTAACACTCTGCATGTTGAGCGAGCGCAGGCAAAGCTTTGAGCGCGCACGGAGCAGGAGAACTATGTGGCGAGAGCAAGACAACTCTTTGAAAGATATCGGAATTCTGTGCACATGTGGATAAGAACAGACATGCAAATTCACTTTTATTGAGTGCAAAATGTATTTTCTTTTCCTCAAAATTAATAATTATTTGCGTAACACTACATTTCTCTACAAAATTAAGTTCTTGGTGCACTCAAAATGTCCCCTAGTGCACGCATAATTGTGACGCAATAATAACGCCATAGATTTCCAGGCTCATCATAGCTCAGGCGAACTACTGGCTTCACAGTTCGTCTGGACGTGCATCTCTATGACGCCCATGTCTATAATGCATTATAAACATACTTATAATGCACTATGATCCTATGTCAGTGAGTGACCAGCAATTATGAAGTATTATGATACTTGACCTTATAAGTCATTATAAAATGCTTTATAATGTGTTATGATTATTGTTATACAGCATTATGAATATTTATAAATGCTTATAACTATAATTAATATGTATATTTTCTATATCACTTTGTGTTGTGTCTGTTTCCTTTTTCTGTTGAGAAAATAATTTTGAGACTTTTGTGAGTCTTGAGGTACTGCTGGAATGCTCCTTCAGGTATTACCAGCCTTTCAATCTCATTTGTAAAAGCTTTGTAAGGCATAGATAGTCCTCACTTCAGATGAGGTCACACAAAATACTTAACTAGTAAATGCTTTCTAACAACCTGAATTAATCATGAATTGCAGTATTAATAAGTGTTTATAAAACATCTATTAACACACTCACTAACCATTAGTGCATGTCTAAATCATTATATGGATAAATGCTTGCATAAATGTACATCTAAATAGTTTGTCAATCATTAACTTACACTTTCTAAATGATCTTATGCACCATTAACAACTCCTAAATAACTGGTTTGTAATTGATATAATACTTAATTTAGAAATAGTGAATCCATCATTTATAAAATATGAAAATACAATCATTAAACGCATTATAGGTTAGCTTATTAATCAAGAATAAAACATTTATAACTGTGTAATACTTAAATAATGCCTCATAGTGTGCAGTTATTATAAAGTGTTACCGTGTTAGGGTCAAACAAACTTATTTTGAGACATGTATGAAGTGTTTTGGTGGTTTGAGTGAGTTTTGGAGGTGAGATTAACTGTTTGGCCAAGATGCATGTTGGTAATGCAGACTGTATGAAGAGTTTTGAAAAAGTGGCTTCAGTATTGACCGATGCTTGTTAGCAAGAAAAAAACTGTAATGGCCTGATTGGGCTTCTTCACTGGAACTGTCCTCTTCATTTGGGGGAACTTTCAGGTTGTTGAGTTGAGGGGTGGACTGTTTTAAATTAAGAAGGCAAACTGGTAGTATATATATATGTGTGTGTGTGTGTGTGTGTGTGTCTTCAGTGAACTGTATCAGTTCCTGCAGTAGCTTCCAGCTGCAGCAGTCAGTTCAGTCTCTGTTCAGTGTGACTGAGGGAGGTTTTTGTACGACGCTTTATCACTGTGTGAACACATTCTGACTGTTGATATAGTGGTAACTCTGACAGTAGTAAACTGCTGCATCTTCAGCCTGGACTCCACTGATGGTCAGAGTGAAGTCAGTCCCTGATCCACTGCCTGTAAAACGATCTGGAATCCCTGATGCTCGAGTACTAGCGTAGTAAATGAGCAGTTTAGGAGTTTCTCCATCTCTCTGTTGGTACCAGGCTAAAAGATGGTAGCTGCTCCAAACATAAACCGGCTGACTGGTTCGACAGCTGATGGTGACTGAGCCTCCCGGAGCAGACCTCACTGTTCCAGGCTGAGTCACTGTGATCTGGCCTCTGGACTCTGAGGATACAGAGACAAAAACATAAACCACCGTCATGGTTTTCTCCGCTTCATTTCAGAGGGAAGGATGTTCATAGAGGAGAGGAGTTTGATTCTCTGGACTTTACCTGTGAAGCAGCAGCAGAGGAGAGTCCAGATGAGGATGGAGATCAAAGTCATGTTTTGATGAGGAGGATTTCTGTGGCTTCTGTTGTCATGAAGGACAGCTGTCAGTCATCCAGTGTTCAACTCTCAGGACTATAAACTCTCCCAGAGCACTGGAGCATGGTGCTGCTGATGCAAAGTGGCTCTCTATGGAAATGCTCTGACTGACTCCAACAGGGACTTGGATTACTGTGATGATGCTGTTTCTAAATGGATCAATCAAGTTACCAAACTCTTGATTAACAATGTATTCACGCAACATTTGATGTAGATTTGGCTTGATGTCTATAAACAAGTTTTCTTCAAGGATATCTCATGTCTTGTTATAGTTTACTGCTAGAGAAATCAATATCACTACAAGATAAAATTAACAATACACAAATAAAAAAGATTAATGTTGGAATTTTGGTGCATAATATGATAGTTTAGCTTATTATTACATCAGTTAGCTAAAGTTTTATGAACTGAAAATAATTTTGGTGAGTTTGTTTTGTTCAAAGTGAGAGAGCCGTGTCTCTCTAGAGTGAGAGGTTTTTGTACGGCGGCTCAATGAGTTTGTATCACTGTGGTACACTTTTGGTGGAGGAACCAGACTGGATGTTGGAAGTAAGTTCACCTATCTAATGTTTTTATTAATCCATTAGCTACATTTTAATTTCTTGCGTATGCAATGCACTTTAGAGCAAAATATTTGACTTTCCATGTTAATATATAATTTTTAAACAAACAGTTTTCTCTCACCAGTGAAAAAACATATTAATAAATGTAATCCAAATGACCAATCTAAATATTATACGTTTTGGGGCCAGAGGAGAAAGCATGTATTCATAACTCTTGAGGCATTGTAGTTTTAGTTTTGTCTGGTAAAGTGAGAGAGCCGTGTCTCTCTAGAGTGAGAGGTTTTTGTACGGCGGCTCAATGAGTTTGTATCACTGTGGTGGACTTTTGGTGGAGGAAGCAGACTGGATGTTGGAAGTAAGTTTCTGCACAAATTTTCAATATCATATTATTTATTAAGGCTTTAATTCCTGTGTTGGAATTTTAAAGTAGATATAAATATCTTGTGACTTCTAGTGTCCTTTTCTTTTCTCTGTTTCTCTCCTTAACCATGGAGTCTAACTTACAGCTGCTTTACTGCACTTTTCTTTACACATTGTAGGACTGTCAAAAGTCAACAGCTTGAGCTTTAGAAAATGTTTAGAAAAAAAATACCAATTTTTAAATGGTTTGGCAGATTCTTTTTTAATTTCCCAGTTTTACCGTAAAAGTCAAAGTCAAATTAAACCTAAAGTAATGAGCGTTTCTATAAAACTGAAAATTTGAAAATGTAGCCAAATCTCATGCTTTCAAATATAGCCTGCTTTAACATTATTTTGACTAATTCTAATTCTAATTATTTTGCTAATTCTAATTTGCTGTTTTAAACCTAACCCTGCTTTTTTTTACAGTTTTCTTCAACACAATCCATGTGTTAGTATACATGTATATTTTGACCATTATTTCAACCGGTATCCAGTTATTTCATAGAACATTTAAAAATGTATTGGTAATCTAATTCTTTTGCATTTTTCACTTTTTAAATAAAATACAGCTAGAGAAAATTGAAAATTTGGAGGAAATTTTTAAAATGTAGCAAGTACATGCTGAAATGCATGAGAAGCTTCTTAAAGGGAAGTGAAACAATGTGTGAGTGAGTGACTGGTGGAGCATAAAAGCCATCTGACAGAAACTCCTTAAAGGGGAAAATGGACTCTCACACAGTAAAGGTGTCAAACCGCCTGGTGATTGATTGACAGCTGCGGCCTTCCTGTCCTCTAAGCTGATTGGTGTCTCCTAGGTGATGTCCGTCCCACCCTGACGGTGCTGCCCCCCTCCAGCGTGGAGCTGCAGCAGGGGAAGGCCACGCTCATGTGCCTGGCCAACAAGGGCTTCCCCTCAGACTGGAGGCTGGCCTGGAAGGTGGACGGCAGCAGCAGCAGCAGCAGCAGCTGGGAGGAGAGCAGGAGCCCCGGGGTGCTGGAGAAGGACGGCCACTACAGCTGGAGCAGCACCCTGAGGCTCCCTGCAGACCAGTGGGGGAAGGTGGGCTCTGTGACCTGTGAGGCCACCCAGGGCTCCCAGTCTCCGCTCTCGGAGACACTGAGGAGAGACCAGTGTTCCCAGTCCTGACCTGACTCACTGGGACTTCTGCTACTGGTTTTACTCTGCTACTGCTCTCAGTCTGCACTCGTCTCTCTCTCTCTCTCTCTCTCTCTCTCTCTCTCTCTCTCTCTCTTATTACATATTGAAATAGTGATGTTTTCTTGCTCGCAGTAATGCCAATATTCTCGATATATTAAAACAATAAAGTTGTTTTGACCAAATCAGTTGAGTTTCCATGGATATTATTATGAAAATAACAGATGTCTTATGATGCTGTCTTAACTGAACTAACTTGACTGAACTCGTCTCAGGGTAAAGTGACTATAGGATTTTATAAATACTGGTGATGATTTGAGAAGAAATGATGGGATTATGTAATGCATTGTCACACATTCATAAATTCAGTGAATCACATGAAATTGACTGCGTTTCCCAGAAAATCTCCAAATGATCCCTCATTACTAAAGTGTCCTATTGGTAAGGCTTCTGACTGTGTTAAGTTTATCAACAAGTCCTCCAACCCATACGACCCTACAGCTCTCCATTGTGCCCTGTGACATCACAGTTCAATGTTGAAGAGATGCTGCTAAAATGGAAATGCTCTATTTTTATTGCTCAGTGTATTTATATTTTATTTTATTTTATTTCATTTCATTTCATTTCATTTCATTTCATTTCATTTCATTTCATTTCTGGGCCAGTCCATGCTGGCAGCTTGGAGGAACAGGGAAAACAATAGGTGGGGTCAGTGGAGGCAGAGGATTTGCCTTGATGCCGCTCCATTAAAAACAAAGACACAGACACAGATGACAATGAAGTACATGAGATAACAGTCATACAGCATACCACACATACAAAAACACATGTGCCAAATCCACACCTACACATTATCCTTACACTATGCAGTATGAGAACTACTGAGTAAAATAAGAGTGCCCACCCTTTAATAAAGTGACCTTACAAAGGCCCTTCATTTACCTGACTTCTAATACTTCCATTAAAAATCAGCTAGCCTGCACATTCAGGTGACAAACAGTCTCTGTGTAGGAGCCATATGGAGGCGTGAGGTTGGACAGCTAATGCTCTGGTACCTCTTCCTAGAAGGAAGGGGTTTGAAGAAAGAAGTGGCAGGGTGTGAAGGGTGGTTCGATGCCAGTCGCTCGGTTGAGAAATTCCGAAGTACTGAGTAATTTGGAGTCTTTCTTGGCTCATCTGTCCGGTGCTGCTCATGCAGATATTATTCATTTGATTGAGGATAATTTGTTACTTTTCTCTGATCATCCCCGACAAACCACTGTCTTGTTTCATGACATCGATGTGGAGGGCCATAAACCCATTAAGCAGGATGCATACAGGGTTAATCCAACCAAAAGGGCCATGATGCAACAAGAGGTGAGCTATCTTATTGAACATGGATTGGCTATTCCCAGTACTAGTGCGTGGAGCTCTCCCTGTGTCTTAGTCCCGAAATCCGACAACACTCCTCGTTTCTGCGATGACTACAGAAAAGTCAATTCCATCACAAGAACCGTTTTGTTTCCTCTCCCTATGATGGAGGACTGTATAGACAGAGTAGGCTCAGCTAAATTTGTAACCAAGCTGGACCTGTTAAAAGGTTACTGGCAAGTTCCCTTAACGCCGCGGGCCTCAGAAATATCCGCTTTCGTCACACCCGATAATTTCCTCCAATATACCGTTATGCCATTTGGGCTGGGCAACGCTCCCAACGTTTCAGCGCCTCATGCATAACGTTCTGGATGGAGTGAGAAATTGTGAAGCATACTTAGATGACGTGGTCGCCTACTCCTCTACCTGGTCCGACCATCTAGAAACACTGTCACTCATCTTCAGCCGTCTCCGCGAGGCCTCCCTTACCCTAAACCTCGCAAAGTGTGAATTTGGCAAAGGCGATGTAACCTATCTGGGTAAACAGGTGGGACAAGGGCAGGTGCGTCCGGTAGCAGTTATGGATTTCCCAGCCCCGCAGTCAAAAAAAGCATTACGTCGTTTTCTTGGAATGTGCGGTTATTATCGGGGGTTTTTCAGAAATGTCTCTGGTGGCTCCTCTCACAGGACTTGCTAGTCCTTCAAGAAGCTTTGTTTGGTCCCCCGCTTGCCAGGCTGCTTTTGAATCAGCTAAGGCTTTGCTGTGTAGTGCACCCGTCCTCGCTGCGCCCGACTTCACCCGCCTTTTCAAATTAGAGGTAGATGCGAGTGCATGCGGCGCAGGTGCTGTTCTCCTGCAGGAAGACGAGCAGGCCAAGTTGTATACAAACAGCTGGACGAATATCTTTCAATTCACAATATATATGATACATACCAATCGGGTTTCAGAGCGAACCATAGTACTGAAACAGCTCTCATAAGAGTAATCAATGACCTTAAGATCAACAGTGACTCACAGAGAACTTCGATTTTAGTATTACTTGATCTCACTGCTGCCTTTGACACTGTTGATCACGACATTTTAATTCAAAGGCTTCATGTTTCAGTCAGCTTAGCGGGTCCTGTTCTATGGTTTTCATCCTATTTAAAGGACAGGAGCTTTTACGTTTCAATAGGTAGTTTTTCTCTGGCGTTCCACAAGGGTCAATCCTTGGGCCACTGCTCTTCAATCTATACATGCTCCCGCTTGGTACTATCATAAAGAAACATAATATATCCTACCATTCATATGCCGATGACACACAGCTGTACATTTCACTTTCCTCTGATGATCTCAGCCCTGTTAACAAACTGGTAAACTGTATTGACGATATTAATTGCTGGATGTCAAGAAACGTTTTACAGCTGAATTCAGACAAGACTGACATACTCATAGTTGGTCCTAAAAATCAGAGAGAGAAAATGTACTCGCACTTGGCATCGCTGTCTCTGAAACACAGTGAGCAAGTCAGAAACCTTGGCATTATTTTGGTTACTGATCTCAATTTTGAAAATCACATTACCAATATCACTAGAACAGCATTTTATCACTTAAAAAAATATATCAAAACTTAGAGCATTTATATCTCAAACTGACTCTCATTCATCTCAAGCAGGTTAGACTACTGTAACGCTCTGTTTGCAGGATTATCTAAACAATCTGTAGGACGGCTCCAGCTCATTCAAAATGCAATTTGAACATATTACTCCGCTACTGAAATCTCTTCATTGGCTCCCTGTGCTCCGTTCACCTTCAAAATCTTGCTAATAGTCTATAAAGCACTTAATGGTTTGGCTCCTCAATACATTTCTGATTTGCTCACTGATCATAACCCGATCAGGTCTCTCAGGTCATCAGGCAGAGGTCTTCTAGCTGTACCCAGAATTAGATCCAGGTCTGGTGAGGGTGCCTTCAGTTACTGTGGTCCTGCTCTCTGGAACAAGCTGCCTGCTGACCTGAGGTCCATCACAACTGTGTCTACTTTCAAAAACAAACTAAAAACCTTCCTATTCTCCAAAGCATATGATTAGCTACTGTGTGTGTGTGTGTTTGTGTGTGTGTGTGTGTGTGTGTGTGTGTGTGTGTGTACTCGTATTGTGGCATTTGTTGTTTTTTTTGTGCAGTTGGTTGCATGTGCGGCTATGTGACAGGGCAGGGGTTTCTGTTTGATTTTATTGGGTTTTTATTGTTGTGTGGTATGTTTCATATAAGTTGGGTGTATGCTTCATAGGTTCTGTTTCAGCACTTTACTCATGCTTCTATTCTTATATTTATGTTGCTCATGTTACCTTTGTTCTCATGTTTTATGCCTGTATTTTTTGTCTTTCAATGTAAAGCATATTGAGTTTACTTGTAATGAAATGCGCTTTAAAAATAAATTGCCATTGCCATTGCCATTGCCATCCTATCTGCTACTTCAAAACTAAAAGTTTAACAAACATCAGCTAAACTATAGCACCATCGAAAAGGAACCTCTCGCCCTGCTGCTCGCTCTACAGAATTTTAAATGGGTGTGTGCGAGGACAAGGAGGTGATTGGTGGATCAGCTTCCAGCTCCGGCGGGTGATTGGCTGCTTCAAGAGGAAGTCTGCTATATAAAGAGCCAAGATGGTGTCGCTGCTGTGCAGGGGCATCTCCCATCTCCCTCCTCTCCCAACCGGCCACACTTTTGATTCTGATGATGTCTGATCATGGTTTTGTTCCCTTCTTTTGGAGCTAGTAGGGGTGGACTGCCAGTTTGGCTAACCTGATTTTCTCATGTTTATGTTAGTTAGGGAGGTAAGTTGTTGTCATTTGGTTTTCTTTGTTTTCGTGAGCTTACATTGGTTACTTCCCAGTTAGAGTTGTTTTGTTTGTTATGTTGGCCTTTGTCCACCCTGAAGTTAAATCAAGCTCTATCTACATGATTTAACCTTGTAAATAAACCCACTTTCTTTATATTGAGCTATTTGTCTTTGTGGCTGCTTGGGACTTGGGGAAGATGGGGCTTGTTCATGTTGTGTCTTAGACACCCCTAGACTGGGCATAACACATTTCATACACTGGGGCAATTCAAAGTGCTGTACAGAGTAATAAAAATACAGTAAAGGTAAAAGATTTACAATTAAAAAGTGCAGACAAGAGATACAAAAGACTTAAAGTAAACTAGTGCAGTTCAACTCAAGTGAAATGGATAAAAGAACACAATACTCCCACTTTTAGATGCACATTGTGAGTGAACCCATATGTTTTTCTGTAATTTTCTTTTCCCCTGTCCTTCCTGATTCTACTCTTGATCTGATATTTACGTCAGATCTCACTGCCTAAGGCAGACGAGAATCATAGATTCTCCTCTTGGTCAAAAACCTCACCATCCACAGATGGATGAGAATCATACAGGGTGAAGCTCTGTCCCCCCCACATATAGTGTTCACTCATGTCCAAGTAAGCATTACCCGGACAAGACCAATGAAAAGTCGTACTTGCCCGTGTCAGCTCTGTTGGGATCCTGAACAGAAACAGTTGAAATGAAGGCTATTTAAAAGCTAAGCTGAAAAGATAAGTTTTTAGCCATTACAGGATAGAGAAGGCAGTGTAAAATAGGAAAGTTTTTAGCTTTGACTTAAAAGTGGTCAGAGTCGGGGCTTGTCTAATATCATCTGGGAGGTTATTCCAGGTCTGTGTTGCATGATAACAAAACGCTGCTTCACCGTGTTTTGTTCTAACTCTTGGGACAGCCAGTAGGCCAGCCCCAGATGTCCTAAGGGTCCTAGAAGGTTCATATGGCACAAGCATGTCAGAGATGTGTTTGGGCCCAGAGCCACAGAGTGATTTGTAGACAAGCAGAAAGATTTTGAAATCAATTCTCTGAGTGACTGGCAACCAGTGTAAGGATTTTAGAACTGGTGTAATGTGGTCGTATTTCCTAGTTTTCGGCAGCGGCGTTCTGAATAAGTTGGAGTTGCCGAAGAGCTTTTTTTGAAAGCCCTGTGAACAGACCATTGCAGTAATCCAATCTACTGGAAATAAAGGCGTGGGTAAGCCTTACTAGGTCTTGTTTGGACATTAGTCCTCTGACTCTTGCAATATTTTTTAGATGGTAGTAAGCTGACGAAGTTATCGATTTGATGTGGCTATTGAAATTTAAATCCAGGATAACGCCAAAATTTCTGGCTTGACTCTTAGTTATGAGAGACAGAGTATAGCAACACTCAAAGTATAGCAACACACACCTGATGGGAATAAAGACAGAAGTCTAATTGGCTTCATTATTGGCAGCTTAATGCTTGGGACTATTTACTGATAGAATTACAACAGGCAGGATGGCTAAAGAACAGGGGAAAGTCAGTTTGTTCATTAAGCCCTGGGTAAGTGGTGGCTTGTAGGGAGTGTATTCAGTGAGTCTCCCTTTGAGTCTTTTTAGTCTATCAGCCCTCTAACATCCCCATAACTTTAAGCTGGCAGGTAACTCCTCACTAGCTTGTCAGCTACTGTAGGGTCCTGTCTAAAGCTGAGCCTTGGAGTCTCTGTTAACACTTATAGAGTACTGTCGCTATATACAATATCCCAATTCTGCTTAATAATGTTGTTGACCTGGACCGCCTCCCTACTATATGTTGTATCAATAGGATTTGAAGGTCTCCTCTTGTTTGAAGTTTAATATTAAAAATAATAATTTATTTATTATTTAACCATATCAGTAAAATGCCCACACCTGCTTTCAACATATTTCCTTGTTCTTGGTGCTTGTCTGTATTTCCAGTGGCTTGTCTTTATTTTCTGATGCCAAGGTTATTCCTCTTGTTTTAGCCTTTATGTTTTTAATTAAATCCTGGGATTTATATTATTCATCTAATTTGTTTTGAGTCATTGTTAGTTTGTCTATGCCTCTGTCTTAAAAGGTATTATTCTATAAAGTTTAATACTATTGATTATCAGTCCATGTCAGTAAAATGCCCCAAACTGCTTTCAATATATTTAGTTTCCCTCATTTCCTCTGTAGTTTCCTTGTTCTTGGTGCTTGTCTGTATTTCCAGTGGCTTGTCTTTATTTTCTGATGCCAAGGTTTCCTTCTGCAGTCTCACACCACATTCCCCTCTTCTGGCCTGACTCAGTGTCTGTACAATAGATACATGTGTTCACCCAACTATGCCCTTCCTTGAAAGTCTCTCTTGACTTTCCTCTATATAAACGAGGCTTCCTGATCCAGTTGACTGAATGATCATCCTGATCTGTTTGGATCCTGACAGTCCAGATATTCCAGGACCAGCGTGGATAAGCTGTTTGGATCATTCAGCAGTGGTTTGGGGGTCGGCATCAGGACAGCTTACTTTGCTAGATGTTGTTGTGCTTTTAATGGTCTGATTGGGCTTCTTCACTGGAACTGTCCTCTTCATTCGGGGGAACTTTCAGGTTGTTGAGGTGGGAGGTGGGCTGTTTTAAGTTCAGAAGGCAAACTGGTAGAGACACTATGAATAACATAATAAATTCTCACCAACCATGCTGTGTGTGTGTGTGCATGAATGTGTGTGTGTGTGTGTGTGTGTGTGTGTGTGTGTGTGTGTGTGTGTGTGTCGTCAGTGAACTGTATCAGTTCCTGCAGTAGCTTCCAGCTGCAGCGGTCAGTTCAGTCTCTGTTCAGTGTGACTAAGGGAGGTTTTTGTACGACGCTTTATCACTGTGTAAACGGATACTGACTGTTGATAATATGGTAACTCTGACAGTAGTAAACTGCTGCATCTTCAGCCTGGACTCCACTGATGGTCAGAGTGAAGTCAGTCCCTGATCCACTGCCTGTAAAACGATCTGGAATCCCTGATTCTCGAGAACTAGCAAAGTAAATCAGCAGTTTAGGAGTTTCTCCATCTCTCTGTTGGTACCAGGCTAAAAGGTGGTAGGAGCTGCTATGAACATGAACCGGCTGACTGGTTCGACAGCTGATGGTGACCGAGCCTCCCGGAGCAGACCTCACTGCTCCAGGCTGAGTCACTGTGATCTGGCCTCTGGACTCTGAGGATACAGAGACAAAAACATAAACCACCGTCATGGTTTTCTCCGCTTCATTTCAGAGGGACGGATGTTCATAGAGGAGAGGAGTTTGATTCTCTGGACTTTACCTGTGAAGCAGCAGCAGAGGAGAGTCCAGATGAGGATGGAGATCAAAGTCATGTTTTGATGAGGAGGATTTCTGTGGCTTCTGTTGTCATGAAGGACAGCTGTCAGTCATCCAGTGTTCAACTCTCAGGACTATAAACTCTCCCAGAGCACTGGAGCATGGTGCTGCTGATGCAAAGTGGCTCTCTATGGAAATGCTCTGACTGACTCCAACAGGGACTTGGATTACTGTGATGATGCTGTTTCTAAATGGATCAATCAATCAAGTTACCAAACTATTGATTAACAATGTATCAGCGCTCATTTTTTATGTAGAATTGGCTGAAAAAAATGTCTTCTGTATTGTTTTAGTTTACAGCTAGAGAAATCAATATCACTACAAGACAATTATGTCAAAACAATATACAAACCAAAATTGATAAATGTTTGAAGTCTGTGGCATAGTTTGATAGTTGTTTTCTACTTAATATGTCAACTAGCATGATTTTACAAACTGAGAGTGATTTTTGTGAGTTTGTTGTTCTCAAAGTGAGAGAGCCGTGTCTCTCTAGAGTGAGAGGTTTTTGTACGGCGGCTCAATGAGTTTGTATCACTGTGGAGGACTTTTGGTGGAGGAACCAGACTGGATGTTAACTGTAAGTACCTTTGATTTCTCTATGTGCTCATATTCAATTTTATCATATTTCCATTCAATAAATGTAGGCCTTTATTGAAGATATAGTTGTTGAGATTTGGAATGTAATATTATTGATGTGATTATTGAAGTCTTCCATTTCTCCTAATATAAACAAAACACACACTAATGAAAGTGTGTAAATTATTTTTGATTTTTTTGTAGATTCGTGTCATTTAATTTTTCCTAAATAACAGATCTGGTTAATGTAGACAGTATTTTGATTTTATAAAACTTCCTCTTTATGACTGTGTCTGTAAGAACATGTTCTAGATTTTTTTTATAAATGTAAAACCTTTTAACATTTTTGTTAAAAAAAACACTCATATCTCATATTCTGTGAGCATTTATGAAGTAAGTATTATTAGGAAACATTTCATGTTTTACTCAATCATTCTACCAGCCTAATGATGTTAATGGCATGCCACATCTAGCACCATCTATATCATATCATTTTGGTATAGACTTTAAACCACATACTGTAGTATATGAGATAATAAAGTAAGTTGGCAAAACTATTTCAGTAAGCAGACATGTTCATTTTGAGTTTCTCAGTAATGACGCCTTTCTGTTTCCATGGTTCAGTAGTGAAACCTGCGTAAATGAGGAGAGCAAACGCACACTGTCTCTTACAAGTTGTTGGTTTCAGCAAAGAAATCTTGAAGATGAAAAGTTAAAGGCTTCACACTCTTGCTCAAATGCATCATTTGTAATTATCAAACACCAACATTTAATTTGATACTTAAAAAAGTATGCATTGGAGCAAGAGTTTATCAGCAGTAGTGAAACCTGTCTGTTGCCATGGTTCAGCAGTGATGCCTGTCTGTTGCCATGGTTACTGAGCTCAGAGAGGGAAGTGAAACATTGAATACCAGTTTCATCCAATCTCTCCCACTGCTGAGTCTTCTGAGAAAGATATTTTTATCATCTGAGTGCCTGTAATCCACAGGAGTTGCAGTTTATTTTCCCTCATGTGGACTTGTTAAATTCTCTCTCTCTCTCTCTCTCTCTCTCCAACCTCCTGTCTGTCTCCTCCAGTGGGTCGAGTCGTCCCCACCCTGACAGTGCTGCCCCCCTCCAGCGTGGAGCTGCAGCAGGGGAAGGCCACACTCATGTGCCTGGCCAACAAGGGCTTCCCCTCAGACTGGAGGCTGGCCTGGAAGGTGGACGGCAGCAGCATCAGCAGCAGCAGCTGCAGCTGGGAGGAGAGCAGGAGCCCCGGGGTGCTGGAGAAGGACGGCCACTACAGCTGGAGCAGCACCCTGAGGCTCCCTGCAGACCAGTGGGGGAAGGTGGGCTCTGTGACCTGTGAGGCCACCCAGGGCTCCCAGTCTCCGCTCTCGGAGACACTGAAGAGAGACCAGTGTTCCCAGTCCTGACCTGACTCACTGGGACTTCTGCTACTGGTTTTACTCTGCTACTGCTCTCAGTCTGCACTCAGCACTGTAGTCTCTCTCTCTCTCTCTCTCTCTCTCTCTCTCTCTCTCTCTTTCTGTCACCAGACTCATTACATCTTTAAATAGTAATGTTTTCTTGCTCGCAGTATGCCAATATTCTTAATATGTTAAGACAATAAAGATCTATTCACCAAATCAGCTGTGTTTACATGGTATCCATGTGTCCATGTGTATTTTTTTTATTATATTATTCTTTAACTCTGTGACAGCAACATGACAGTGACTGTGTTTACCAGTGGTATCCTAAAGACAGGCAGGAGCAAGGTGTGGATGTAAGGATGAAAGGAGGCCATTTTCATTTTTATCTCTTATCACTGGTTGCATGGCTGGAGCAAAATTGCTCTCATTTATTCCTTTTCAAATTTCTCTGTATGGTTACACCTAGATAGATAATCAAATGTTAACCCAATGATCCCAAATTACCAAAGTGTTCTATTGGTAAGGCTTCTGATTTTGTAAAGTTTATCTAGAAAATATGTTGAGTCTTTGTAATAAATCTACAAAAGTAGTAAAAGACATTTCAGGAATAGAAATAAAAAGCAGGATATCATCAGCATAAAGGGATATAACACAGTGTAGACCCCTGAAATATGTGTGTGTGTAATGTGTGTGTTCTGTCTCTGCAAAGGGTTCAAGCACAGAGACAAATAAAAGTGGTGACAACAGATCCCCTTGATGTGTCCCCCTTTCCAATTAAATAATATTTTTTGAAGACATTAAATTATTTGATGTAATTCAATGTCTCATAATCTGTTTTAAAATGTCTTGCTTCATGACAGTTGACATTTTAAATGTTTGACTTTGAGTAAAGTGTTAGACTTGCTGTAACAGTAATCCTGTTTCAAAACAAGTTTCAACAATATAATCATTAAAACTATATTACAAATTAGTTTTCATGATGAAAATGTAATTATTGTATGCTATTATGAACTGTCAATTTGATCAAACCTCTAATGTTTTCGCTTCCCTCCAGCTGTTGAGTCAGATCAGTTCCTCTCCAGCTGAGGGAGGTTTTTGTACGACGTTGTATCACTGTGTGATCCGGATGTAACCCTGCTGACAGTAGTAAACTCCTGTATCTTCAGTCTGGACTCCACTGATGGTCAGAGTGAAGTCAGTCCCAGATCCACTCCCACTAAAACTATTTGAAACCCCAGACTGACGGGTTGTAGCATCATAAATCAGGAGTTTAGGAGTTTCTCCAGGTTTCTGAAGGTACCAGCTGAGGTAGCTACTAACACTTGAACTGGTTTTACATCTGATAGAGACAGTCTGTCAGAACGATTTGTCCCAATGAATCTGGAAAAATATCAAAACAGAGGAGAAGGGTTATTGAGACAAATACAACTTGGAGAAAGATGATCAATTTCAAAACAGAACAGTATCATTTCTTTAACATGGAGAATAGATGGAAGAAGGTAAATGCTGGTTGTTTCAGTGTTTCTCCATCATAGCAGAACATCATTCTGGTAAACTTGGTTCCATCCTGAAACAAAGTTTTCAGAAGAGAGTCTCACCCTGAACAAGGAGCCCCAGGGTGCCCAGCTGCAGAATCTGTGACATCATCATTGTGCTGCCGGTGTTTCAGTGTCTCTGAAAGGCCTGGACAGCCACTGATCAACACTGGCCTCTTAACGGGTGGAGAGCAGAGAGGCAGTACAGATAAACACACATACACACACACACACACACACACATACACACACACACACACACACACACACACACAGAGTCCGTGAAGTGTAGCTGTCCTGAGCATATCATAGTGTTTCCCCCTCAGTGCTGGGAGCATTGACTATTTAAATGATCCTCATGTACATGAGATTAATAGAAGATCTTAATAAAGTGTCAGAGCGTTGTCATCCTAGAAGAGACCACTCCCACACTCCCATCAGGATAGAAATACTATTTATTACACACATATTCCTCTTGTATTTGCGTACATGATTTTTCTATAATCCTATTTTTAAATAAATCCTGGGATCTTCTTCATTCATCTTTGTTTTCATTTATTTCATTCATTCATTGTTTTTTCATTTTTGTCTATACCTTTGTTTTGAAAAGATTCTGGCACCTCAGTGGTATCTGTGGCAAAAAAATCCAGTTCCAGGCACTTCTGTGGATCTGAATAGTTAAAAGCCTTTACTGGATGGGCCAGAACACTACAACACACAATTAAAAACATTCATCAGAGTATGATACAGTAAGTAAGTAATTTATTTTTCAAAGTGTCATGCATCAAAAGGTGCCCAGCCTGCATGGGCTTACAAGACACTACAAACATAACAAACAAGAGCAATAACATAGTCAGAGTGAAAGAACAAATATAATACACCTCCATACATGTCAAACAATGTCAAACCAAATATGAACACAATCCTGCTCCTTAGACATTATAGCTATAAAACATAACACATCTGAGACACAGACTGTGCCTTTAACACATCAAACATAAAGCGCCCTCCTGCTGTTGGTAGGCATTTAACACAAACAGAGCGGTGAAACACTTTGTCTGTAAACAGGAACTGAAGTCTACAATCATCAGACATACTGCAGACATTTATGGAAAAGCCTTTATCTAAGATTGTAATATAATGGACAATAGAACAAAAAGTGCATTTCATTTTCGACCTCTCCCAGATCACACAGGTGACATTTTCTATTCTCCTCTGGAATTGAGTGGAAGCGTCCGGTTTCCACCGCCAGAGGCAAGCATGGGCGGAAATTACGGGGGGGACAGGGGGGTCCTGACCCCCCCTTCCTGGGAAAAACAGAGAGCTGTCCCCCTCAATATATCATTGTAAACATAACTATGTAATTTTAAATAATATAATAATATGCATTGAAAGGACTTGTGGATTAAGGATTATAAACGCAAAACAATGCGTTTTTAAGTTTCAAAAGATTGCGTCCCCCCCTCATATGCCTCACAGCGGCCTCCACTGCCTACCATCCCCGAACCCAAACACACATGAACCCCCACACACATGAACCCACACACACATGAACCCCCACACACATGAACCTCCACACACATGAACCCCCACACACATGAACCCCCACACACATGAACCCACACACACACGAACCCACACACACATGAACCCCCACACACAGTAACCCTCGGTACAAGTGGAGCTGTGGAGCAATCTCTGGAAGTGTGTCAGTGGTGGCTGACCTCCAGTCAGTAGCTACTTTGCAAAGGTTAATTTAAAACAAAGGATGTGTCAGACATGTTTCTTTACTTCTACTACTTGGTTAAATTAAAATGCGGGTTTTCATACCAAAATAATTTATCTTTTGTAGATGGTAACAGGGTAACAGTAATATTTCTATAATATAATATTAGGATATTAAGATTAATTTACCCTTCGTAATTAGGTTGTAAGTATATTCTTTTTTTCTTACTGCATGTACAATGGCTGCCACTATGTAATTTTATTTATAATTTTGGAAGTAAATGAAGACATAATTACAACAAACACTATGTTAAAATATTAAGTAGGTTTTTGGCAAGCTTCATAGCGTTCTGGACTTTTACACATTGACAGCAAAACATTAGAGATCTGCTTCTTTGGGAAAACTAAATCCAGTAAGGCATATATTAACTTTAGTTCAGTTAATGGGTGTTGCTTCTCTCCTACTACTGTAAATAACCTGCATGCTGTGTGTGTGTGTGTGTGTCTATTTGTCAGCCAGCCAGGTCAGTTAAAATGGCAGAGAGAAGAAAAACAGACATTCGATCATTTTTCAGTGCACCAAAACGCCAAATAAGTACATAGACCCCAGTGATATGAAAGGCAATTTGATCAAATCTTCATAAGAAAGGAATGAACTGCTTATGGAAATACAACATTATTTTTCGCAGCATGGTGTCCCCTTCAGGAATTGCTCTTGAGAATTTTATCTGTTTATTGTCCTTCCCAACAGTGAAATGAAATCCGCCCTAAGATACCACATCTCTCCTGGGCACAGAGACTCTGTGCTCTGGTCAGGTTAAGGGTGACATAGTGCTCTGGATGGTAAATACACTTAATCAGACTGTATGTTCTCAATTTTGGTTTACATAAAACTTCTACGACAAATCTACTTCAGATCTGCATCCTGCAATATAAGAGAGAACATCATCCTGTGACACTCAAAGTATAGCAACACACACCCGATGGGAATAAAGACAGAAGTCTAATTGGCTTCATTATTGGCAGCTTAATGCTTGGGACTATTTACTGATAGAATTCCAACAGGCAGGATGGCTAAAGAACAGGGGAAAGTCAGTTTGTTCATTAAGCCCTGGGTAAGTGGTGGCTTGTAGGGAGTGTATTCAGTGAGTCTCCCTTTGAGTCTTTTTAGTCTATCAGCCCTCTAACATCCCCATAACTTTAAGCTGGCAGGTAACTCCTCACTAGCTTGTCAGCTACTGTAGGGTCCTGTCTAAAGCTGAGCCTTGGAGTCTCTGTTAACACTTATAGAGTACTGTCGCTATATACAATATCTCAATTCTGCTTAATAATGTTGTTGACCTGGACCGCCTCCCTACTATATGTTGTATCAATAGGATTTGAAGGTCTCCTCTAGTTTGAAAGTTTAATATTATGTATTATTTAACCATGTCAGTAAAATGCCCACACCTGCTTTCAACATATTTCCTTGTTCTTGGTGCTTGTCTGTATTTCCAGTGGCTTGTCTTTATTTTCTGATGCCAAGGTTTCCTTCTACAGTCTCACACCACATTCCCCTCTTCTGGCCTGACTCAGTGTCTGTACAATAGATACATGTGTTCACCCAACTATTCCCTTCCTTCAAGAAAAAGACTCTCTTGACTTTCCTCTATCTAAACAAGGCTTCCTGATCCAGTTGACTGAATGATCATCCTGATCTGTTTGGATCCTGACAGTCCAGATATTCCAGGACCAGCGTGGATAAGCTGTTTGGATCATTCAGCAGTGGTTTGGGGGTCGGCATCAGGACAGCTTACTTTGCTAGATGTTGTTGTGCTTTTAATGGTCTGAGTGGGCTTCTTCACTGGAACTGTCCTCTTCATTTGGGGAACTTTCAGGTTGTTGAGGTGGGAGGTGTGTGTGTGTGTGTGTGTGTGTGTGTGTCCTCAGTGAACTGTATCAGTTCCTGCAGTAGCTTCCAGCTGCAGCAGTCAGTCTGTTCAGTGTGACTGAGGGAGGTTTTTGTACGACGCTTTATCACTGTGTGAACACATACTGACTGTTGATATTGTGGGTACTCTGACAGTAGTAAACTGCTGTATCTTCAGTCTGGACTCCACTGATGGTCAGAGTGAAGTCAGTCCCTGATCCACTGCCTGTAAAACGATCTGGAATCCCTGATGCTCGAGTACTAGCTGCGTAAATGAGCAGTTTAGTTTCTCCATCTCTCTGTTGGTACCAGGCTAAACGGTTGTTACCATGAACCCTCTGACTGGTTCGACATCTGATGGTGACCGAGCCTCCCGGAGCAGACCTCACTGCTCCAGGCTGAGTCACTGTGATCTGGCCTCTGGACTCTGAGGATACAGAGACAGAAACATAAACCACCGTCATGGTTTTCTCCGCTTCATTTCAGAGGGACGGATGTTCATAGAGGAGAGGAGTTTGATTCTCTGGACTTTACCTGTGAAGCAGCAGCAGAGGAGAGTCCAGATGAGGATGGAGATCAAAGTCATGTTTTGATGAGGAGGATTTCTGTGGCTTCTGTTGTCATGAAGGACAGCTGTCAGTCATCCAGTGTTCAACTCTCAGGACTATAAACTCTCCCAGAGCACTGGAGCATGGTGCTGCTGATGCAAAGTGGCTCTCTATGGAAATGCTCTGACTGACTCCAACAGGGACTTGGATTACTGTGATGATGCTGTTTCTAAATGGATCAATCAAGTTACCAAACTCTTGATTAACAATGTATCAGCGCTCATTTTTTATGTAGAATTGGCTGAAAAAATGTCTTCTGTCTTGTTTTAGTTTACAGCTAGAGAAATCAATATCACTGCAAGACAATTATGTCAAAACAATATACAAACCAAAATTGATAAATGTTTGAAATCTGTGGCATAGTTTGATAGGTTTTTTCTACTTAATATGTCAACTAGCATGATTTTACAAACTGAGAGTGATTTTTGTGAGTTTTTGTTCTCAAAGTGAGAGAGCCGTGTCTCTCTAGAGTGAGAGGTTTTTGTACGGCGGCTCAATGAGTTTGTATCACTGTGGTACACTTTTGGTGGAGGAACCAGACTGGATGTTAACTGTAAGTACCTTTGATTTCTCCATGAGCTCATATTCAATATTCATTTTATTTTCATTCAATAAATGTAACCCTTACTTGAAGATATTGCTGTTTAGATTTGGAATTTAATATTGTTTCAGCGATCACTAAGCTCTTCATGTCTCCTAATATAAACTAAAACTACACCAATGGTTGCACTGAAAATTATTTTTGTCTGTTTGTAGATTCATGTCATTTAATTTTTCCTAAATTAATGTAGACAATATTCTGATTTTATAAAGTTTTCTATTGACAAAGACTTCCTCTTTAAGACTGTCTGAAAGAAAATGTTCTTGAATTTTTTTAACGTAGAGCCTTATTGTTGAAATCTTCAAATCTAGACCCTATTTGCATCAGCCCGCCCAAGGAGTTTTTCCTTGTGTGCATTTAGGGTCTAGGGCTGGGGTGCCGGGTAGGTTAGGCTATGTAGAATAGGTAGATTGTTTGTCTTGCTAAATCTGCTCTTGCTATGTTTGTCCTACATAACTTTGTTCACCATTGATTGTGTTTAGTTAGACCTAGCTAGACACATTCTCTGTAAAGTCCTCTGAGACATGCTTGTGACAAAGGGCTATATAAATAAACTTGACTTGACTTAACTAATCGACATTCATTTATATTTGAAATGTGCGAAGCATTTGGATTTCATGAAAAGTTTATTGCATGGTTAAAAATAATGTTTCAACATCCAAATGCAAAAATTAGAGTAAACGGGACACTTTCTGAAGTATTTAAACTAACAGGAGGGACAAGACAACTTTGTCACCACAGATATTTGCGATATGTATGGAGTAGGGTTTGGTGTTATTGCATTGCAAATAAAAGTTCTGGGTCAAAGTTGAGTGATAGAGACTCATGTATATATGGAATGTGGCTTATTTATTTTCTAAACCCAAGCAGAATGATGACTGTGGGTTTTTGTGTTTAAAAACCCTATGCTGAAACTATCATGAAGCCTTTTGTAAACATGAGAAATAATCTGCTAGTTATTACATAGTAAACATGAAAACAATTTGACCAAAACATCACAGAAAAGTTGAAGGCACAGCTGATATTCAGGAAACATTTTATTTAAAGAAATAAAGCTCTGAAGTGAAGAAGTATATAAAAAAAGAAGAATCATCATATCACCTTGACATGTTAAGGTGGGAGTATATTCACTGAGAATGTTCACTAGGTTTACAATCTTGTGAACAATTACACAATTATACAATACAATATTACAAGAATAAAACACAATGTTCTACTGATATATCAGCAGCAATCAGCAGCATCAGCAAATCAGGCTTATTGTGCATATGTTGGTCAAAATAAGTCATCTGTCAAAATACACAAAACAGCCATCCAACTGGTGATATGGTGATATGCCACAGCCAAGCACTATATGGAGGCAAATCACGGCTCCTCATCCTGTGAGGTTTCTCAGTTGGTCAGAGAGAGATGTTTGGGATACAACGATACAATACAATAATACAACAATACAATGTGTGTGTGTGTGTCTGTCTATGTCCTCTTGCGCCTGAAGAGGCCACAGAGCCAAGAGAGCCACTTCTTTTTCTTCTTCTTCTTCTCTTTCAGCTCTGTTGTCGCTGCAGCAACCTGTCGAGTAAAACAAAATGTCAGATCTTATTTGTACCTGGACGATTGGTCTGTTCTTCTCTGAGGTAAAATGATATGAAAAGCTAAAACTGATGTTTCCTTTTGCATTGTTTCTGAGCATCATGTTCATACCATAGCAGTAGGAAATGGCCTGTGTTTCAGGAAAGTTACAGTTTACACAGTACCATGGTTAAGGAGTTTTAGCTTTGCAGTAAAACTGCACTGAATGTAGGAAATACTAGGGACATCTTCCTGATATTGAGTTGCGTTATGTCAGTGAAGTGAGTTTGAAGTGAATTCATGTTCCTTTTAAAAATGTGATGTTTTTGTTTTAACCCCAAATGAAATCAAAACAAACCTCCTGCTCGGGGTCGGTGAGGCGTTCCAGGTTTGGGAGGAAGACTCTGTTGTGTTGGTACTTGGCAGCATCCTTCTGCAGCAGGGAGTGGATGTGCTGCACCATCTCCTTCTCAAAGGTGCGGTTCTGCAGGTGCTGCGACCGGTACAGAGTCTTATCTCTGCCTTGGAAAAGTTCCACCAGGATGCATTTGATGGTGGACTCCTGCACCACAGCTCTTTCCTGTGTTAGAACATAGGAACCTGATCCCAGTGCAGATGGAGCTTAGGTAGTTAGGGCTTTGTAATCTTTGACCTGGACTAATCTAAATTTGCTGGTACTGTTGGCATGTGAGGAGCCAGTAGAAACAGGCCTGGAATTTAAGGGTTCAAGTTTGGGGTCCCAACCTATAGTTTCACAAACACTTTCTTACACACTGTTTTATTTAGCTGAAGTAAACCTACTGTAGTCAGAAGTGGTTGGACAGCAGCAGAGTCACCAGCCCGTGGTTGGGGAGGAGAAGACTGGAGAGATCTGAAGCCATACACAAACCCCTGGTCTCCTCTCCCTCCTGCAGTTCCTTGGACACTGAGCAAAGACCGACCGTCTAACCCATCAGTGACAGGCTTGGTCTCCGCAAACAGTTCTGTCTCTGGGAACTGCTTCATGAAGGCAGCCAGGCTGCAGTCGAGGGCCAGAGGGTTCTCCACTAGCGAGTGTGTGGGAGTTGGCAGTCCCAAGAAACTTCATGCTTTTAGGATTATATGCGTGCACAAGAGAGAATGAAGAAATACAAGGAACAAACTATCTTTTATTATTATTTAGTAAGTATTTATTTCTGCTCAAAACCTTCTGGAAGAGATTTATATAGATTTCCAGCATAGTTATCTCCCCGAACTTTCCTTTTTTATTTTTAATATTGATTTATTTATTCTTTCACCTCTCCTCTCCTCCACTTCCCTTAGCTCCTTTGTAAATAGGCCAATATATATATAAATTCTTAAACAAGGCAAGTTCAATTATGAGAGCACGCCAGGGTTTGGTGGAAAATGTTTTGTTTTGCTAATTCTGTTCTATTTAGGGATCGGCAGCAGCTCCGCTTTGCCAAGAATCTTGGAGTTTTTTTCAATTCAGACCTTAACTTTGATAAACAGATCAACTCAGTAGTCAGATCCAGCTTCCTGCAGCTAAGAACCATTTCCAAAGTCAAGTCCTTCCTTTCTTTTCACGACCTGGAAATAGTTATACATGTATTAATTTCCCGTCGCCTCGACTATTGTAACTCCTTGTATTTTGGTATCAGTCAGTCTTCCCTGTCCCGCCTGCAGCCGGTCCAGAACGCTGCCGCAAGGCTTCTCACTGGCACCAAGAGAGACCACATTTCCCCTGTTCTGGTGTCCCTTCATTGGCCCCCTGTTCACCAAAGAATTTATTTCAAGATTCTATTACTTGTTTTTAAGGCCCTCACTGGTCTCACCCCGTCTCATATCTCCGATCTCCTACACCCCCAAGCAGTGTTCATTTCATTGACAAATAATTTTCATCATAGTTTTCGTCAGCAACATGTTTCCGCTGACAAAAATGAGACAATAACTAAATAAAAAATAATTGATGACAAAAACTATGACGAAATGTATTGACATTTTCGTCAACGAATAAAAACAAAATGAAAATGTTAGGGAGAGAAGATGGAGAAGCTCTGAAACTCCTTCTTATAATTATAATCTTATAATCTTTGGTAGACTAAAACTAGACTAAACTGACACAATTCAGATGACGATAAAATACGACTAAAACTAAATGGCATTTTAGTCAAAAGACTATGACTAAAACTAAATAAAAATTCACTGTCAAAATTAACATTGCCCCCAAGTTTCCGGCAGGTCTCTCAGGTCCACTGACCTAAAGCTTTTAGCTGTTCCATGGTCTAGCTATTGGCAGCTTAAAACCCATCTCTTTACTGTAGCTTTTGATTCCGTATGATCTTTATTTTCATCATTGTTATTTTTATTTTTATTTTATATGTGTTTTGTATATACTTGTACAGCACCTTGGTTATTTACACTTAAAAACAATTGTTGTTTTTAAATGTGCTTTATAAATAAAATGAAGTTCATTTGGGGGAACTTTCAGGTTGTTGAGGTGGGAGGTCGGCTGTTTTAAGTTCAGAAGGCAAACTGGAAGTGACACTATGAACAACATCATAAATTCTCAAGAAACAAGTCGTGTGTATGTGTCGGTTTGTGTGTGTATGTGTACACAGTCTGTGTGTGTGTGTGTGTGTGCATCCTCAGTGAACTGTATCAGTTCCTGCAGTAGCTTCCAGCTGCAGCAGTCAGTTCAGTCTCTGTTCAGTCTGACTGAGGGAGGTTTTTGTACGACGCTTTATCACTGTGTGAACACTTCTTGACTGTTGATAACATGGACACTCTGACAGTAGTAAACTGCTGCATCTTCAGTCTGGACTCCACTGATGGTCAGAGTGAAGTCAGTCCCTGATCCACTGCCTGTAAAACGATCTGGAATCCCTGATGCTCGATACTGAGCGTTGAAAATTAGGAGTTTCAGAGCTTCTCCATCTCTCTGTTGGTACCAGGCTAAACGGTGGTTGCTGTTATGAACATAAACCGGCTGACTGGTTCGACAGCTGATGGTGACCGAGCCTCCTGGAGCAGACCTCACTGCTCCAGGCTGAGTCACTGTGATCTGGCCTCTGGACTCTGAGGATACAGAGACAAAAACATAAACCACCGTCATGGTTTTCTCCGCTTCATTTCAGAGGGACGGATGTTCATAGAGGAGAGGAGTTTGATTCTCTGGACTTTACCTGTGAAGCAGCAGCAGAGGAGAGTCCAGATGAGGATGGAGATCAAAGTCATGTTTTGATGAGGAGGATTTCTGTGGCTTCTGTTGTCATGAAGGACAGCTGTCAGTCATCCAGTGTTCAACTCTCAGGACTATAAACTCTCCCAGAGCACTGGAGCATGGTGCTGCTGATGCAAAGTGGCCCTCTATGGAAATGCTCTGACTGACTCCAACAGGGACTTGGATTACTGTGATGATGCTGTTTCTAAATGGATCAATCAAGTTACCAAACTCTTGATTAACAATGTATCAGCGCTCACTCTTTATGTAGAATTGGCTGAAAAAAATGTCTTCTGTCTTGTTTTAGTTTACAGCTAGAGAAATCAATATCACTGCAAGACAATTATGTCAAAACAATATACAAACCAAAATTGATAAATGTTTGAAATCTGTGGCATAGTTTGATAGGTTTTTTCTACTTAATATGTCAACTAGCATGATTTTACAAACTGAGAGTGATTTTTGTGAGTTTGTTGTTCTCAAAGTGAGAGAGCCGTGTCTCTCTAGAGTGAGAGGTTTTTGTACGGCGGCTCAATGAGTTTGTATCACTGTGGTTCACTTTTGGTGGAGGAACCAGACTGGATGTTAACTGTAAGTACCTTTGATTTCTCCATGAGCTCATATTCAATATTCATTTCATTTCCATTCAATAAATGTAACCCTTACTTGACGATATTGCTGTTTAGATTTGGAATTTAATATTGTTTCAGCGATCACCAAGCTCTTCATGTCTCCTAATATAAACTAAAACTACACCAGTGAAAAACTGTTTGGTTGCACTGAAAATTATGTTTGTTTGTAGATTCATGTCATTAAATTTTTCCTAAAAAACAGATTTGGTTAATGTAGAGAATATTCTGATTTTATAAAATTTTCTATTGACAAAACTTCCTCTTTAAGACTGTCTGAAAGAAAATGTTCTTGAAATTTTTTAATATAGAGCCTTATTGTTGAAATCTTCAAATCTAGACTCAAAACCTATTTATTCTCACAATCATACGACCTACCTTAGCACCGTTGGCTTGGGTTCAACACAGTCTGTTCTCTTATCTTAGCCTAGACAGTATTTATATAGAAATTTGCCGTTGGGAACATAGCATAGGGCTGCCTCCTGGTTACACTGTGTCTAATCACTTTCTATCTGTTGTCTGTATGAGCGTGTCTGTGCCTAAATACGTCTGGGTTTTGTGCTGCTTCTGCACAGCTCTGTGTGTGAGTGTGTGTGTGTGTGTGTGTACGGCTGGTTTTCTCCACACTCTCTCAGATTCCTGTGCAGTCTTCTAGCTGTCAGCAGACGGGTACTGCCCCGGCTCTGATGGTCTTCGGTGCTGGCCTTAGTCCCATCCCTGATGCTGCTCCCACCTATCGTGTCTCTGACCCTGTGTGTTCTGTGTGCAGCTGTTTTCTCCCCTTCCTCTGTACGTGTGTGTGTGTCTGGGTGTGTTGTGTGTGTGTCTCTGGTTGTGTGTACGCGGCCTCGTGTCCTCTCTCCTCTCTCTGACTCCAGGTCAGTGTTCTACCTGGCAGTGACGGGTGCTGCCCTTGTCTCTCTGAATTTTCTAGCGCTAGCCTCAACCCCCTCTCATCGCCCTATTTGCCCGCCCAAGGTTCCTTCCAAGTTCTCCTACTAAGGTTTTTCTTGGGAGTTTTTCCTTGTGTGTAGAATAGTTTGTCTTGCTAAATCTGCTCTTGCCTACCTGTGTTTTTTTTGCTATGTTTGTCTTACATAACTTTGTTCACCATTGATTGTGTTTAGTTAGACCTAACTAGACACGTTCTCTGTAAAGCCCTCTGAGACATGCTTGTGACAAAGGGCTATATAAATAAACTTGACTTGACTAATTCGACATTCATTTATATTTGAAACGTGCGAAGCATTTGGATTTCATGAAAAGTTTATTGCATGGTTAAAAATAATGTTTCAACATCCAAATGCAAGAATTAGAGTAAACGGGACACTTTCTGAAGTATTTAAACTAACAGGAGGGACAAGACAACTTTGTCACCACAGATATTTGCCATATGTATGGAGTAGGATTTGGTGGTATTGCATTGCAAATAAAACTTCTGGGTCAGAGTTGAGTGATAGAGACTCATGTATATATGGAATGTGGCTTATTTATTTTCTAAACCCAAGCAGAATGGTGACAGTGGGTTTTTGTGTTTAAAATCCCTATGCTGAAACTATCATGAAGCCTTTTGTAAACATGAGAAATAATCTGCTACTTATTACATAGTAAACATGAAAACGGTCCAATTTGACCAAAACATCACAGAAAAGTTGAAGGCACAGCTGATATTCAGGAAACATTTTATTTAAAGAAATAAAGCTCTGAAGTGAAGAAGTATATAAAAAAAGAAGAATCATCATATCACCTTGACATGTTAAGGTGGGAGTATATTCACTGAGAATGTTCACTAGGTTTACAATCTTGTGAACAATTACACAATTATACAATACAATATTACAAGAATAAAACACAATGTTCTACTGATATATCACCAGCAATCAGCAGCATCAGCAAATCAGGCTTATTGTGCATATGTTGGTCAAAATAAGTCATCTGTCAAAATACACAAAACAGCCATCCAACTGGTGATATGGTGATATGCCACAGCCAAGCACTATATGGAGGCAAATCATGATTTGTTTGAGGGAGTAGCTGTGGACCAGCGCCGTCCAGGTCTGGATCCTGGTGTGGGTCTGGGCCTCAGCTTTCTCCACCTCAGAGGGACCCGAGTCCATGATCTCGACAAGGCAACCTGAACACCATGGAAAATAACATACAGCATGGTATGATACAGCATTTATTCAAGTTATTCATTTATAGTACAATATTAGTACAGAGAAAGACACCAATAGCTCAGTGAAATGTTTGAGGCCTCAAAGAAATGCAGCAGGAGCCTTGACAGCAGACAGACTCATATTAAAGCCGTAACTCCCCCATGTGAGGCAATAATGCCAAAAGATAGTCTTTAAAAAGAAACATGAATAAATAGCCCTAAATTTATTTAAATAAAAGGCGGTGGCAATGAGAAACTACCACATCTGTACAAAAAAATATCCTAATTACAGTTTTTTTCTGAATGCTTAAACACTAACAGTGATTCTTGAAGCACTATCTCTGAAACCAGTAACACTTGTAGCCAATGCATTTAATAAGTGAGCCAAACTGAACGCACGCTCTCTGCTTTACACTCAGTTTGTAATTTTATAACACACTTTTGGAAAACTGTAAACATAACTCACTGCTTTACACTCAGTTTGCAATTTACAGTAATACTGTAACACATTTCTAGCAACACTGTAAACACATGGCCAGACCCACAAAGAAGGCGAGATTTGGCCTATTTTTTTCTGTTCTGTTCCGTGTCTAGAACATAATGTTTTTGTTTTCTTCTACTGCACTTTTGTTGTTTGAGGAGTGTTACTGTGGAACATTTTGAGGAAAAAAGAAAAATTACTTTTTCCCCTTATTTGTATTGATAGTGTGTTATGTTTGGAATACACATCCATACTTTATACATTTGGATACCTGTGTGTATGTGTGTTTACTACATGTATGACAAAACTTTACAGTATTGCAAACTGCTCTGCCCTGCACACAGAAAAAGCAAAAGCCACAAGTGTTTTTAATTTATACTATCAGTGCGTAGTTGGTGCTTCGTGTGTTTATTCAAATGATGGTTTGTGTGAACTGTATTGACGCAAAAACACAATTTGTAAAAGACTTTGAAGAGTTTTGCAATAATTGTTTTCTTTTGCAAGAGATGTAGAATGTTTTGCTGGTTTGGTGTAAGGTTTTGTGGTTAGTGTGTAGAGTTTTGCAAAAATAGCCTGTAGTTTCAAAGATAGTGCCTAAGCAATCAGAAAAACCTGTAATAAACTAGATGAAAACTGTCACATAAACAGTATCCTTAGTGGATTTCATTATACCCCTCTGACTGTGTCAGGGACTGTGTCCGTCTGAATGGGGCTTTAGTCACAATATGCTAGACTCAACTAGTCCTATTTAAAATATGGTGCAGTCACTTTTCAAGCAGTGCTAATGACACTCTGAATGTGGCCTAAGTACTGACTCTCAGTTTTAAGGGTGTTAGAGGTTGTTCAGCAAGCAAGCAAACTTTATTTATACCGATTTTTTTTAAAACGGGGGACTTGAGAGCTAAAATTACACTTTGACAAAAAAAAGCTTATCTCAAATTCCACTTGCTACCTTTTTCTGGAGCTTTCACAGAGCAGAGCAAACTCTGTCTGATGAAGACTGTGAGACTACTATTTGGTAGGTCAAGAATGAACTTTCATGCCCAGTTCCTACACTGTTTATCTAATGTGGATGTAAATGTAATACAATTTTAACTGAGAGTAAGTTTTTAAACCCCATAGTCAAATCCAGTGTGTTGAGTACAGAGTCATAACAACTTAAAATATGTCTCTAATGCAAAGTAAATGACTTAATTCCACTCGAATATCAAAAGGTTCAGCCACTTAAATAGATGAACAGCAAACACATAATCAGTCATATTGTAAAATTCTGAGTGATTCAAGTGAGCAATCAACTGGAAACCTAAAGCAAGTTATCAATAATTGTTAAACAATATTTGCTTGTCAACTGTGGCATTAGTTGAACTCAAACTCAAACATTTTGTTTTCTGTTTGTGTGATATTTCTTTCTACTTTGCATGTCTTCCAGGAAAAGATGCTGGTGAAGAACATGGGTCCAGAAGAGTGCCATAGAAAGTGTGGTCTAAGGCTGAGGTTGCTGCAGTTATGAGGCATTTCAGAGATCACATATGTAAAGGACAACTGGCCACCAAAAACGAATGCAGTCACTGCAAGCTGGCAGAAGGCCCCGTGTTGGCACAAAGAACAGTGCAAAATATAAGGGACTTTGTTAGAAACCGGGGAATAGGCAGTCACAGAAAGAAGATCTGTAAACCTACTGGCAACCGTTTGTGTTCCTTTTTTCCATTGTGTTGCCTCAGGATTAAGTGCACTTATTTTGATGCACTTGTTTTCACGCACACGTGTCATTCACATATTTTTGTTAACATATTCATACTTCTGTACAATATTATATTGTTATATTATAATATTATGTGCCAATGTGAACAGTACGTCCCTGATGCTCTAGAACTAGCTTGGTAAATGAGCAGTTTAGGAGTTTCTCCATCTCTCTGTTGGTACCAGGCTAAATAATGTGAGACGCCCCCAAAATAAACCTTGGGATTGGTTCGACATCTGATGGTGACCGAGCCTCCCGGAGCAGACCTCACTGCTCCAGGCTGAGTCACTGTGATCTGGCCTCTGGACTCTGAGGATACAGAGACAAAAACATAAACCACCGTCATGGTTTTCTCCGCTTCATTTCAGAGGGACGGATGTTCATAGAGGAGAGGAGTTTGATTCTCTGGACTTTACCTGTGAAGCAGCAGCAGAGGAGAGTCCAGATGAGGATGGAGATCAAAGTCATGTTTTGATGAGGAGGATTTCTGTGGCTTCTGTTGTCATGAAGGACAGCTGTCAGTCATCCAGTGTTCAACTCTCAGGACTATAAACTCTCCCAGAGCACTGGAGCATGGTGCTGCTGATGCAAAGTGGCTCTCTATGGAAATGCTCTGACTGACTCCAACAGGGACTTGGATTACTGTGATGATGCTGTTTCTAAATGGATCAATCAAGTTACCAAACTCTTCATTAACAATGTATCAGCACTCATTGTATATATAGAATTGGCTGAAAAAAAGTTGTTTTAGTTTATAGCTAGAGAAAACAATATCACTGCAAGACAATCATGTCAAAACAATATACAAACTGATACAAATTGATAAATGTTTGAAATCTGTGGCATAGTTTGATAGGTTTTTTCTACTTAATATGTCAACTAGCATGATTTTACAAACTGAGAGTGATTTTTGTGAGTTTGTTGTTCTCAAAGTATAGCATGTGTGTGTTTGTGTTTGGACTGAATCAGCCTTCCCAGTCTTCCCAGTCTTCCCAGTCTTGGTTTGAGAGGGTGAAGAAGGAACAGCTGAATGGTTGGGAAGTTGACTTTCAGCAGGTTGGAGGTCAGCATGGGGAGGTCAAACATGAATAGAGCTGGATTGACACACATAGAAACACAGCAAAGAAAATACATCTCTACTTTAACCTCAAATTAATTACATTCACTCTTACTAGAAACAGTTTACATAGAATCTCTTCAAATCTGAGTTTGAGAGAATTGTTTGACTGATCACACAGTATGATTGAACAAAAATATAATATATTGACATCAATATTATTGAATTTTATGATACATTAAATTGTTGTTTGTTCAGTCTGAAGTCTGACTAAAGTAACTTATTAACTCTTATTAATCTTAAGAGTTCAAATTATTTGATTTGAGTTTATTTAGTTTATTTGACTGAAATATATTCAGTATGTTTCAGCTACTATACTAATATGCGTTAAAGTTTAAGTTAAAAAGCTGAAAAGTTATTATTAATATATTTTTCTAAAATCACTAATTAAGTATTAATGCCTCATAATCTGAAGGAAAAAAAAAATAATCCTTATAATGTTTGACTGACTAAAACTGTAAGACTCACTGTAACAGTAAACACTGTAAAGAAATGTTTTAGTTTCTGTGCAGCTGTTGAGTCAGATCAGTTCCTCTCCAGCTGAGGGAGGTTTTTGTACGACGTTGTATCACTGTGTGAACGGTCTGCTGTAACCCTGCTGACAGTAGTAAACTCCTGTATCTTCAGTCTGGACTCCACTGATGGTCAGAGTGAAGTCAGTCCCAGATCCACTCCCACTAAAACGATCTGAAATCCCAGACTGACGGGTTGTAGCATCATAAATCAGGAGTTTAGGAGCTTCTCCAGGTTTCTGAAGGTACCAGCTGAGTTGATTACTAACACTTGAACTGGTTTTACATCTGATAGAGACCGTCTGTCCTGGTTCAACAGACTGAGATTCAGGAGACTGAGTCAGAACGACTTGTCCCAATGTATCTGAAAAATATCAAAACAGAGGAGAAGGGTTATTGAGACAAATACAACTTGGAGAAAGATGATCAATTTCAAAACAGAAGAGTATAATTTCTTTAACATGGAGAATAGATGGAGGAAGGTAAATGCTGTTTGTTTCAGTGTTTCTCCATCATAGCAGAACATCATTCTGGTAAACCTGGTTACATCCTGAAACAAAGTTTTCAGAAGAGAGTCTCACCCTGAACAAGGAGCCCCAGGGTGCCCAGCAGGAGAATCTGTGTCATCATTGTGCTGCCGACGTGTATTTATATAGCACATTTCATACACAAGGCAAATACAATGTGCTTGACATAAAACAGAAAAAAAAAACATAAAATTACATTAAAAATGAAAAGAAAGAAAGATGTTGAGCAGTCACTCTCACACTAGTGACACCTCTGGTCAGCCAGTATAACTTCTCTGAGACTGACTCCCTCATTTTTTCCACTCAAAAAGGAAATCAATTTATATGAGATCTTGAAGGATTCTTCGAAGGATTCTTCGAAAGAGCCTAGAGTCTTTCCAGTGGTCTTACCCCACCCTATAGGCAGGCCCCACAGCCCCTATAGGACTTGTAAATGTTCCTGTAGAACAATACACAGATCATCTAAACAATTACAATTATAAACTTTAAGAAATCCTTCAATTCTCAATACAGGTTTGAGGATCCCATCAGAGCGGATAAACTACTCACCAGAGTTCCTCTAGACTCCTGTTGGGATCCTGTTCGTGACGCCAATTTATGAATAATTTTGCATAAAATAGGTAAAACATAAATAAAATAAATAAATAAAGATAACACCTGTTACATCTACATACAGATGATTTAGCAGAAGGCCACAGAGAAAAGGAATGTTTTGAGCCGACTTTTAAAAGAGCTGACAGTGGGAGCACATCTCAGTGCTTCTGGAAGTTTATTCCAGTAATTGGGAGCAAAATTACTAAAAGCAGCTTCACCTGATTTAGTTTTCACCCTGGGAACAACTAACAGACCAGTCCCAGATGACCTCAGAGGTCTGGGTCAGTGTCTTTGAAAGGCCTGGACAGCCACTGATCAACACTGGCCTCTTAACGGGTGGAGAGCAGAGAGGCAGGACAGATATGCAAACACACACACACACACACACACACACACACACACACACACACACACACACACACACACACACACACAGAGTTAGTGAAGTGTAGCTGTCCTGAGCATATCATGGTGTTTCCCCCTCAGTGCTGGGAGCATTGACTATTTAAATGATCCTCATGTACATGAGATTAATAGAAGGTCTTAATGAAGTGTCAGAGCGTTGTCATCCTAGAAGAGACCACTCCCACACCCCCATCAGGATAGAAAAACTATTTATTACACACAGGCTTTCATCATCTTTCATCATTAATCTTGCCTTTTTTGGTCTATAACTCTGTTTTCAAATGTGCTATATAATACATATTAAAATTAAGAAAAACTAAAAGCATTCTGGCACCTCAGTGGTATCTGGCACAAAAATCCAGTTCCAGGCACTTCTGTGGATCTGAATAGTTAAAAGCCTTTACTGGATGGGCAAGGACACTAAAAACATAATGACAATCATGAGCAATTATAAATAATCATAAAAGCAATCATAATAAATAACATGATCATCAACAGACTTCTGTTCATACAGATACACACATATATATTCATGAAGACAAATCTCATCAGATCTGCATCCTGCAATATAAGAGAGAACATCATCCTGTGACACTCAAAGTATAGCAACACACACCCGATGGGAATAAAGACAGAAGTCTAATTGGCTTCATTATTGGCAGCTTAATGCTTGGGACTATTTACTGATAGAATTACAACAGGCAGGATTGCTAAAGAACAGGGGAAAGTCAGTTTGTTCATTAAGCCCTGGGTAAGTGGTGGCTTGTAGGGAGTGTATTCAGTGAGTCTCCCTTTGAGTCTTTTTAGTCTATCAGCCCTCTAACATCCCCATAACTTTAAGCTGGCAGGTAACTCCTCACTAGCTTGTCAGCTACTGTAGGGTCCTGTCTAAAGCTGAGCCTTGGAGTCTCTGTTAACACTTATAGAGTACTGTCGCTATATACAATATTCCAATTCTGCTTAATAATGTTGTTGACCTGGACCGCCTCCCTACTATATGTTGTATCAATAGGATTTGAAGGTCTCCTTTTGTTTTAAAGTTTAATATTATTTATTATTTAACCATGTCAGTAAAATGCCCACACCTGCTTTCAACATATTTCCTTGTTCTTGGTGCTTGTCTGTATTTCCAGTGGCTTGTCGTTACCCTGTAGTTACCCTGTAAGTACATGTCACTAGGGGAGAACTACCACCACATATATATAACTTACTCTAACTACTACAGTTACTACAGAGAACAATGTGAGAAGAGTTTGTTTCGATTTTACTTGCCTCAAAACATGGAAGAACAAACTACATTAACTGCACAGTTTGCTGTCAGAAGAGCATATTAAACATATATAGCCTATGCGTTGTGATTCATACGTTGTGTTTTATCTTGCCATATGCGTCCAGTAATGAAGTTTGCTGGTGAGGTGAACGACAGCTGAGACAGTCTTCAGAGGCCGACAGTATAGGAGTAATGTAGTTTGCCTGTGTGTTGATAATAAGGTCATTTTGAAATAAAATCACATCAGATTTATTAAGTGCTGCAGAAATCATCAGTTCATCTTCCCTGAAAGGTCCAGATTTTTGCTCAGTTTGATGGTCATACTATACCCTGAAATAATAGAATAGGTACCCAGTAGTTAAAAAATAACTACAGTATAAGTTCTCTCTAAATTCCTCCCAAACTTCCAGATTATTGCTCAGTAGGTCATACATACCCTGTAATAATAGAATAGGTACCCGGTAGTTAAAAAATAACTACAGTATAAGTTATTTGTAAGTTCCTGAATTGTTACCCCCTTATTCCATAACTTCACATCTTGTTCCCCTGTACCTACATATATGTATTGGTACGTACTGTACTGGTACACCGTTAGTACAAAAGATTACACCGTAACTCCGGAGTAATTACGCTGTATGTTGCGGGCTGTAATCTAAAGCGTTACCAATAACTCTTTACTAAAGGATACAAATTTTAAAGATAAAATTCGGCAAACTATGGGACAATATTTTCAGAATAATGGCAATGGACAGGCTACACTCATTACATTGTGGGAAGCTGCTAAAGCCACAATACGTGGGGAAATAATAGCATATGCCGCTTTGAAAAAGAAAAAGTCAAAAAGCAAAAAATTGAAATAGAAAAACAAGTAGGAAGACTGCAAAACATACATGAAGAAACAGGAGAGAAAAATATTTCACAAGACAAACGTATTACGATAGCAGTCCAAAAGCATTAAAGCATTAAAGTTCTTGGCATTTAAGTTAAAATAAAAACAGAAGGAGAAAACTAAAATTTCTAAAATTAAGGATGAAAACTCTAAGTACCAACCTGAAAAATCTAAAACAGCAACACGTTTTCTGAAATATTACCAAAATCTCTATAAAGGAACAGATAGGAATGTTAAGGGACTTAAGTTACATTTGGATTCTTTAGATTTAACCAAAGTGTCAGAGCACGAAAAGACTCAACTAATTCAACATTCATTTATATTTGAAACATGCAAAGCATTTGGATTTCATGAAAAGTTTATTGCATGGTTAAAAATAATGTATCAACATCCAAGCTCTGAAGTGAAGAAGTATATAAAAAAAGAAGAATCATCATATCACCTTGACATGTTAAGGTGGGAGTATATTCACTGACAAGGTTCACTAGGTTTACAATCTTGTGAACAATTACACAGTTATACAATACAATATTACAAGAATAAAACACAATGTTCTACTGATATATCACCAGCAATCAGCAGCATCAGCAAATCAGGCTTATTGTGCATATTTTGGTCAAAATAAGTCATCTGTCAAAATACACAAAACAGCCATCCAACTGGTGATATGGTGATATGCCACAGCCAAGCACTATATGGAGGCAAATCATGGCTCCTCATCCTGTGAGGTTTCTCAGTTGGTCAGAGAGAGATGTTTGGGATACAACGATACAATACAATAATACAACAATACAATGTGTGTGTGTGTGTCTGTCTATGTCCTCTTGCGCCTGAAGAGGCCACAGAGCCAAGAGAGACACTTTTTCTTCTTCTTCTTGTCTTTCAGCTCTGTTGTCGCTGCAGCAACCTGTCGAGTAAAACAAAATGTCAGATCTTATTTGTACCTGGACGGTTGGTCTGTTCTTCTCTGAGGTAAAATGATATGAAAAGCTAAAACTGATGTTTCCTTTTGCATTGTTTCTGAGCATCATGTTCATACCATAGCAGTAGGAAATGGCCTGTGTTTCAGGAAAGTTACAGTTTACACAGTACCATGGTTAAGGAGTTTTAGCTTTGCAGTAAAACTGCACTGAATGTAAGAAATATTAGGGACATCTTCCTGATATTGAGTTGCGTTATGTCAGTGAAGTGAGTTTGAAGTGAATTCCTGCTCACCTGAACCCAGTGCAGATGGAGCTTAGGTAGTTAGGGCTTTGTAATCTTTAACCTGGACTAATATAAATTTGCTGGTACTGTTGGCATGTGAGGAGCCAGTAGAAACAGGCCTGTAATTTAAGGGTTCAAGTTTGGGGTCCCAACCTATAGTTTCACAAACACTTTCTTACACACTGTTTTATTTAGCTGAAGTAAACCTACTGTAGTCAGAAGTGGTTGGACAGCAGCAGAGTCACCAGCCCATGGTTGGGGAGGAGAAGACTGGAGAGATCTGAAGCCATACACAAACCCCTGGTCTCCTCTCCCTCCTGCAGTTCCTTGGACACTGAGCAAAGACCGACCGTCTAACCCATCAGTGACAGGCTTGGTCTCCGCAAACAGTTCTGTCTCTGGGAACCGCTTCATGAAGGCAGCCAGGCTGCAGTCGAGGGCCAGAGGGTTCTCCACTAGCGAGTGTGTGGGAGTTGGCAGTCCCAAGAAACTTCATGCTTTTAGGATTATATGCGTGCACAAGAGAGAATGAAGAAATACAAGGAACAAACTATCTTTTATTATTATTTATTAAGTATTTATTTCTGCTCAAAACCTTCTGGAAGAGATTTATATAGATTTCCGGCATAGTTATCTCCCCGAACTTTCCTTTTTTATTTTTAATATTTATTTATTTCTTCACCTCTCCTCTCCTCCACTTCCCTTAGCTCCTTTGTAAATAGGCCAATATATATATAAACAGATCAACTCAGTAGTCAGATCCAGCTTCCTGCAGCTAAGAACCATTTCCAAAGTCAAGTCCTTCCTTTCTTTTCACGACCTGGAAATAGTTATACATGCATTCATTTCCCGTCGCCTCGACTATTGTAACTCCTTGTATTTTGGTATCAGTCAGTCTTCCCTGTCCCGCCTGCAGCCGGTCCAGAACGCTGCCGCAAGGCTTCTCACTGGCACCAAGAGAGACCACATTTCCCCTGTTCTGGTGTCCCTTCATTGGCCCCCTGTTCACCAAAGAATTGATTTCAAGATTCTATTACTTGTTTTTAAGGCCCTCACTGGTCTCACCCCGTCTCATATGTCCGATCTCCTACACCCCCAAGCAGTGTTCATTTCATTGACGAATAATTTTCATCATAGTTTTCGTCAGCAACATTTTTCCACTGACAAAAACTAGACTATAACTAAATAAAAAATTATTGATGACAAAAACTATGACGAAATGTATTGACATTTTCGTCAACGAATAAAAACGAGATGAAAATGTTAGGGAGAGACGAGTTGGGAAGAGATCCAAACAGAAGTGGTCTCTTGTAGGTCTGTCTCTCTCTCTCTCTATGTCTCTGTCGCTCGCTCGCTCTCTGTCTCTCGCGCTCTCTGTCTCTCACTCGCTCTCTCACCAGTCCTGTATGCCTTTCATTACACATGCGGGCGTGGGGGATATTTTTTTTTTTCCATGCCATGAACACGACCAGCTGAAATTACGGAAAGAAGAACTCAGTTATTAACGTTATTCGGAATACAGCTGGGTTTCCAAGATTAGCAGATTAGCATATAGGTGCTAGTCAGTATCCACTGAGTGGACTGATAACGTTAATATTAACTTTTTAACTCTGACTCTGAATCTTTGCTCCCTCAATCCAGATTAATATTGAAAAATATTTTCATAGAAGGAGAAGGACTGGTCCTGAGGAGGAACAGGGACAGTCTGGACCTGTCTGGACCTGTTTATATTTTGAAGTTATGTTATCTTTGACACAAAGTACTTGAAAGGGAGCACTACAGTTTAGTTATTTCTTTGACAAATGGAACTATTTAAAATGGAGTACATTAGATCATTTTTCAGTCATCCAGGTAATGGGATCCTTTATTGATAATAGCCTATATGTTGACAATATAAGAGAATACCTGATGAAAAGACCTGATGAACGAGCATAAACTGTTCAGAAATGTCTTTGCCACAGCCAGCGTTTGGGAGAAAAGAAGAACAGTCATATGGATAAATGTAGAGCAATCTGTGTATAGGCTATATACAGAAAATGACTTGGAAATCCAAGACAAACGTTTAAATAATGCGTCACACTTCAACTGCCCCTGTTAGTTTTCATCGACTAAATCTACTGTAGATTTAGTCGACTAAAATTTTATAATATTTGGTCGACTAAACCTAGACTAAAACTAAAACAATTCAGATGACTAAAATATGACTAAAACTAAATGGCATTTTAGTAAAAAGACTATGACTAAGACTAAATTAAAGTTGTCAAAATTAACACTGCCCCCAAGTTTCCGGCAGGTCTCTCAGGTCCACTGACCTAAAGCTTTTAGCTGTTCCATGGTCTAGCTATTGGCACCTTAAAACCAATCTCTTTTCTGTAGCTTTTGATTCCGTATGATCTTTATTTTCATCATTATTTTTATTTTTGTTAGGGCCCGAGCACGACTTCATGCGAAGCCCTATTGTAATTGAAGGAATTCTTATTATTACGATTACGATTATTTTAATTTTATTTGTGATTTGTGTGTACTTGTACAGCACCATGGTCGACAATTGTTGTTTTTAAGTGTGCTTTATAAATAAAATAAACTTGAACTTAATTTGGGGGAACTTTCAGGTTGTTGAGGTGGGAGGTCGGCTGTTTTAAGTTCAGAAGGCAAACTGGAAGTGACACTATGAACAACATCATAAATTCTCACCAGACAAGTCGTGTGTATGTGTCGGTTTGTGTGTGTAAGTGTACACATTGTGTGTGTGTGTGTGTGTGTGTGTGTGTGTGTGTGTCCTCAGTGAACTGTATCAGTCCCTGCAGTAGCTTCCAGCTGCAACAGTCAGTTCAGTCTCTGTTCAGTCTGACTGAGGGAGGTTTTTGTACGATGTTTTATCACTGTGTGAACACAAACTGAGTGTTAACATGCCAACTCTGACAGTAGTAAACTGCTGCATCTTCAGCCTGGACTCCACTGATGGTCAGAGTGAAGTCAGTCCCTGATCCACTGCCTGTAAAACGAGCTGGAATCCCTGATGCTCGAGTACTAGCTGAGTGAATGAGCAGTTTAGGAGTTTCTCCATCTCTCTGTTGGTACCAGGCTAAATAGATATCACTATAAACCTTCGGACTGCTTCGACAGCTGATGGTGACCGAGCCTCCCGGAGCAGACCTCACTGCTCCAGGCTGAGTCACTGTGATCTGGCCTCTGGACTCTGAGGATACAGAGACAAAAACATAAACCACCGTCATGGTTTTCTCCGCTTCATTTCAGAGGGACGGATGTTCATAGAGGAGAGGAGTTTGATTCTCTGGACTTTACCTGTGAAGCAGCAGCAGAGGAGAGTCCAGATGAGGATGGAGATCAAAGTCATGTTTTGATGAGGAGGATTTCTGTGGCTTCTGTTGTCATGAAGGACAGCTGTCAGTCATCCAGTGTTCAACTCTCAGGACTATAAACTCTCCCAGAGCACTGGAGCATGGTGCTGCTGATGCAAAGTGGCTCTCTATGGAAATGCTCTGACTGACTCCAACAGGGACTTGGATTACTGTGATGATGCTGTTTCTAAATGGATCAATCAAGTTACCAAACTCTTGATTAACAATGTATTCACGCAAAATTTGATGTAGATTTGGCTTGATGTCTATAAACAAGTTTTCTTCAAGGATATCTCATGTCTTGTTTTAGTTTACTGCTAGAGAAATCAATATCACTACAAGATAAAATTAACAATACACAAATAAAAAAGATTAATGTTGGAACTTTGGTGCATAATATGATAGTTTAGCTTGTTATTACATCAGTTAGCTAAAGTTTTATGAACTGAAAATAATTTTGGTGAGTTTGTTTTGTTCAAAGTGAGAGAGCCGTGTCTCTCTAGAGTGAGAGGTTTTTGTACGGCGGCTCAATGAGTTTGTATCACTGTGGTACACTTTTGGTGGAGGAACCAGACTGGATGTTGGAAGTAAGTTCACCTATCTAATGTTTTTATTAATCCATTATCTACATTTTAATTTCTTGCATATGCAATGCACTTTAGAGCAAAATATTTGACTTTCCATGTTAATATATAATTTTTAAACAACCAGTGAAAAAACACATTAATAAATGTAATCCAAATGACCAATCTAAATATTATACGTTTTTTGGCCAGAGGAGAAAGCATGTATTCATAACTCTTAGTTTAATGTTGCATCTTGAGACATTGTAGTTTTAGTTTTGTCTGGTAAAGTGAGAGAGCCGTGTCTCTCTAGAGTGAGAGGTTTTTGTACGGCGGCTCAATGAGTTTGTATCACTGTGGTGGACTTTTGGTGGAGGAAGCAGGCTGGATGTTGGAAGTAAGTTTCTTTGCAAATATAAAATATCATATCATCTATCAACAGTTTTACTCCTGTGTCTGAATGTTAGTAGTACATTTAAATATTCACTGTGTTGATTTTCATCACTTATAGTCACCTTTTCTTTTCTCTGTTTCTCTCCTTAACCATGGAGTCTAACTTACAGCTGCCTGATTGTTCCAAAATTGCTTGCACAAATTTTCAACATCATATTATTTATTAAGGCTTTCATTGCTGTGTCAGGATTTTTTAAGTAGATATAAATATCTTGTGATTTATAGTGTCCTTTTCTCTGTCTGAGTCTAACTTACAGCTGCTTTACTGCACTTTTCTTTACACGTTGTAGGACTGTCAAAAGTCAACAGCTTGAGCTTTAGAAAAAGTTTTAGAAAAAAAATGGTTTGGCAGGTTCTTGTTTAATTTCTTAGTTTTACCGTAAATGTAAGTCGAATTAAAACTAAAGTAATGAGCGTTTCTATATACCTGAAAATTTGAAAATGTAGCCAAATCTCATGCTTTCATATATAGCATACTTTAACATTATTTTGACAGCTTGCTAATTCTAATTGCTGTTTTAAATCTAACCCTGCATTTTTACAGTTTTCTTCAACACAATCCATGTGTTATTTTAAATTTATAATTTGACCATTATTTCAAAATTTAAAAATGTAATGGCTTTTTAAAATGTATTTTTAATCTAATTCTTTCATATTTTTCACTTATAAAATAAAATACAGTTAGAGAAAATTGAAAATTTTGAGGATTTTTTTTAAATGTAGCAAATATATGCTGATATGCATGAGAGGCTTCTTAAAGGGAAGTTTTAAACCTTGCTTTTTTACAGTTTTCTTCAACACAATCCATGTGTTAGTACACATTTATATTTTGACCATTATTTCAACCGGTTTCCGGTTATTTCATAGAACATTTTAAAATGTATTGGTAATCTAATTCTTTCATATTTGTCACTTTTTAAATAAAATACAGTTAGAGAAAATTAAAAATTTTGAGGAAATTTTTAAAATGTAGCAAATATATGCTGAGATGCTCTCATGCATGAGAGGCTTCTTAAAGGGAAGTGAAACAACGTGTGAGTGAGTGACTGGTGGAGCATAAAAACCATCTGATAGAAACTCCTTAAAGGGGAAAATCGACTCTCACACAGTAAAGGTGTCAAACCGCCTGGTGGTTGATTGACAGCTGCAGCCTTCCTGTCCTCTAAGCTGATTGGTGTCTCCTAGGTGATGTCCGTCCCACCCTGACGGTGCTTCCCCCCTCCAGCGTGGAGCTGCAGCAGGGTATGGCCACGCTCATGTGCCTGGCCAACAAGGGCTTCCCCTCAGACTGGAGGCTGGCCTGGAAGGTGGACGGCAGCAGCAGCAGCAGCTGGGAGGAGAGCAGGAGCCCCGGGGTGCTGGAGAAGGACGGCCACTACAGCTGGAGCAGCACCCTGAGGCTCCCTGCAGACCAGTGGGGGAAGGTGGGCTCTGTGACCTGTGAGGCCACCCAGGGCTCCCAGTCTCCGCTCTCGGAGACACTGAGGAGAGACCAGTGTTCCCAGTCCTGACCTGACTCACTGGGACTTCTGCTACTGGTTTTACTCTGCTACTGCTCTCAGTCTGCACTCAGCACTGTAGTCTCTCTCTCTCTCTCTGTCTCTCTACTCGCTCTCTGTCACCGGACTCATTACATCTTTAAATGGTAATGTTTTCCTGCTCGCAGTATGCCAATATTCTTGATATGTTAAGAAAATAAAGATCTATTCACCAAATCAGCTGTGTTTACATGGTATCCATGTGTCCATGTGTATTTTTTATTATATTATTCATTAATTATGTGACAGCAACATGACAGTGACTGTGTTTACCACTGGTATCCTAAAGACAGGCAGGAGCTGGGTGTGGATGTAAGGATGAAAGGAGGCCATTTTCATTTTTATCTCTTATCACTGGTTGCATGACTGCAGCAAAATTGCTCTCATGTATTCTTTTTCAAATTTCTCTGTATGGTTACACCTAGATAGATAATCATATGTTTTAACCCAATGATCCCTAATTACCAAAGTGTTCTATTGGTAAGGCTTCTGAATTTTCAAAGTTTATACTCTATCTAGAAAATATGCTGAGTCTTTGCAATAAATCTACAAAAGTAGTAAAATAAATTTCAGGATTAGAATTAAAAAGCAGGATATCGTCAGCATAAAGGGAAACAACATATAAAACCTCCAGTTTTGACCACTGAAATATTTACATGTGTGTGTTCTGTCTGCAAAGGGTTCAAGCACTGAGACAAATAAAAGTGGTGACAACAGATACCCTTGATGTGTCCCCCTTTCCAATTAAAAGCTAGAAGACGTCTTTAAAAATTAAAGGGAAGCATTATCACTGACAGAGGGTTGTCCAGTTTTCTGACCTGAGGCTGAATGGAGCACAACAAGTCAAGTGTGTGTTTGTGTTTGGACTGAACCAGTCTTCCCAGTCTTGGTTTGAGAGGGTGGCGAAGGAACATAGGCGGTTTTACCATAAGGCATAGGTAGGCAATTGCTTGGGGCCTCGTCCGCCAAAGGGCCTCGTGAATTTTTTATTATTATCTTTTTTTTAATTCCACCTGTTCTAAATGAATGTGCTTTCATGATTATTGTGAATTTGCATAATTGACGCCCCGATAATGCCATATAAGGTTAGGGGTCCAGCCCATATGTCGGGAAGCTTCATTCATAAAAATGACACGGAAGACTAAGGAGAAGTCTACCAGCTCTGAGAGCGAAATCCTACTATCAGACATAAGTCAACCAAAGCATATAATATTTAATATAATTAGTAGTGGAATCAAAGGCCCTGCTAAAGCCCAGGAATGGGAAAAAATAACTTGTGCTGTCAATGCAGTGTGGTCTGTTGTGCGTTCCCTTACGGAAATCAACTATAGGCATAGTATTCCTATTCTACAGTTTAGATGAATACTAAATAAATATCCCAACAAATCTATAATTCCCTATAGGAATATTATAGTGATACTACAGAAGACGAAAATACCATGATATGGTCGCTATAAACTCCCTAGTGAGTATCACAAACACTCTAAGTCCCTATCGGAGTATTATAGGAATATTATAGGACTATAGTGATTTGTCGTCGTCACAGAAATAAAAAAAGAAATGGCTTGACATGAAATTAGATGCAAAAAGCAAGACGACCCATGACTGCAACAGGAGGGCCAGGAGGAATTCTCCTTTAGACAGACAGATGAAAGAATAGGACTATACCTGCCATAACTGGGATGTGGCAGGAGGAGGATGTCGCCCTGGACAACGACTTGCAAGCTGCTGCAGCATGTGATGATATAGGCTTATGCATGAGTCTAATGGTAAGACCAAGCCATTTCTCTTTTTAAAATTTAGATTCACTTGCACTTTAATAACCCACATTAACGTTATCAACTGGAGTAAAATAGCCTAAATCAGATTCATCTCCCTCTATAATGTATTTTCCCCAATACAATCTAACCTTTTTGTTTTGTCTTTGTATTGAGCACACTTATAGGCTACTATGGATATTTATGAGATTGCTATTTTTCCTGTGACTATAACCACTGTAGTTAATCTCAACATGATTATACATTACAGTGTCATTTATACTGTATATTCAAACTCAAAATTTCTTCAAAGTGACAGAGATACAATCTATTAGTCAACAACAAAGTTTTTTTTCTTTTTTGCTTTGGAGAACGGCAGGTTAATTGTACGTGACTCGTACGACAGGTCTGGACCACTCGTGAATTTTGTTCTTACCTAAGAGAAAATTGTAAATACGAGAAAATTGGTGAATGCAGCAAGTTCTCTTAAATCGCTCGTACGAGTGATTTAAGAACTAATCTGTTCGTACGAGTGGTTCTTGCATGAGGCTCATTGTTCGTAATATCTGACAAGGACATTTTTCATAGCACCTCGGCCCAGTTATCAATTCCCATATGTACAAGAGCCATGTATTGTTCCTGCTTCCCTCATCTTGTTCTCCACACCTAGCAGTCGCGGTGCTATGCATCAGATGAAGAGCACTGAGTGTGTGTGTGTGTGTGTGTGTGTGTGTGACACTGAAGGTCATTTGCAGTTCTTCAGTTAGAACAGTTAGAATTCTCATTTGGGTCTGTCCTTTAGTTCTGTGGCTTTGATAACTGAAAAGAGCTGCCTCCAAATAGTTTTTGTTCACTAGCTATGATTGCGTTAAGCAAAATGGAGAAGGGCCTCACACATTAGTCTTTGCCTGGGGCCTCCAAATCACTAAAACCGCCCCTGGAAATATATTCAGTATGTTTCAGCTACTATACTAACATGCCAGTTAAAATGACTAATTAAGGATTAATGCCTCATAATCTCAAGGAAAAAGTTAAAATTCATGACAGTTGAAATTAAATCCTTAGAATGTTTGACTGACTGAAACTGTAAGACTCACTGTAACAGTAAACACTGTAAACAAATGTTTTAGTTTCTGTGCAGCTGTTGAGTCAGATTAGTTCCTCTCCAGCTGAGGGAGGTTTTTGTACGACGTTGTATCACTGTGTGATCGGGAAGCTGTTATCCTGTTGACAGTAGTAAACTCCTGTATCTTCAGTCTGGACTCCACTGATGGTCAGAGTGAAGTCAGTCCCATATCCACTCCCACTAAAACGATCTGAAATCCCAGACTGACGGGTTCCAGCATTATAAATCAGGAGTTTAGGAGCTTCTCCAGGTTTCTGAAGGTACCACTGGAGGTCATCAGTAACACCTGAACTGGTTTTACATCTGATAGAAACAGTCTGTCCTGGTTCAACAGACTGAGATTCAGGAGACTGAGTCAGAACGATTTCTGCTAATGAATCTGAAAAATATCAAAACAGAGGAGAAGGGTTACTGAGACAAATACAACTTGGAGAAAGATGATCAATTTCAGAACAGAAGAGTATAATTTCTTTAACATGGAGAATAGATGGAAGAAGGTAAATGCTGGTTGTTTCAGTGTTTCTCCATCATAGCAGAACATCATTCTGGTAAACCTGGTTACATCCTGAAACAAAGTTTTCAGAAGAGAGTCTCACCCTGAACAAGGAGCCCCAGGGTGCCCAGCAGTAGAATCTGTGACATCATCATTGTGCTGCCGGCGTGTCAGTGTCTCTGAAAGGCCTGGACAGTCACTGATCAACACTGGCCTCTTAACGGGTGGAGAGCAGAGAGGCAGGACAGATATGCAAACACACACACACACACACACACACACACACAGAGTCAGTTAAGTGTAGCTGTCCTGAGCATATCATGGTGTTTCCCCCTCAGTGCTGGGAGCATTGACTATTTAAATGATCCTCATGTACATGAGATTAATAGAAGGTCTTAATAAAGTGTCAGAGCGTTGTCATCCTAGAAGAGACCACTCCCACACTCCCATCAGGATAGAAAAACGATTTACTACACACAGGCTTTTAATGCCATTTGTTTTAATCTTTACCTCTTGTTTTTGCTTGTGTGATTTTTCTATAATCCTGTTTTTAAATAAATCCTGCCACCTTCATCGTTCATCTTTGACTTTTATTCATTGCTTTTTTGTCTATTACTCCATTTTCAAAAGTGCTATACAATACATATTAAAACTAAGAAAAAATTAAAAGATTCTGGCACCTCAGTGGTATCTGTGGCACAAAAATCCACTTCCAGGCACTTCTGTGGATCTGAATAGTTAAAAGCCTTTACTGGATGGGCAAGGACACTAAAAACATTAAAAACAGCAGCATTTACACACATCAGCTTTCAGCCTTCATCAGAGTATGATACAAACAAAGTTAGTCTGGCCTAATTATAAGGTCTTGACTCCTGTACTACAATGCATGAACTCCCAGTGGCCTCTGGGAGGAGTTGATATGATACAAATGTATGAAGGATAGATCTCATAATCTGCAGTATTCAAATAGCATACATTTTGACAACATATGACAATCATGAGAAATTATAAATAATCATATAATCAATCATACATGATCAATAACAGACTTCCATTCACACAGATACACACATAAATTATATATATTCATGAAGACAAATCTCATCAGATCTGCATCCTGCAATATAAGAGAGAACATCATCCTGTGACACTCAAAGTATAGCAACACACACCCGATGGGAATAAAGACAGAAGTCTAATTGGCTTCATTATTGGCAGCTTAATGCTTGGGACTATTTACTGATAGAATTACAACAGGCAGGATGGCTAAAGAACAGGGGAAAGTCAGTTTGTTCATTAAGCCCTGGGTAAGTGGTGGCTTGTAGGGAGTGTATTCAGTGAGTCTCCCTTTGAGTCTTTTTAGTCTATCAGCCCTCTAACATCCCCATAACTTTAAGCTGGAAGGTAACTCCTCACTAGCTTGTCAGCTACTGTAGGGTCCTGTCCAAAGCTGAGCCTTGGAGTCTCTGTTAACACTTATAGAGTACTTAATAATGTTATTGACCTGCACCGCCTCCCTACTATATGTTGTATCAATAGGATTTGAAGGTCTCCTTTTGTTTGAAAGTTAAATATTATTTATTATTTAACCATGTCAGTAAAATGGCCACACCTGCTTTCAACATATTTCCTTGTTCTTGGTGCTTGTCTGTATTTCCAGTGGCTTGTCGTTACCCTGTAGTTACCCTGTAAGTACATGTCACTAGGGGAGAACTACCACCGCATATATCTAACTTACTCTAACTACTACACTTACTACAGAGAACAACGTGAGAACAGTTTGTTTCGATTTTACTTGCCTCAAAACATGGAAGAACAAACTAAATTAACTGTAAACGAGCGTCCAGTAATGAAGTTTGCTGGTGAGGTGAACGACAGCTGAGACAGTCTTCAGAGGCCGACAGTATCCATGACAACACACTGTCCCCTGGACCTTTGTTCCGAAGTAAACGCACAGATGTACCCCATAATTATTTTAAGTAGGCCTACCCCAAAATTATAAAGGAGTAATGTAGTTTGCCTGTGTGTTGGTAATAAGGTCATTTTGAAATAAAATCACATCAGATTTATTAAGTGCTGCAGAAATCATCACTCCATCTTCCCGGAAAGGTCCAGATTTTTGCTCAGTTTTGTGGTCATACTGTACCCTGAAAAAATAGAATAACTACAGTATTCTCTCTAAGTTCCTCCCAAACTTCCAGATTATTCCCCTTATTCCATAACTTCACATCTTGTTCCCCTGTAACTACATATATGTATTGGTACGTACTGTACTGGTACACCGTTAGTACAAAAGATTACACCGTAACTCCAGAGTAATTACGCTGTATGTTGCGGGCTGTAATCTAAAGCGGAATACCAATAACTCTTTACTAAAGGATACAAATTTTAAAGATAAAATTTGGCAAGCTATGGGCGAAAATTTTCAGAATAATGACAATGGACAGGCTACACTCATTACATTGTGGGAAGCTACTAAAGCCACAATACGTGGGGAAATAATAGCATATGCCGCTTTGAAAAAGAAAAAGTCAAAAAGCAAAAAATTGAAATAGAAAAACAAGTAGGAAGACTGCAAAACATACATGAAAAAACAGGAGATAAAAATATTTCACAAGACAAACGTATTATGATAGCAGTCCAAAAGCATTAAAGCATTAAAGTTCTTGGCATTTAAGTTAAAAAAAACAGAAGGAGAGAACTATAATTTCTAAAATTAAGGATGAAACCTCTAAGTACCAAACTGAAAAATCTGAAATAGCAACACGTTTTCTGAAATATTACCAAAATCTCTATAAAGGAACAGATAGGAATGATAAGGGGCTGAAGTTACATTTGAATTCTTTAGATTTAACCAAAGTGTCAGAGGACCAAAAGACTCAACTAATTCGACATTCATTTATATTTGAAACGTGCGAAGCATTTGGATTTCATGAAAAGTTTATTGCATGGTTAAAAATAATGTATCAACATCCAAAATAAGAATTAGAGTAAACGGGACACTTTCTGAAGTATTTAAACTAACAGGAGGGACAAGACAACTTTGTCACCACAGATATTTGCGATATGTATGGAGTAGGGTTTGGTGTTATTGCATTGCAAATAAAAGTTCTGGGTCAAAGTTGAGTGATAGAGACTCATGTATATATGGAATGTGGCTTATTTATTTTCTAAACCCAAGCAGAATGGTGACAGTGGGTTTTTGTTTAAAAACCCTATGCTGAAACTATCATGAAGCCTTTTGTAAACATGATAAATAATCTGCTAGTTATTACAGAGTAAACATGAATTTACTCTGTAATAACTTTGTCCAAAACATCACAGAAAAGTTGAAGGCACAGCTGATATTCAGGAAACATTTTATTTAAAGAAATAAAGCTCTGAAGTGAAGTATATAAAAAAAGAATAATCATCATATCACCTTGACATGTTAAGGTGGGAGTATATTCACTGAGAATGTTCACTAGGTTTACAATCTTGTGAACAATGACACAATTATACAATACAATATTACAATTATAAGAATAAAACACAATGTTCTACTGATATATCACCAGCAATCAGCAGCATCAGCAAATCAGGCTTATTGTGCATGTTGGTCAAAATAAGTCATCTGTCAAAATACACAAAACAGCCATCCAACTGGTGATATGGTGATATGCCACAGCCAAGCACTATATGGAGGCAAATCACGGCTCCTCATCCTGTGAGGTTTCACAGTTGGTCAGAGAGAGATGTTTGGGATACAACGATACAATACAATAATAAAACAGTCCAATGTGTGTGTGTGTCTGTCTATGTCCTCTTGCGCCTGAAGAGGCCACAGAGCCAAGAGAGCCACTTCTTCTTCTTCTTCTTCTCTTTCAGCTCTGTTGTCACTGGAGCAACCTGTCGAGTAAAACAAAATGTCAGATCTTATTTGTACCTGGACAGTGTGTTGGTCTGTTCTTCTCTGAAACTACATGAAAAGCTAAAACTGATGTTTCCTTTTGCATTGTTTCTGAGCATCATGTTCATACCATAGCAGTAGGAAATGGCCTGTGTTTCAGGAAAGTTACAGTTTACACAGTACCATGGTTAAGGAGTTTTAGCTTTGCAGTAAAACTGCACTGAATGTAGGAAATATTAGGGACATCTTCCTGATATTGAGTTGCAGCCCCACAATCCACATGTCAGTTTGTGCTTGCTATAGCTTTACTGAGGGAAATCAATAAGGGATAATGGCTTTTACCTGGATTCACCTCATCAGCGTACTTGAAAAGAGTAAGTGTCCCTAATATTTTGTCCATTCAGTGTATGCCTTAGGTTTAACACTAACCATGTGCTGCAGACTGTGACTTTGAAAACATGTTGCTTTGAATGGCGGCTCACCTCCAGCTCTGTGCTCCAGAACTCCTCCCTGCTCTCCTTGAGCTGCTTCTGCAGACGCAGCTCCAGCAGGGTCTGGGCTCTCTCTGTCTCCTCCTCCTCTCGCCGGACTGGGATGTTGACACTGAACGGGGTTTCATCTCCGCTCTCGGTGCCTTCAGCAAAGCTCACAGAGGGCTCGAGGTGGTCGAGGATCTCTGTGGCTATGAGGCTGCGGGCCAGCAAGGCCATCTGAGGATCCTCCATCAGCCGTTGTCTGCTCAGCCAGACGTTAGGAAGGGCCTGATTCAGAGAGGTTTTGAGGGGCCAGGACAGATCCAGGCTCAGTTTGATCTGCCAGAGGAGAAAGTGGGTGAGTTTATACACTGAATTTATACACTGAATGTACAAAATATTGGGGATATCTTCCTGATATTGAGTTGCATTATGTCAGTGAAGTAATTTGAAGTTTGAAGTGATATCCTGCTCACCTGAACCCAGTGCAGATGGAGCCGAGGTAGTTAGGGCTTTGTAATCTTTGACCTGGACTAATATAAATTTGCTGGTACTGTTGGCATGTGAGGAGCCAGTAGAAACAGGCCTGGAATTTAAGGGTTCAGGTTTGGGGTCCCAACCTATAGTTTCACAAACACTTTCTTACACACTGTTTTATTTAGCTGAAGTAAACCTACTGTAGTCAGAAGTGGTTGGACAGCAGCAGAGTCACCAGCCCATGGTTGGGGAGGAGAAGACTGGAGAGATCTGAAGCCATACACAAACCCCTGGTCTCCTCTCCCTCATGCAGTTCCTTGGACACTGAGCAAAGACCGACCGTCTAACCCATCAGTGACAGGCTTGGTCTCCGCAAACAGTTCTGTCTCTGGGAACCGCTTCATGAAGGCAGCCAGGCTGCAGTCGAGGGCCAGAGGGTTCTCCACTAGCGAGTGTGTGGGAGTTGGCAGTCCCAAGAAACTTCATGCTTTTAGGATTATATGCGTGCACAAGAGAGAATGAGGAAATACAAGGAACAAACTATCTTTTATTATTATTTATTAAGTATTTATTTCTGCTCAAAACCTTCTGGAAGAGATTTATATAGATTTCTGGCATAGTTATCTCCCCGAACTTTCCTTTTTTATTTTTAATATTGATTTATTTATTTTTTCACCTCTCCTCTCCTCCACTTCCCTTAGCTCCTTTGCAAATAGGCCAATATATATATAAACAGATCATCTCAGTAGTCAGATCCAGCTTCCTGCAGCTAAGAACCATTTCCAAAGTCTAGTCCTTCCTTTCTTTTCAAGACCTGGAAATAGTTATACATGCATTCATTTCCTGTCACCTTGACTATTGTAACTCCTTGTGTTTTGGTATCAGTCAGTCTTCCCTGTCCCGCCTGCAGCCGGTCCAGAACGCTGCCTCAAGGCTTCTCACTGGCACCAAGAGAGACCACATTTCCCCTGTTCTGGCGTCCCTTCATTGGCCCCCTGTTCACCAAAGAATTGATTTCAAGATTCTATTACTTGTTTTTAAGGCCCTCACTGGTCTCACCCCGTCTTATATCTCCCATCTCCTACACCCCCAAGCAGTGTTCATTTCGTTGACAAATAATTTCTGTCATAGTTTTCGTCAACGACATTTTTTCACTGACGAAAACGAGACAATAACTAAATAAAAAATAATTGATGACAAAAACTATGACGAAATGTATTGACATTTTCGTCAACGAATAAAAACGAGATGAAAATGTTATGGAGAGACGAGTTGGGAAGAGATCCAAACAGAAGTGGTCTCTTGTAGGTCTGTCTCTCGCTCTCTCTCTGTCTCTTGCGTTCTCTGTCTCTGTCGCTCACTCGCTCTCTCACCAGACCCGTCTGCCTCCCATTACACACGCGGGCGTGGGGGATGTTTTTTTTTCTCCATGCCAAGAAGACGACCGGCTGAATTCCCGAAAACAAGATCTCAGTTATTAACGTTATTCGGAATACAGCTGGGTTTCTAAGATTAGCAGATTAGCATATAGGTGCTAGTCAGTATCCACTGAGTGGACTGATAACGTTAATATTAACTTTTTAACTCTGACTCTGAATCTTTGCTCCCTCAATCCAAATTAATATAAGAGAATACCTGATGAAAAGACCTGATGAATGAGCATAAACTGTTCAGAAATGTCTTTGCCACAGCCAGCGTTTGGGAGAAAAGAAGAACAGTCATATGGATAAATGTAGAGCAATCTGTGTATAGGCTATATACAGAAAATGACTTGGAAATCCAAGAGAAACGTTTAAATAATGCGTTACACTTCAACTACCCCTGTTAGTTTTCATCGACTAAATCTACTGTAGATTTAGTCGACTAAAATCTTATAATATTTGGTCGACTAAAACTAGACTAAAACTATAACAATTTAGATGACTAAAATACAACTAAAATTAAACCTAAAGCTTTTAGCTGTTCCATGGTCTAGCTATTGGCAGCTTTAAATCACGCCTTAAAACCCATCTCTTTTCTGTAGCTTTTGATTCCGTATGATCTTTATTTTCATAATTATTTTTATTTTTATTTTATTGTATTCTGTATATACTTGTACAGCACCTTGGTCGACAATTGTTGTTTTTAAGTGTGCTTTATAAATAAAATGAACTTGAACTTGAACATTTGGAGGAACTTTCAGGTTGTTGAGATGGGAGGTGGGCTGTTTTAAATTCAGAAGGCAAACTGGTAGTGACACTATGAACAACATCATAAATTCTCACCAAACAAGTCGTGTGTATGTGTCGGTTTGTGTGTGTATGTGTACACAGTGTGTGGGTGTGTGTGTGTGTGTGTGTGTCCTCAGTGAACTGTATCAGTCCCTGCAGTAGCTTCCAGCTGCAGCAGTCAGTTCAGTCTCTGTTCAGTCTGACTGAGGGAGGTTTTTGTACGACGCTTTATCACTGTGTGAACACTACCTGAGTGTTAACATGCAAACTCTGACAGTAGTAAACTGCTGCATCTTCAGCCTGGACTCCACTGATGGTCAGAGTGAAGTCAGTCCCTGATCCACTGCCTGTAAAACGATCTGGAATCCCTGATTCTCGAGAACTAGCTGAGTGAATGAGCAGTTTAGCAGTTTCTCCATCTCTCTGTTGGTACCAGGCTAAACGGTGGTAGATGATATGAACATGAACCGGCTGACTGGTTCGACAGCTGATGGTGACCGAGCCTCCCGGAGCAGACCTCACTGCTCCAGGCTGAGTCACTGTGATCTGGCCTCTGGACTCTGAGGATACAGAGACAAAAACATAAACCACCATCATGGTTTTCTCCGCTTCATTTCAGAGGGGCGGATGTTCATAGAGGAGAGGAGTTTGATTCTCTGGACTTTACCTGTGAAGCAGCAGCAGAGGAGAGTCCAGATGAGGATGGAGATCAAAGTCATGTTTTGATGAGGAGGATTTCTGTGGCTTCTGTTGTCATGAAGGACAGCTGTCAGTCATCCAGTGTTCAACTCTCAGGACTATAAACTCTCCCAGAGCACTGGAGCATGGTGCTGCTGATGCAAAGTGGCTCTCTATGGAAATGCTCTGACTGACTCCAACAGGGACTTGGATTACTGTGATGATGCTGTTTCTAAATGGATCAATCAAGTTACCAAACTCTTCATTAACAATGTATTCACGTAAAATTTGATGTCGATTTGGCTTGATGTCTATAAACAAGTTTTCTGCAAGGATATCTCATGTCTTGTTTTAGTTTACTGCTAGAGAAATCAAGATCACTACAAAATTAACAAAACACAAATAAAAAAAGATTAAAGTTGGAACTTTGGTGCATAATTTGATAGTTTAGCTTGTTATTACTTCAGTTAGCTAAAGTTGTATGAACTGAAAATAATTTTGGTGAGTTTGTTGTGTTCAAAGTGAGAGAGCCGTGTCTCTAGAGTGAGAGGTTTTTGTACGGCGGCTCAATGAGTTTGTATCACTGTGGTTCACTTTTGGTGGAGGAACCAGACTGGATGTTGGAAGTAAGTTTACCTATTTAATGTTTTTATTAATCCATTACATTTTAATTTCTTGCATATGCAATGCACTTTAGAGCAAAATATCTTACTTTCCATGTTAATAAGTAATTTTTCTAATATCAGTTTTCTCTCACCAGTGAAAAAAAAGTTAATGAATGTAATCCAAATGACCAATCTAATTATTATACATTCTTGGGCGAGAGGAGAAAGCATGTATTCATAACTCTTAGTTTAATGTTGCATCTTGAGGCATTGTAGTTTTAGTTTTGTCTGGTAAAGTGAGAGAGCCGTGTCTCTCTAGAGTGAGAGGTTTTTGTACGGCGGCTCAATGAGTTTGTATCACTGTGGTTGACTTTTGGTGGAGGAACCAGACTGGATGTTGGAAGTAAGGTTCTGCACAAATTTTCAGTATCATATTATTTATTAAGGCTTTAATTCCTGTGTTGGAATTTTTGAAGTAGATATAAATATCTTGTGACTCATAGTGTCCTTTTCTTTTCTCTGTTTCTCTCCTTAACCATGGAGTCCAACTTACAGCTGCTTTACTCCACTTTTCTTTACACATTGTAGGACTGTCAAAAGTCAACAGCTTGAGCTTTAGAAAAGGTTTTAGAAAAAATAAATACTATTTTTGAAATGGTTTGCCAGGTTATTTTTTAATTTCCCAGGTTTTACCGTAAATGTAAGTCAAATTAAAACTAAAGTAATGAGCGTTTCTATATACCTGAAAATTTTAAAATGTAGCCAAATCTCATGCTTTCAAATATAGCTTACTTTAACATTATTTTGACAGTTTGCTAATACTAATTGCTGCTTTAAATCTAGCCCTGCTTTTTTACGGTTTTCTTCAACAGTATAAATTTATATTTTGACCATTATTTCAACCGGCTTCCGGTTATTTCATAGAAATGATGAAATTTTTAAAATGTAGCAAATACATACTGGTGTGCATGAGGCTTCTTAAAGGGAAGTGAAACAATGTGTGAGTGAGTGACTGGTGGAGCATAAAATCTGACAGAAACTCCTTAAAGGGGAAAATGGACTCTCACACAGTAAAGGTGTCAAACCGCCTGGTGATTGATTGACAGCTGCAGCCTTCCTGTCCTCTAAGCTGATTGGTGTCTCCTAGGTGATGTCCGTCCCACCCTGACGGTGCTGCCCCCTCCAGCGTGGAGCTGCAGCAGGGGAAGGCCACGCTCATGTGCCTGGCCAACAAGGGCTTCCCCTCAGACTGGAGGCTGGCCTGGAAGGTGGACGGCAGCAGCAGCAGCAGCAGCAGCTGGGAGGAGAGCAGGAGCCCCGGGGTGCTGGAGAAGGACGGCCACTACAGCTGGAGCAGCACCCTGAGGCTCCCTGCAGACCAGTGGGGGAAGGTGGGCTCTGTGACCTGTGAGGCCACCCAGGGCTCCCAGTCTCCGCTCTCGGAGACACTGAGGAGAGACCAGTGTTCCCAGTCCTGACCTGACTCACTGGAACTTCTGCTACTGGTTTTACTCTGCTACTGCTCTCAGTCTGCACTCAGCACTGTAGTCTCTCTCTCTCTCTCTCTCTCTAACCCTCTCTCTGTCTCCAGACTCATTACATCTTTAAATAATAATGTTTTCTTGCTCGCAGTATGCCAATATTCTTAATATGTTAAGACAATAAAGATCTATTCACCAAATCAGCTGTGTTTACATGGTATCCATGTGTCCATGTGTATTTTTTTATTATATAATTCATTAATTCTGTGAAAGCAACATGACAGTGACTGTGTTTACAAGTTCTATGCTAAAGACAGGCAGGAGCTAGGTGTGGATATAAGGATGAAAGGAGGCCATTTTCATTTTTATCTCTTATCACTAGTTGCATGACTGGAGCAAAATTGTTTTAATTTATTCTTTTTCAAATTTCTCTATATGGTTACACCTAGATAGATAATCAAATGTTAATCCAATGATCCCTAATCGACAAAGTGTTCTATTAGTAAGGCTTCTTCATCTAGAAAATATGCTGAGTCTTTGTAATAAATATACAAAAGTAGTAACATAAATTTCAGGATTAGAAATAAAAATCAGGATATTGTCAGCATAAAGGGATATAACATGAGTGTGACCTCCAGTTTTGACCCATGAAATATTTACATGTGTGTGTTCTGGCTCTGCAAAGGGTTCAAACACTGAGACAAATAAAAGTGGTGACAACAGATACCCTTGCCGTGTCCCCCTTTCAATTTAAAAGCTAGAAGACGTCTTTAAAAATTAAAAGGAAGAATTATCACTGACAGAGGGTTGTTCAGTTTTCTGACCTGAGGCTGAATGGAGCACAACAAGTCAAGTGTGTGTTTGTGTTTGGATTGAACCAGTCTTCCCAGTCCAGGTTTTAGAGGGTGGAGAAGGAACAGCTGAATGGTTGGGAAGTTGACTTTCAACAGATTGGAGGTCAGCATGGGGAGGTCAAACATGAATAGAGATGGATTAACACGCATTGAAACAGCCAAGAAAATGTATATCTACTTCATAAATAATGTCAAATTAATTACATTTAGACTCACTGAAAATAGTTTCCATTGAATCTGTTCAATTCTGAGGTTGGGAGAATGTTTTGCTAAAGGACTCTCAGTATGTTTGTCCTAAAATATGATACATTGAAATAATATTGAATTACACAATGCTTTAAATTGTCTTTCCTTTTGCTGGAGAATTGGAATGAGTTGGGATTTGTGGAGTGTTTTTTTTTTATTTATTTGATGTAATTCTGCACTTAGTTTGAGATTGAGTTTGTTTGACAAATTCTTAGTATGTTTGAAGTAGAAAATAACAGTAGTAGAAAATAAATTAGAAAATAATAAGTTAAATGATGAAGAACCTCTTAATATGTATTATTAAAATTGCAAATAAAATATCAGTGTCTCATAATCTGTTTTAAAATATCTTGCTTCATGACAGTTGAAATTCTATATTTAAAATGTGTTTGACTTTGAGTGAAGTGTTAGACTTACTGTAACAGTAGTCCTGTTTCAAACCAAGTTTCAACCAACCAATCATTAAAACTATATTAAAAAATAGTTTTCATGATGAAAATGTAATTATTGTATACTATAATGAACTGTTTTTTTAGTCAAACCTTTTAGTTTCTGTGCAGCTGTTGAGTCAGACCAGTTCCAGCTGATGGAGGTTTCTGTACGACGTTGTACCACTGTGTGAACGCCAAGCTGTTACGCTGCTGACAGTAGTAAACTCCTGTATCTTCACTCTGGACTCCACTGATGGTCAGAGTGAAGTCAATCCCAGATCCACTCCCACTAAAACAATTTGAAATCCCAGACTGACGGTTTGTAGCATCATAAATCAGGAGTTTAGGAGCTTCTCCAGGTTTCTGAAGGTACCAGTGGAGGTAGCTATTAACACCTGAACTGGTTTTACATCTGATAGAAACAGTCTGTCCTGGTTCAACAGACTGAGATTCAGGAGACTGAGTCAGAATGATTTGTCCCAATGAATCTGGAAAAATATCAAAACAGAGGAGAAGGGTTATTGAGACAAATACAACTTGGAGAAAGATGATCAATTTCAAAACAGAAGAGTGTAATTTCTTTAACATGGAGAATAGATGGAAGAAGGTAAATGCTGGTTGTTTCAGCGTTTCTCCATCATAGCAGAACATCATTCTGCTAAACCTGGTTACATCCTGAAACAAAGTTTTCAGAAGAGAGTCTCACCCTGAACAAGGAGCCCCAGGGTACCCAGCAGTAGAATCTGTGACATCATCATTGTGCTGCCGGCGTGTCAGTGTCTCTGAAAGGCCTGGACAGCCACTGATCAACACTGGCCTCTTAAGCATATCATGGTGTTTTCCCCTCAGTGCTGGGAGCATTGACTATTTAAATGATCCTCATGTATGAGATTAATAGAAGGTCTTAATAAAGTGTCAGAGTGTTGTCATCCTAGAAGAGACCATTCCCACACTCCCATCAGGATAGAAAAACTATTTATTACACACAGGCTTTTAATGTAATTTGTTTTAATCTTCACCTCTTGTTTTTGCTTGTGTCATTTTTCTATAATCTTGTTTTTAAATAAATCCTGCTACCTTCAACATTCATCTTTGGTTTTCATTCATTGTCATTTTAGTCTATCAGCCCTCTAACATCCCCATAACTTTAAGCTGGCAGGTAACTCCTCACTAGCTTGTCAGCTACTGTAGGGTCCTGTCTAAAGCTGAGCCTTGGAATCTCTGTTAACACTTATAGAGTACTGTCACTATATACAATATCCCAATTCAGCTTAATAATGTTGTTCCCTACTATATGTTGTATCAATAGGATTTGAAGGTCTCCTTCTGTTTGAAAGTTTAATATTATTTATTATTTAACCATGTCAGTAAAATGTCCACACCTGCTTTCAACATATTTCCTTGTTCTTGGTGCTGTAGTAACTGCACCCACACCATCATTGTCATCTCACATCTGGAAAGGCCCTGTGCATTTTGTGTGAGCCTCCTCCCTGATAACAGATCAGTATGGTGGGGGAAGACTGTGAGATTAAAAGGAAAGGGCACTGACCTCAATGTAAATTACCTCATTTCCACCCCTAAGAGCTGGTATCAAGGAACAGACCTGGTAAATAACCATACAACTCCAACAGACCTGTCTTTGTTAATCCCCAAACAGACAGAGGGTCCTATCTTACACCCAGCGCAAAGCGCAGCGCAAGTGTCATTGCTAGTTTCCAACCGACACAGTTGTCATTTTCACGCCCAGCGCCCACGTTGTTTAAATAGCAAATGTACTTGCGCCCATCTTTGCGCCCATGGGCGTGTTGGTCTTAAAATGAGGTGTGGTCAGGCGCATTGTTGGCGCATTGCTATCTTGAGGCAGCAGAAAGCGATTGCACCATTGACCAACAAAAACCTGGTCTAAAGTCTGGCGCAGTATTTTCCTGCTATGGGCGCATTATTCAGATAGTAAGATGCGTCTCTCTCTCTCTCTCTCTCTCTCACCATTACCATGCAAAATAGAAAAATAGGATAATCTAGCCTACTATGAAAATGTGCACTTTACTTCGTTCCTGACATGTATTTTGGTGCCAAATTGCCATATGCTTTCACCATTACGCAATGCCAAATGCCAAAAACTACATGTAACGTACAAGTCCCGTTAACCATCATCACACATGGCCAATTGCTAAATACGCAACCTACAACCAAGAAAAACAACACAGTAAATCTGTAAAAAGCACAGCCCAACAAAAAGTCATGAAACTAAACTGCAAAGGCATCTTACCTTCACCCGACGCACACACACATCGCCATCACGCACGAGCAGATCCGTTTCCTCAGCAGAAAACCATTTGTTTGTCCAACTTGCCGAATCCGCTATTTAAATAGCAACGTGCCAAGGTGCAAGCACACCTGGCTCTTAAAGGGAATGCGAGATGACACTGATTTGTTGAGTTCATGTTAAGCCCAAAACACAACTATGATTAATTAAGGAACTTAGTACAACCCCTTTGCACCTTGCGCCTTACTTTGCACCCACATTGTGCGTTGTTTAACTAGCAATTTGGATTAGGACACGCTCTAAATGCTCTTGTGCCATGCGCTTTAGAGCATGCGCCATGGATCGTTTAAATAGGGCCCAGTGAGTCTGAAAGGAAACACATTGGAATGTGTCCGCAATCAGGATAAATATTTGATACAGACTCATGCAACCTTGGGTATCACATTGTGGTGGACTCTAATGTATATGTCTAATTTTATATGTAACTGGAATGTTTTATATAATAGTTATTGCATTATTCAATTTCTTTATCTTTACATGGGGCTTAGATAGCCATGTTTGATATTGAAGTGTTCAGGAATTTGTGCTGAGTTTAATAATGTTAATGTTACGGCGATCAATTATATTGGATAGATCTGGGAACCAAAATCAGGGTTTCATGCATATGTAATGAGCCGTAACACTAGACATGCCAGCCCACGCACACACCCCTCAACTGATCACAACAAAACCAAACACACACATTTCCAATGCGGATTTCATGCACTTTACGTGGTCGCGACACGTGTGCTAACGGAGTCTGACAACTTTGTTCCAAAATTTGTCTCCAAAGACAGACTCAACTGCATCACCATCACAAGCCAAGTAGAAAGCCTGTTTCATCCTAAACAGAGAAGAGAGCCTTGCTGCCTTGCCTATCTGCCTGACAAATACACACACACACACCAGCACGTGTGTCTGTGTGTCCTGCCTGCTACAACCTCGCTATCAGCTATCCTGCTGAGTTTAACTCTGAAGAATCATCAGAACCTCCAGAGTGGGTTGGTGTTAGCCTTGAGAGACCCACAGCCCTGTCCAGCAGCCTGCGTGCTCCAGCCTGCGTGCTTCACTCTGTTGCGGCCTGCTGAGATCAACTGAACAGACGTGGGATCTTCATCCTCCAGCACCTCGTCGAGCCGAGACTCCTCACAGCCTCCCGGCCTCAACGTGCTTCATCTCCCTCCGGACCTCCACTGGTGTCGTATGTATGGTCATTGTCCGCTGGGCATCATATCATACATCACACATAGCTATTCCATTACATTCACACTTCACACACATATCATACACTTTATTACGGCTCCTATAGTTATAGTAGCCTAACCATTCAGTTATTCAAGGATTCATTTAAGTCAGTTTTCCAGATAGTTATACTGTCGCCCCTTTATTGCTATCGTTGCTGACTCATGTCGTCCACTGCTCATCTTCCATGATTGTGTCTGCTGAAATGTTGGTTTAATTATCAGTATTACATATTCACATGATCATCTATTTCTATTGCCATGGATTAATCAATTCATAGGTATATCTCTTGTATATATTGTACTATATTCACTTGTATTTACCTGATTATTGAGTGTGCTTTAGTTTAGTAATAAATATATTATTTTGCATAAAGTCACCTCATGTGCTTATTGTGTGGGCTTAAATTCAAACATGCCGAGAACTAGCTCCTTCAGATGAGACCTGTTGATGCTGTCTGTTATCTGGTGCCCCGTTCTTAATTCTCATAGAAGCTAACTCTAAATTATATTGATATCAGACACCATTAATACCTATCACCACTACAGTGCTTGTCTGTTTTTCCAGTGGCTTGTCTTTTCCTTCTACAGTCTCACACCACATTCCCCTCTTCTGGCCTGACTCAGTGTCTGTACAATAGATACATGTGCTCACCCAACTATTCCCTTCCTTCAAGAAAAAGACTCTCTTGACTTTCCTCTATCTAAACAAGGCTTCCTGATCCAGTTGACTGAATGATCATCCTGATCTGTTTGGATCCTGACAGTCCAGATATTCCAGGACCAGCGTGGATAAGCTGTTTGGATCATTCAGCAGTGGTTTGGGGGTCGGCATCAGGACAGCTTACTTTGCTAGATGTTGTTGTGCTTTTAATGGTCTGATTGGGCTTCTTCACTGGAACTGTCCTCTTCATTTGGGGGAACTTTCAGGTTGTTGAGGTGGGAGGTGGGCTGTTTTAAGTTCAAAAGGCAAACTGGAAGTGACACTATGAACAATATCATCAATCCTCACCAACCAAGTCGTGTGTGTGTGTGTGTGTGTGTGTGTGTGTGTGTGTGTGTGTGTGTGTGTGTGTGTGTGTGTGCGTGTGTGTGTGTGTATATGTGTGTGTGTGTGTGTGTGTGTGTGTGTGTCCTCAGTGAACTGTATCAGTTCCTGCAGTAGCTTCCAGCTGCAGCAGTCAGTTCAGTCTCTGTTCAGTGTGACTGAGGGAGGTTTTTGTACGACGCTTTATCACTGTGTGAACACATACTGACTGTTGATATAGTGGAAACTCTGACAGTAGTAAACTGCTGCATCTTCAGCCTGGACTCCACTGATGGTCAGAGTGAAGTCAGTCCCTGATCCACTGCCTGTAAAACGAGCTGGAATCCCTGATGCTCGAGAACTAGCTTGGTAAATGAGCAGTTTAGGAGTTTCTCCATCTCTCTGTTGGTACCAGGATAAATAGATACTACTATAAACCGTCTGACTGGTTCGACAGCTGATGGTGGCCGAGCCTCCCGGAGCAGACCTCACTGCCCCAGGCTGAGTCACTGTGACCTGGCCTCTGGACTCTGAGGATACAGAGACAAAAACATAAACCACCGTCATGGTTTTCTCCGCTTCATTTCAGAGGGACGGATGTTCATAGAGGAGAGGAGTTTGATTCTCTGGACTTTACCTGTGAAGCAGCAGCAGAGGAGAGTCCAGATGAGGATGGAGATCAAAGTCATGTTTTGATGAGGAGGATTTCTGTGGCTTCTGTTGTCATGAAGGACAGCTGTCAGTCATCCAGTGTTCAACTCTCAGGACTATAAACTCTCCCAGAGCACTGGAGCATGGTGCTGCTGATGCAAAGTGGCTCTCTATGGAAATGCTCTGACTGACTCCAACAGGGACTTGGATTACTGTGATGATGCTGTTTCTAAATGGATCAATCAAGTTACCAAACTCTTTATTAACAATGTATCTTATCTCATTTATATGTAAATTTGGCTTGATGTCTATAAACAAGTTTTCTTCAAGGATATCTCATGTCTTGTTTTAGTTTACTGCTAGAGAAATCAATATCACTGCAAGATAAAATGAACAATACACAAATAAAAAAAGATTAAAGTTGGAACTTTGGTTCATAATTTGATAGTTTAGCTTGTTATTACATCAGTTAGCTAAAGTTTTATGAAGTGAAAATAATTTTGGTGAGTTTGTTTTGTTCAAAGTGAGAGAGCTGTGTCTCTCTAGAGTGAGAGGTTTTTGTACGGCGGCTCAATGAGTTTGTATCACTGTGGTACACTTTTGGTGGAGGAACCAGACTGGATGTTGGAAGTAAGTTCACCTATCTAATGTTTTTATTAATCCATTAGCTACATTTTAATTTCTTGCATATGCAATGCACTTTAGAGCAAAATATCTTACTTTCCATGTTAATAAGTAATTTTTCTAATATCAGTTTTCTCTCACCAGTGAAAAAAAAGTTAATAGACGTAATCCAAATGACCAATCTAATTATTAGAAGTTCTTGGGTGAGAGGAGAAAGCATGTATTCATAACTCTTAGTTTAATGTTGCATCTTGAGGCATTGTAGTTTTAGTTTTGTCTGGTAAAGTGAGAGAGCCGTGTCTCTCTAGAGTGAGAGGTTTTTGTACGGCGGCTCAATGAGTTTGTATCACTGTGGTGGACTTTTGGTGGAGGAACCAGACTGGATGTTGGAAGTAAGTTTCTGTACAAATTTTCAATATCATATTATTTATTAAGGCTATAATTGCTGTGTTGGAATTATTTTAGAAGTAGATATAAATATATTGTGATTTATAGTGTCCTTTTCTCTGTTTCTCTCCTTAACCATGGAGTCTCACCTACAGCTGCTTTACTGTACTTGTCTTTACACATTGTAGGACTGTTAAAAGTCAACAGCTTGAGCTTTAGAAAAAGTTTTAGAAAAAAAAATAATAATATGAAATGGTTTGGCAGGTTCTTGTTTAATTTCTCAGTTTTACCATAAATTTAAGTCAAATTAAAAGTAAAGTAATGAGTGTTTATATATACCTGAAAATTTGAAAATGTAGCCAAATCTCATGCTTTCAAATATAGCTTACTTTAACATTATTTTGACAGTTTGCTAATTCTAATTGCTGTTTTAAATGTAACCCTGCTTTTTTACAGTTTTCTTCAACACAATCCATGTGTTTGTATACATTTACATTTTGACCATTATTTCAACCGGTTTCCGGTTATTTCATAGAAAATTTTAAAATGTATTGGTAATATAATTCTTTCATATTTGTCACTTTTTAAATAAAATACAGTTAGAGAAAATTGAAAATTTGGAGGAATTTTTTAAAACGTAGCAAATATATGCTGGTATGCATGAGAGGCTTCTTAAAAGGAAGTGAAACAATGTGTGAGTGAGTGACTGGTGGAGCATAAAAACCATCTGACAGAAACTCCTTAAAGGGGAAAATGGACTCTCACACAGTAAAGGTGTCAAACCGCCTGGTGATTGATTGACAGCTGCAGCCTTCCTGTCCTCTAAGCTGATTGGTGTCTCCTAGGTGATGTCCGTCCCACCCTGACAGTGCTGCCCCCCTCCAGCGTGGAGCTGCAGCAGGGGAAGGCCACGCTCATGTGCCTGGCCAACAAGGGCTTCCCCTCAGACTGGAGGCTGGCCTGGAAGGTGGACGGCAGCAGCAGCAGCAGCAGCAGCAGCAGCTGGGAGGAGAGCAGGAGCCCCGGGGTGCTGGAGAAGGACGGCCACTACAGCTGGAGCAGCACCCTGAGGCTCCCTGCAGACCAGTGGGGGAAGGTGGGCTCTGTGACCTGTGAGGCCACCCAGGGCTCCCAGTGTCCGCTCTCGGAGACACTGAGGAGAGACCAGTGTTCCCAGTCCTGACCTGACTCACTGGGACTTCTGCTACTGGTTTTACTCTGCTACTGCTCTCAGTCTGCACTCAGCACTGTAGTCTCTCTGTCTGTCTGTCTCTCTCTTTCTGAAATAGTAATGTTTTCTTGCTCACAATAATGCTGATATATTCGATATTTCAAAACAATAAAGATCTTTACACCAAATCAGTTGTTTCCATGGATATTATTGTAAAAAATAACAGATGTCTTATGATGCTTAATGGTAACAGTGGTTCCATTAAATCCACAGAGACTGAGCTCATCTCAGTGTAAAGTGACCAGGATTTTATAAATACTGGTGATGATTTGAGAATAAATGATGGGATTATGTAATGCATTGTCAAACATTCATAAACTCTGTGAGTGCCACATGAAAGTTACTGTGTTTACCCGTGGTATCCTAAAGATGGGCAGGAACTATGTGTGGATGTAAGGATGAAAGGAGGCCATTTTCATCTTTAAAGATCCCTTGTCATGCCCTTCATGATTGGAGAAAAAATGCTCACATTCTGGTTGTGTCAAGTTTATACTGTATCCAGAAAATATGGTGAATCTTTGTAACAATTCTACAAAAGTAGTATGAGAAATTTCAGGTTTGGAAATAAAAAGCAGAATATCATCAGCATAGAGGGATATAACATGGGTGTGATCTCCAGTTTTGACCCGGGAAATATTGTGTGTACATGTGTGTGTACTGTCTCTGCAAAGGGATCGAGCACTGAGGCAAATACAAGTGGTGGCAAGGGACTGTTGAAATTAAAAGCTATAGGAAAAGCTAGAGGACTTCCTTAAAAATGAAAAGGAAAAAAGGTGATTGACAGAATGTTGTTCAGTTTTTTAGGCTGAATCATTCACAACAAGTCTTATGTGTGTTTGTGTTTGAATCAGACTGAATCAGCCTTCCCAGTCTTGGTTTGAGAGGGTGGAGAAGGAACAGCTGAATGGTTGGGAAGTTGACTTTCAGCAGGTTGGAGGTCAGCATGGGGAGGTCAGCATGAATAGAGCTGGATTGACACACATAGAAACACAGCAAAGAAAATACATCTCTATTTTAACCTCAAATTAATTACATTCAGTCTCACTAGAAACAGTTTACATAGAATCTGTTCAACTTTGAGCTTGAGAGAATTGTTTGACTGATCACACAGTTTGATTGAACAAAAATATAATATATTGACATCAATATTATTGAATTTTATGATACATTAAATTGTTTGTACTGTTGCAGAATCTTAATTATTTTGAGTTTGTTCAGTTTGTATAAGACATACGAACTCTGACTAAAGTAACTTATTAACTCTTATTAATCTTAAGAGTTAAAATTATTTGATTTGAGTTTGTTCAGTTTGTTTGACTGAAAGTATGTTCCAGCTACTATACTAATATGCCAGTTAAAAAGCTGAAAGTTATTATTAATATATTTTTCAAAATCACTAATTTAGTATTAATGCCTCATAATCTCAAGGAAAAAATTCCAGTTCCAACAATAGAATCATTAAAAAGTAAAAAGTATGAAGTCATTGAATTACATAAAATATTTTCATGATGAAAAATGTTATTATTGTATGCTGTAATGAACTGCCATTTTAGTCAAACCTCTAACGTTTTAGTTTATGTGCAGCTGTTGAGTCAGATCAGTTCCTCTCCAGCTGAGGGAGGTTTTTGTACGACGTATCACTGTGTGAACGGCCAGCCGTAATCGTGCTGACAGTTGTAAACTCCTGTATCTTTAGGCTGGACTCCACTGATGGTCAGAGTGAAGTCAGTCCCAGATCAACTCCCACTAAAACGATCTGAAATCCCAGACTGACGGTTTGTAGCATCATAAATCAGGAGTTTAGGAGCTTCTCCAGGTTTCTGAAGGTACCACTGGAGTTCATTAGTAACACCTGAACTGGTTTTGCATCTGATAGAAACTGTCTGTCCTGGTTCAACAGACTGAGATTCAGGAGACTGAGTCACAATGATTTCTGCTAATGAATCTGAAAAATATCAAAACAGAGGAGAAGGGTTATTGAGACAAATACAACTTGGAGAATGATGATCAATTTCAAAACAGAAGAGTATCATTTCATTAACATGGAGAATAGATAGAAGAAGGTAAATGCTGGTTGTTTCAGTGTTTCTCCATCATAGCAGAACATCATTCTGGTAAACCTGGTTACATCCTGAAACAAAGTTTTCAGAAGAGAGTCTCACCCTGAACAAGGAGCCCCAGGGTGCCCAGCAGGAGAATCTGTGACATCATCATTGTGCTGCCGGCGTGTCAGTGTCTCTGAAAGGCCTGGGCAGCCACTGATCAACACTGGCCTCTTAACGGGTGGAGAGCAGAGATGCAGGAAAGATATGCAAACACACACACACACACACATACACACACACACACACACACACACACACACACACACACAGTCAGAGAAGTGTAGCTGTCCTGAGTATATCATGGTGTTTCCCCCTCAGTGCTGGGAGCATTGACTATTTAAATGATCCTCATGTACATGAGATTAATAGAAGGTCTTAATAAAGTGTCAGAGCATTGTCATCCTAGAAGATACCACTCCCACACTCCCATCAGGACAGAAAACTATTTATTACACACATATTCCTCTTGTATTTGTCTACATGATTTTCTATAATCCTGTTTTTAAATAAATCCTGGGATCTTCATCATTCATCTTTGGTTTTCATTCATTGTTTTTTTCTATAACTCTGTTTTGAAAAGATTCTGGCACCTCAGTGGTATATGTGGCACAAAAGTCTTATTCCAGGCACTTCTGTGGATCTGAATAGTTAAAAAGCCTTTACTGGATGGGCCAGAACACTAAAAAACATTAAAAACAGCAGCATTTACGCACATCAGCTTTCAGCCTTCATCAGAGTATGATGATGTAGAGTAGAGTACCTTTGCCAACACGTAGTGAAATCATGTTATTCCACTAAGTTAGGAGTGGATGCCTCCCTCTGTATGTTTTGTTTGGTTAGAGCAGACAGCCAGGAGTAGGTTTTTGTTTCAATGTTCTTTTCTTTAGATAGTGAGTTAGACTTCTCCTTCTGAGTTAGTTCTGGTTTGCTTCTGTTCTTTAGTTTGATTTGGCATCCCTCTGGCTCTTTGTTTTCCTCGGGGTTTAAACACCCCTAATGTGAATAGTGAATATTGTAACTACCTGCAAAAGAACACACACTAAACAATATTTCACTATACTCTTATGTATCAGTGTGTTTCTGTCCTCCTTCTGGTTCATTTGTCCTATTTCAGCATCACAATGATCATGTTTATGTTGTCTCCCCTCACCCTTCATTCTTCTCCCATACCGGGGGTGTAACATAAAATGGGGGCAAGTGTGGGATACTGCTGGTTCCCGTTTTCTTTTTTTTTTAGATTATTGTTTGGATGATGAATCATGTCGCATACCCTTTTTGTGATTGTGCTAAGGATGATAGGATATGTGTGGAAGTTGGTAGTTATCAGTATTGTGTAGGTCACTAGGGAGTGTTTTTGCTTCTCCTCTCCTCCCTTTCCACTAGTGACGTAGAGCAGTGATTCTCAACCTTTTTCATATCAAGGACCCCTAATTTAGTCCACATTAGTGCCACGGACCCCCATTTGATGAGATCTGAAAATATTTTTATTGTCACATATGATTTTGGCCAGAATTCCATGACTATCTGTATTGTAGGTAGAGAGATAACAGTGAAACTATGACAGCCATTCTTCTACATTCTCTAATTGGGTTCACTTCTTGTAAATTAAATAATGGTTAAGTTTAACAATTCATCAATTTGCTGGGGACCCCCTGGAACCCCCTCAAGGACCACTAGTGGTCCCCGGACCCCACGTTGAGAACCACTGATGTAGAGTGATGGCTCCGTTTAACTTGGACCAGTTTGTACAGAATCCTTGCTTTGACGTTTTTTGATAAGTGTTCAAAAAGATGATTTGTTATTGTTGGCTGATCACTATGGACTCCAGGTGGCGAGGTCCCTCACTAAGCAGGAGATTAAGTCTATTGTGTTGAGCAACCTAGTAGAAAAGGAAGTACTTGTGTTGCCAGCACGGTCTGATTCTAGTTCTCTCAGATGTGGAGGGCACTGCAGAAGCCGCAGGCTCTTTTGTGCCTTTGGCAGCGCAACCACAGCTTAATGATGTTTCAGGTGGGGATGCTGATGTGAAATTACCTCCTACCCTCTCATGTTTTGATCCATTTTCACCTAGCTCAATAAATTCTTTGGCTGATGCACGCTTGAAAGTGCGTTTAGACGGTCTTCAAATGAAGGCACAAGAGAACGTTCAGGCACGACAGGCTGAAATGGATTTTAAATTAGCTATGCGCAACCTTGAACTTGAGGCAGAAACGACTGTCAGAATGTGACAGCTGGAGTTGGGGGACACAAAGGATGTTTCCCATGTTTCTGCTCAGGCGGCTCCTTTAGGGCTTAGTACTATGTCCTCTTCATCCACACAGTAGAGGCCATTTGATATAAGTAAACACACTGCCTTCCTTCAGAGAGACTGAAGTGGATACTTACTTCAGTGTTTTTGAGCGTAGTGCTGCATCCCTGCAGTGGCCCCAGGAGGTCTGGCCAATTCTGTTACAATGTAAGCTCACTGGAAAGGCTACTTTGTCCTTAGAAGACAGCTTGCAATATGATGTTGTAAAAACCGCTGTTCTCCGTTCATATGAGCTGGTGCCGGAAGCATAACGGCAACGATGCAGGAATCACAAGAAAGCTCAAAATCAGACATTTGTTGAGTTTGCCAGGGGAGAAGGGAACTCTTTTTGACAAGTGGTATAATGCTAGTATGACTAATGACTGCAACTCTCTTCGTGAACTGATGTTGCTTGAAGAGTTTAAAACTGTCTGCCGGAACGCATTGTAGTCTATTTGAATGAGCAGAAGGTAACTTCCCTAGCATAGGCTGGCAGTGTTAGCCGATGAGTTCATACTCACCCACAAGACAGTTTTTACTCCCCCTCGCAGAGACAAGTTTGTGGTGTCACAACCTAGTGGTCCTGTGTCACAGCCTAACCATTCAAAACCTCACCTATAAGTTCAAGACAAGACAGAGAATGTTTCTACTGTCATAAACCTGGACATGTCATTGCTGATTGCCGATCGCTTAAAGTAGGCAACAAACTGAGTGTAAATTTAGGTTGGATAGAGAAAGTAATTTGGGTCTGTGTAAGGAAAAAGAATAGGGTGGTTCTTGTGGGAGGGGTGTTATGTTCCTTGTATTTTCTAGGTGTTATGTTGGAGGGTTGTCCTTTGTTTCTCTCTCTCCCCTCTACTTGTCCTCCGAGGTCCCTGGTTTGGTGTCCAGTGCAAAGGAAGGAGGTGTCAATCAGCAACAACCAATCAGTGGCCTCCTTGACGTTTTATAGAGCCCTGGCACTTCCTGAACATCCTCTCTACTCTCTGCCAGCTGTTGGCCTGTATTTCGAGGGCTACAGCAATTTCTGTCCACTTTTTTTCCTTCTCCACTCTATCGTGGTACAAATGGGAGGACACGTCAAAGAGGCACTCCTGTTCACTGCACAACTCCACCAGTTTCTCCTCCTTTTCCGCAGTCCAAGAGAACCGAGACACCAGGAGCAGGCTGGGAAATAATCTCCAAAGGAATCTAGTTGTAGTCTTGCAAATAGTGACCCTGCAAGATCCCCAGTCTTTGCAAAATATAGTCTGTGACTAAAAATGTCTTTAGATGTGAGGAGGGTGTCAGACTTTAGTCTTTTAAAAGTCTTTTCAAAGTCTTTTCAAAGTCTTCTAGTGTATGGTAGGCATAAAACTAGACTAAAACTAAAACAATTCAGATGACTAAAATACGACTACAACTAAATGGCATTTTAGTCAAAAGATTATGACTAAAGCTAAATAAAAATTTGCTGTCAAAGTTAACACTGCCCCCAAGTTTTCCGGCAGTCTCTCAGGTCCACTGACCCACAGCTTTTAGCTGTTCCATGGTCTAGCTATTGGCAGCTTTAAATCGCTTATTAAAACCCATCTCTTTCCTGCAGCTTTTGATTCTGTATGATCTTTATTTTCATCATTGTTTGTTATTTTTTTATTTTTTTTATTTGTGTTTTGTATATAAACATCGAACAAAAAGTTCGGAAATTTGTGTTTGGTAGATTATTTCTCTGTTGTAACAATGCTTCTTGGCAATACATTTTATACCGTTGGAAAGCCTGTTTATTTCCCTTTTAAATGGTGCCCCATTTGTAAGGAACATGCATTTGTGGGATGAGCAGCACAGCTGAGTATGTGGGTTGCGCCCATGAAAAATTTGCCAAATCTTCTCTGCCAATGCCAAACAGCTTATTCTGCTGTTGCTATTGACTCTTGTTTTGAGCTTCCGGTACCCCCAGGTGCTGACAATCAGGTACCTGATTGGCACCTGATTGGCAGCACCTGTGAGCATGGGCCCTGCTACAGTGGTCAGTTGGTGTCTGCTCCAAGAATCGGCATGCCACGTTTGTCTGATCTCGATAAGGCCTGTGCGATAGGGCGACTTCAAACTGGTGTTCCACAAAAGCAAGTTGCGGCATTATTTGGAGTGAGCCATAGTACCATCTCCAAACTGAAGGCCAAGTTCCATGAAACGGGGGATGTCAGAGACAGACCGCGAAGTGGGCGTCCCAAGAAGATGACACCCCAAGAAGACCGGTTCCTCACCCTTTCAGCACTTAGGAACCGTAGGCTGTCTTCTACAGATTTGCAGTCAAGGTTTGCAGGATGATATGGCACACGGCTCTCGGCCCAGACAATCCGGAACAGACTGCACGCAGCCAATCTCCAGGCTCATAGGGCTGCCAGGAGGCCTGCCATGACTGCCCTTCACCGTCAGGCCCGTTTGCGCTGGTGTCGGCAACACCTGCACTGGAACCTGAACATGTGGAGGAACGTTATGTTCAGCGATGAGTCCAGATTCTGCCTACGGAAGTTGGATCGTAGGGTCAAAGTGTGGAGAAGACGGGGAGAACGCTATGCTGATTGCTGCACCGATAGAGTAACACCTTTTGGTGGAGGCAGTGTGATGGTGTGGGGCGGCATCTCCATCACTGGAAAAACGAGGCTTGTCATCATTGGATGCAATCTCAATGCAGAGAGATATCGAGATGAGATTCTGCAACCAGTGGCAATCCCATATCTCCACAGTCTGGGACCGAACTCCATCCTCCAAGATGACAACGCTCGCCCCCACAGAGCGGGGTTTATCAGAGACTACCTCCAGAATTTGGGAGTAGAGAGAATGGAATGGCCTGCCCTGCCAACAGTCCTGACCTCAACCCAATTGAACACTTATGGGATCAGCTTGGGCGTGCTGTTCGTGCTAGAGTGACCAACACAACCACGTTGGCTGACTTGCGACAAATCCTGGTTGAGGAGTGGAATGCCATCCCACAGCAGTGTGTGACCAGGCTGGTGACCAGCATGAGGAGGAGGTGCCAGGCTGTTGTGGCTGTGTATGGTTCTTCCACACGCTACTGAGGCTCCTGACTGTTTGTTAAATGAATAAATTGTAAAATTGCCAATATGTTTTGTTTCTTCCTTGTTACTGATAGACTTCAATCATCCAATCCACCAAACAACACCAAACAAGAGTCAATAGCAACAGCAGAATAAGCTGTTTGGCATTGGCAGAGAAGATTTTATGGGGTTATTTTACTGCCAATAATCGAGAGTAGAAAAGATTAGAGCGAGAGCATCATTTTCCGTGCTCTCACGCAGATTTTACATGTTCGCACTCACAACTCTCCGCTCGTGCTCAGATTTCCCCTGCTCGCGTTCAAAACTCTGTGCTCGCACTCAGATTTCCTCTGCTCGCACTCAAAACTCTGTGCTCGCGCTCAGATTTCCTCTGCTCGCACTCAAAACTCTGTGCTCGCGCTCAGATTTCCTCTGCTCGCACTCAAAACTCTGTGCTCACGCTCAGATTTCCTCTGCTCGCACTCAAAACTCTGTGCTCGTGCTCAGATTTCCCCTGCTCGCGTTCAAAACTCTGTGCTCGCGCTCAGATTTCCTCTGCTCGCACTCAAAACTTTGAGACTTTGGGGGCGGGGTTAGAGAGTCGTTGTTGTCTTCTGTGATTGGCTGTCTGATCGCTGCAGATGCTCAACTGACAGCAGCAGTGCACCTACAGGGTCAGGTTGTGCCAAATGCCAACCCGGTTGCCAGGTCAGGCAAACTTTTCTAGCCTAAGAGCAACCGAAACTAGCCAAAAGTAATAATGTAAATAATTTGTCATTACATTTCCACGGTTGTCACTGGAAAACAAATAAAAATGTACGATTTTGAGACCTGACAGAGGGAGAAGAGGAGCAGTTCACTTCCCGACAGCTGCCAACAGCTCCTGTCCAAGCTACTGTCAGCTAACAGGTAACGTTACATTTGTTTAATCAGTTTATCAGTGTTTAGACATTTGGTAAATGCGATTTTGAATCGCTGTAGTATGACAAAGGTGTAGTTAGCTGCTAGGCTAACAGGCTGTGCAACTTTGTCAATAGACATGCTTAGCGTTAGCCTACTTGATAACGGGGAAATTGTGTGCTAACTCTATGCTCTAGCTATGTTTAGCATGTATTCTTATGATTCCTACTATGGATACCAATTTTGGGTATTGTTTCTCGGCCCAAAACCTGTCATCGACCCTCATTATTAACAGTTAACGGGAGATTAGGCTAACGTACTTCCCGGCTCTACTGAGTGCATTGATTCTTTTATTGATTAATACCTTCTACCATGACAGACGTTACTGTCGTCTACTACGATTCCATTCTATTCTACAACTCTTTTACTACTAGTACTACAGCTCTACTATGTTTATTGTAGCTCTACTATAGCCATACTATACTCATAGTATGGCTATTCCCCACTGATGTTGACTTGGTTTCTTCTGTCTGTGTGTGTGTGTGTGTGTGTGTGTGTGTGTGTGTGTGTGTGTGTGTGTGTGTGTGCGAGAGCAGTGAGCTAGAGGTTTTTCTGTCCTCTCTGCCCTGTCTGTCTGAGGAGCCCAGATCAGACCAAGGCCCCAGTCTGAACAGAGCAGAGTGCTGGGAGCTCCTGTTCTTCTCCAGCACAACCTGATGGAGCAGGTAGGAAGAGGGACCAGAGCCCCGCAGGGCGGAGCCATTCGGCTTCAGTTCCAATGTAGTTTGTTTGTTGAAAGTTATCATAGTTTTCAGTTTTGAGTATTTTTCTTGGCTAATGTTAGCTTTCTTGGTGGCTACATTGATACCAGCCTGTTCCCAGAACAGTTTGCTGAACAGAGTACAGCAATAAGCAAACTAATACACCTCTATATATGTTGTTACATAAATTGAATTGTGCCTAAAACCTCTCCTCTCCCCTATTTTGCTCCCTCAACATACTCCTCCTGTCCCTATATCTCCCTCTCTTCTTCTCCTCTCCTCTTCTTTCCCTCTCCTCCAGTACTCGTCTCTGGATGACTGCTGTCTCATCAGCCTGTGTGTTCCAGTGGAGTTGGTCAGGACACTGCTGCTGCACCTGTAGCAGCACCTCCCCTCCCCCTCCTCCTGCCTGACGGACCTTTTTCCCCCTGACACTGAAAACACCTCCTGCTGCACTGAGGAGACGCAGCAGGCCTGGAGCTGACACCAAACAAACCCAGAATATTCTACATGATAATATGACAATATTGATATTTGTGACTGGAAAAACATGTAATTAATGATGGTAAATTGTAATAACCAGCAATGGACTACAATGTGGTAACAGATAAGACTTATTTAAGAGATAATCCAAGACAAATTGTTATATGTAGTGTAAAGTAATAAACATTTATTTCAAAACACACGTTCAACATGTTCCATGTTAAATGGGTGAAACATACTAAGGAGTATTAAGCATTACAAGACAGTCTCAGATTTGAAGAAGACCAATCAAGTGATTAGAAAAGAGAAATCATCTTTGAACTGGAACACTAGTTTATAACAGGTGGATGTTTAGAGAGTCCCAGTTCACAGAGAGCAGCTGTAATATGTCAGTACAAGGTAAGATTCAGGAAAAACATCTACTGTAGGTGTTACTGTAACAGAAATAATTTAATATGCTTACTTCCAATGTAAGGACTAAGGTCCTGGTTAGATAAAAGGCTTCACAAACAAGAAACAACAAATCTAAAATAAATCAAAAACATGTAGCATATAAAACTGCCTCACTTGGCTTGCCAAAAGTGAGATGAAAAAAAAAAAAAAGATGGGGGTGCTTGTCTCATACCTTACAACCTTCTTTGACTTAATTTGAGTAAGCCTTTCCAAAATACCCCAATAAATAAGTAAAAATGTATACACTATGAACACTACATCTGAATACACCAGAACACATCATAAAAAAGTTAATTTCTCTTTGCTCTTAAACACTGGGAGCATTTTCCCGAGAAGTGTCAGGTGATTCTTGAAGAGCAGGAGTTTCTGTAACAGAAGAAACTACAGTAATTATCAGTACAGTACAGTAAGAGGCTCAGTATTTTATTTGTGAAGCACTTGCTACAGTAGAGGTGAAAAAGGTGTTACCAAGTAATTGCTGACCTTGAAAATGCTCAATTAAGTTCAAAATAAATCTCCTTCCCATTCCACAAAGGAGGCTCAGACAAGCAAGGATTACTATGAAAATCCTGACTAGAGTTAGCCTAACAAATCAATCTTGAATTAATCGGTTCCACAAAGCCAACTTCCAGCTAATGTAATCAGGTTTATTCAAGTCCGGCTTGAACAATCAAGATAATTGCATATTAAAGTATACATACAGTATATGTATACTTTTAATTTACACATTCATGTCCAAGTGTTTAACCTATGCTAAACCTAAACAAATGCAAATACAAAAACACCCCTGGTGTTTTATGTATTTATATGCAGTAGTCTTGGATATGTATGTACAAGTATTTCAGATACATACTATAAATGTTTCACTTGTATATGTGCAAGCGTTTCATATGTAGGTATATGATTATACTGGAGTATACATGTGTCAGTATTTCACATATGAATGTGAATCAGTGGGGTAGAAGACAGTAGAAACTGTAGAGTAGAGACTGTCAAAACCGACAACAAACAAACTACATTGGAACTGAAGCTGAATGGCTCCGCCCTGCGGGGCTCTGGTCCCTCTTCCTACCTGCTCCATCAGGTTGTGCTGGAGAAGAACAGGAGCTCCCAGCACTCTGCTCTGTTCAGACTGGGGCCTCGGTCTGATCTGGGCTCCTCAGACAGACAGGGCAGAGAGGACAGAAAAACCTCTAGCTCACTGCTCTCGCACACACACACACACACACACACACACACAGACAGAAGAAACCAAGTCAACATCAGTGGGGAATAGCCATACTATGAGTATAGTATGGCTATAGTAGAGCTACAATAAACATAGTAGAGCTGTAGTACTAGTAGTAAAAGAGTTGTAGAATAGAATGGAATCGTAGTAGACGACAGTAACGTCTGTCATGGTAGAAGGTATTAATCAATAAAAGAATCAATGCACTCAGTAGAGCCGGGAAGTACGTTAGCCTAATCTCCCGTTAACTGTTAATAATGAGGGTCGATGACAGGTTTTGGGCCGAGAAACAATACCCAAAATTGGTATCCATAGTAGGAATCATAAGAATACATGCTAAACATAGCTAGAGCATAGAGTTAGCACACAATTTCCCCGTTATCAAGTAGGCTAACGCTAAGCATGTCTATTGACAAAGTTGCACAGCCTGTTAGCCTAGCAGCTAACTACACCTTTGTCATACTACAGCGATTCAAAATCGCATTTACCAAATGTCTAAACACTGATAAACTGATTAAACAAATGTAACGTTACCTGTTAGCTGACAGTAGCTTGGACAGGAGCTGTTGGCAGCTGTCGGGAAGTGAACTGCTCCTCTTCTCTCTCTGTCAGGTCTCAAAATCGTACATTTTTATTTGTTTTCCAGTGACAACCGTGGAAATGTAATGACAAATTATTTACATTATTACTTTTGGCTAGTTTCGGTTGCTCTTAGGCTAGAAAAGTTTGCCTGACCTGGCAACCGGGTTGGCATTTGGCACAACCTGACCCTGTAGGTGCACTGCTGCTGTCAGTTGAGCATCTGCAGCGATCAGACAGCCAATCACAGAAGACAACAACGACTCTCTAACCCCGCCCCCAAAGTCTCAAAGTTTTGAGTGCGAGCAGAGGAAATCTGAGCGCGAGCACAGAGTTTTGAACGCGAGCAGGGGAAATCTGAGCGCGAGCACAGAGTTTTGAGTGCGAGCAGAGGAAATCTGAGCGCGAGCACAGAGTTTTGAACGCGAGCAGGGGAAATCTGAGCATGAGCGGAGAGTTTTGAGTGCGAACGTAAAATCTGCGTGAGAGCACGGAAAATGATGCTCTCGCTCTAATCTTTTCTACTCTCGATTATTGGCAGTAAAATAACCCCATAAGATTTGGCAAATTTTACATGAGCGCAACCCAGATACTCAGCTGTGCTGCTCATCCCACAAATGCATGTTCCTTACAAATGAGGCACCATTTAAAAGGGAAATAAACAGGCTTTCCAACAGTATAAAATGTATTGCCAAGAAGCATTGTTACAACAGAGAAATAATCTACCAAACACAAATTTCCGAACTTTTTGTTCGATGTTTACTTGCACAGCACCTTGGTCGACAATTGTTGTTTTTAAGTGTGCTTTATAAATAAAATGAACTTGAACTCCATTTGGGGGAACTTTCAGGTTGTTGAGGTGGGAGGTCGGCTGTTTTAAGTTCAGAAGGCAGACTGGAAGTGACACTATGAACAACATCATAACATCTCACTAAACAATTCATGTGTATGTGTCGGTTTGTGTGTGTGTGTACACAGTGTGTGTGTGTGTGTGTGTGTGTGTGTGTGTGTGTGTGTCCTCAGTGAACTGTATCAGTTCCTGCAGTAGCTTCCAGCTGCAGCAGTCAGTTCAGTCTCTGTTCAGTCTGACTGAGGGAGGTTTTTGTACGACGCTTTATCACTGTGTGAACAGACGCTGACTGTTGATATAGTGGAAACTCTGACAGTAGTAAACTGCTGCATCTTCAGCCTGGACTCCACTGATGGTCAGAGTGAAGTCAGTCCCTGATCCACTGCCTTTAAAACGACCTGGAATCCCTGATGCTCGAGAACTAGCTCTGTAAATGAGCAGTTTAGGAGTTTCTCCATCTCTCTGTTGGTACCAGGCTAAATAGTGGTAGCTGTTCAAAACATAAACCGGCTGACTAGTTCGACAGCTGATGGTGACCGAGCCTCCCGGAGCAGAGCTCACTGCTCCAGGCTGAGTCACTGTGATCTGGCCTCTGGACTCTGAGGATACAGAGACAAAAACATAAACCACCGTCATGGTTTTCTCCGCTTCATTTCAGAGGGACGGATGTTCATAGAGGAGAGGAGTTTGATTCTCTGGACTTTACCTGTGAAGCAGCAGCAGAGGAGAGTCCAGATGAGGATGGAGATCAAAGTCATGTTTTGATGAGGAGGATTTCTGTGGCTTCTGTTGTCATGAAGGACAGCTGTCAGTCATCCAGTGTTCAACTCTCAGGACTATAAACTCTCCCAGAGCACTGGAGCATGGTGCTGCTGATGCAAAGTGGCTCTCTATGGAAATGCTCTGACTGACTCCAACAGGGACTTGGATTACTGTGATGATGCTGTTTCTAAATGGATCAATCAAGTTACCAAACTTGATTAACAATGTATCAGCGCTCATTTTTCATGTAGAATTGGCTGGAAAAAATGTCTTCTGTCTTGTTTTAGTTTACAGCTAGAGAAATCAATATCACTGCAAGACAATTATGTCAAAACAATATACAAACCAAAATTGATAAATGTTTGAAATCTGTGGCATAGTTTGATAGTTTTTTTTCTACTTAATATGTCAACTAGCATGATTTTACAAACTGAGAGTGATTTTTGTGAGTTTGTTGTTCTCAAAGTGAGAGAGCCGTGTCTCTCTAGAGTGAGAGGTTTTTGTACGGCGGCTCAATGAGTTTGTATCACTGTGGTTCACTGTGGAGGAACCAGACTGGATGTTAACTGTAAGTACCTTTGATTTCTCCATGAGCTCATATTCAATATTCATTTTATTTTCATTCAATAAATGCAACCCTTACTTGAAGATATTGCTGTTTAGATTTGGAATTTAATATTGTTTCAGCGATCACTAAGCTCTTCATGTCTCCTAATATAAACTAAAACTACACCAATGAAAAACTGTTTGGTTGCACTGAAAATTATTTTTGTCTGTTTGTAGATTCATTTAATTTTTCCTAAATGAATGTAGACAATATTCTGATTTTATAAAGTTTTCTATTGACAAAGACTTCCTCTTTAAGACTGTCTGAAAGAAAATGTTCTTGAAATTTTTTAACGTAGAGCCTTATTGTTGAAATCTTCGAATCTAGACTCAAAACCTATTTATTCTCACAATCATACGACCTACCTTGGCTTGGGTTCAACACAGTCTGTATGAGCGTGTCTGTGCCTAAATATGTCTGGGTTTTGTGCTGCTTCTGCACAGCTCTGTGTGTGTGTGTGTGTGTGTGTGTGTGTGTGTGTGTGTGTACAGCTGGTTTTCTCCACCCTCTCTCAGATTCCTGTGCAGTCTTCTGTCAGCAGACCGGTACTGTCTTTTTGTCTCTCTCTGTTTTCTACTGTCATTATTGTTGCCCATGACTCTGCCAATGTTTTGCCCGACACCTATTGCACTATAAGCCGTCCCGGTGGGGGGGGGGGGATCCCTATTTGCATCAGCCCGCCCAAGGAGTTTTTCCTTGTGTGCATTTAGGGTCTAAGGCTGGGGTGCCGGGTAGGTTAGGCTATGTAGAATAGGTAGATTGTTTGTCTTGCTAAATCTGCTCTTCCTATGTTTGTCCTACATAACTTTGTTCACCATTGATTGTGTTTAGTTAGACCTAGCTAGACACATTCTCTATAAAGTCCTCTGAGACATGCTTGTGACAAAGGGATATATAAATAAACTTGACTTGACTTGACTTAACTAATTCGACATTCATTTATATTTGAAATGTGCGAAGCATTTGGATTTCATGAAAAGTTTATTGCATGGTTAAAAATAATGTATCAATATCCAAATGCAAGAATTAGAGTAAACGGGACACTTTCTGAAGTATTTAAACTAACAGGAGGGACAAGACAACTTTGTCACCACAGATATTTGTGATATGTATGGAGTAGGGTTTGGTGTTATTGCATTGCAAATAAAAGTTCTGGGTCAAAGTTGAGTGATAGAGACTCATGTATATATGGAATTTGGCTTATTTATTTTCTAAACCCAAGCAGAATGGTGACAGTGGGTTTTTGTGTTTAAAAACCCTATGCTGAAACTATCATGAAACCTTTTGTAAACATGAGAAATAATCTGCTAGTTATTACATAGTAAACATGAAAACGGTCCAATTTGACCAAAACATCACAGAAAAGTTGAAGGCACAGCTGATATTCAGGAATCATTTTATTTAAAGAAATAAAGCTCTGAAGTGAAGAAGTATAATAAAAAATCAGAATCATCATATCACCTTGACATGTTAAAGTGGGAGTATATTCACTGAGAATGTTCACTAGGTTTACAATCTTGTGAACAATTACACAAATATACAATAATAAAATATTACAAGATTAAAACACAATGTACTGATATATCACCAGCAATCAGCAGAATCAGCAAATCAGGCTTATTCTCCATGTTGGTCAAAATAAGTCATCTATCAAAATTCACAAAACAGCCATCCAACTGGTGATATGGTGATATGCCACAGCCAAGCACTATATGGAGGCAAATCATGGCTCCTCATCCTGTGAGGTTTCTCAGTTGGTCAGAGAGAGATGTTTGGGATACGACGATACAATACAATAATAAAACAGTCCAATGTGTGTGTGTGTCTGTCTATGTCCTCTTGCGCCTGAAGAGGCCACAGAGCCAAGAGAGCCACTTTTTCTTCTTCTTCTTCTCTTTCAGCTCTGTTGTCACTGGAGCAACCTGTCGAGTAAAACAAAATGTCAGATCTTATTTGTACCTGGACGGTTGATCTGTTCTTCTCTGAGGTAAAATGATATGAAAAGCTAAAACTGATGTTTCCTTTTGCATTGTTTCTGAGCATCATGTTCATACCATAGCAGTAGGAAATGGCCTGTGTTTCAGGAAAGTTACAGTTTACACAGTACCATGGTTAAGGAGTTTTAGCTTTGCAGTAAAACTGCACTGAATGTAGGAAATATTAGGGACATCTTCCTGATATTGAGTTGCAGCCCCACAATCCACATGTCAGTTTGTGCTTGCTATAGATTTAATGAGGGAAATCAATAAGGGATAATGGCCTTTACCTGGATTCACCTCATCAGCGTACTTCATGAAAAGAGCAAGTGTCCCTAATATTTTGTCCATTCAGTGTATGCCTTAGGTTTAACACTAACCATGTGCTGCAGACTGTGACTTTGAGAACATGTTGCTTTGAATGGCGGCTCACCTCCAGCTCTGTGCTCCAGAACTCCTCCCTGCTCTCCTTGCGCTCCTTCTGCAGACGCAGCTCCAGCAGGGTCTGGGCTCTCTCTGTCTCCTCCTCCTCTCGCCGGACTGGGATGTTGACGCTGAACGGGGTTTCATCTCCGCTCTTGGTGCCTTCAGCGAAGCTCACAGAGGGCTTGAGGTGGTTGAGGATCTCTGTGGCTATGAAGCTGCAGGCCAGCAAGGCGAACTGAGGATCCTCCATCAGCCCTTGTCTGCTCAGCCAGACGTTAGGAATGGCCTGACACAGAGCGACTTCGAGGGGCCAGGACAGATCCAGGCTCAGTTTGATCTGCGAGAGGAGAAAGAGGGTGAGTTTATACACTGAATTTATACACTGAATGTACAAAATATTGGGGACATTTTCCTGATATTGAGTTGCGTTATGTTAGTGAAGTGAGTTTGAAGTGAATTCATGTTCCTTTTAAAATGTGATGTTTTTGTTTTAACCCCAAATGAAATCAAAACAAACCTCCTGCTCGGGGTCGGTGAGGCGTTTGAGGTTTCGGAGGAAGACTCTGTTGTGTTGGTACTTGGCCGCATCCTTCTGCAGCAGGAAGTGGATGTGCTGCACCATCTCCTCCTCAAAGGTGCGGTTCTGCGGCCGGTACAGAGTCTCATCTCTGCCTCGGAAAAGTTCCACCAGGATGCATCTGATGGTAGACTCCTGCACCACAGCTATTTCCTGTGTTAGAACATAAGATTTTGGTTGGCTCACTTGAACCCAGTGCAGATGGAGCTTAGGTAGTCAGGGGTTTGTAATCTTTGACCTGGACTAATATAAATTTGCTGGTACTGTTGGCATGTGAAGAGCCAGTAGAAACAGGCCTGTAATTTAAGGGTTCAAGTTTGGGGTCCCAACCTATAGTTTCACAAACACTTTCTTACACACTGTTTTATTTAGCTGAAGTAAACCTACTGTAGTCAGAAGTGGTTGGACGGGAGCAGAGTCACCAGCCCGTGGTTGAGGAGGAGAAGACTGGAGAGCTCTGAAGCCATACACAACCCCCTGGTCTCCTCTCCTTCCTGCAGTTCCTTGGACACTGAGCAGAGACCGACTGTCTAGCCCGTCAGTGACAGGCTTGGTCTCTGCAAACAGTTCTGTCTCCGGGAACTGCTTCATGAAGGCAGCCAGGCTGCAGTCGAGGGCCAGAGGGTTCTTGGCTAGCGAGCTGTCCGTCGGCGTCTTCACCTCCTCGTAGTCGTCACCAACAAAGAAAGTGCCGTCCACCCACACCACATCTCTGTTGGACGAGCGGGGCTTGGTGACTCTGCTCCGGTATTCCAGGACGTCCTGGTCAGTGATCCGGTGCAGAGCCTTCTGGAAGACCTTGGTGCGCCGGATCCAAGTTCCATACTGCTGGAACATTTTCTCCCGCAGAGACTCAGGGAGAAGCTGAGAGAACAGCCTGGTCTCCATCTCATCTCTCTCCCTGGGTGCTAAGAGCAGAAAAGTGGGATCAGTCAAGCAGTGTCATAACACTGGGAGCAGAGAACAAGGAGGGGTGAAGCAGTGTCATAGTGGAGAGTATTTCTAAAGTCAAAAAAAATCATGGGACCGACCAGACCTCCATTCCTCCCCACAACATGAATCTGGTTGTGTCAAGAACACCTATTGCATGAAGTGCAAGGTATTGTGGGATGTATAGCAATAAATGACCATAGCTTCTTCCATTTGATCACCTTGGTTGGAAGCACCTGACAGCTCGGCCTGCCCGCCTGGCTGGTACATAGTCAGGACGGCCTCGATGATGACACGCGGGATTGAGCAGAGGAGAGCAGGGTCTCTCATCGCCAGCAGTTTCTTCACCTACATCAACAGACCAGGCATTTTTGTGAGAGGCAGTCCAGAAAGATTTGGACCAAGGACAAGTTTTAGGAGTATTTTGTCAAGATAGGGCGTTAGGGGTTCAACTCCCACTGGGACAATCCATTCAGAAAATGCATGTGCTCACACTATTGCATGAAAAACATATCCAACAAATGGGATGCGATTGTCACTGATATCCAGTTGTACCTGAATAGATGATCCAAAGCTCTTCATGAGGTGGCTCTGGAGCAACACAGCGGCTCTCCTGGTGTTACACCGTGGAGGAGGGAGAGTGGTATCCACGGCAACGCCTGGAACTCTCCGCAGGGTCTCCAGAGTCACAGCACTCATCTGGACAAGGAGAGGAGAGGTGATCACAATGAAGAAGAGAAGAGAAGAACAGAGTTAGATAGTAGTAGTTGTAGTAAGGGTAGTAGTAGCAGTAGCAGCAGCAGTATTAGTAGTAGTAGTAATAATAGTAGTATTAGTAGTACACCTACATGGAGGCACAAGGCCAGAAGTTGCTGCTGATCCAGCCGTCTGGTACCAAAGCCGTTCAGTGGGTGGAGCTTCAGCATCAGCTGGATGAGCAGATCCTCCACTAGCTCACTGCTGACAGTGAGTGTAGCAGGGAGAGGGAGGCAGTCTGCTGCCGACAGACTCTGTGAAATCACAAGCTGGTAAGTGTTAGCATTTACTTCATCAGCTTTAATGTTACAACTAACTGACTTCAAAATCTTTTCAACTTTTCTCCTCAGCTTGCATTTCTCTGATTTCTTTTCATAGTTTTCCTCCCTCTTCTCTGTCTTAGATCATCATTCTAAGATCACAGGAATAGTTTGATAGCCATTGTCAGGACACCATGGCTCTGACCTTTGAACTGTCACTATTGGTTGCTTGTTGGTGATGTAGGAATTTAAGCGTATGTTACTGTTGCAAACACTTTAAGTCTTGAAAATGTAAGTGTAAAATGTAAATGTTTACGTGACTACAAACATAGTGCTTCCACTGCAAAACTGTCACTCTGAAAACAATTCTGAATCATTTTTGTCATCATACTTGACAGTTTTATGTTATTCATGTCTTGCATTTTAAAATGTGTCAGCTGAACAAAATTTAAATAGAATAAAATAAAAACATAAACAAATCTAGACAGGATTAAGTTTAATTTAAAGTAAGTTTAACTCATCTCACTCACCTGTGTGTCCTGGTTGGGTGACAGCTGATCTGGGACCAGCTGGGCTATGTTCAGAGCCACCAGGTGAGCAACATACTGCTGGAGGATGGGTGAAGAGACCAACAGAGCTTTCTCCAGCACGGCTCTGGGCCCTAAAACCTCCTCCAAGCTGCCCAGGACGCACTTGGCCACCTGCAAATATACACCTTAGATATAATATGATGGCAACATATAGGCCTGCTGTTGATCTTACACTGCAATGCATTTTATTTTTGTCATTCAATGTATTTTGACATAATATTTTCAACACATTAAAGGGGATTCCTCCTGCACTTGCAGCATTTGAACATGCCGGCAGTACAGTAGTCACCTGGTAGTGCGCAGTGGGCTGGAGGAGACAGTTGGCCTCCTGCTTCTCCTCCGTCACCTGGACCCAGGGGAAGGAGGGAGAGAGGAGGAGCTGTGTGTCCAGAAGGCCATGGGCCTGCAGACAATCCACAGGCTCAGGGGCACAAGGGCTGATCTGAAGACCAACATGAGACAACTTGAGTTTCAACCATAAAGATTTAATGAAGGGGAAGCATGCATGTACTGTGTATCTCTCCAAGGGAGGGAGCAAAAACATAAGGTGAGATTTGATCAACTATACATGTAATATAAGTCAATAAGTTTAATAGTTGGAGCATAATGTAATAAAATAATTCTGCAGAAGCCTGAACTGTAACTACTGGAGCATCTTGTGATTATCTTTGGATTCAAAGGTTCTCATTTCATATCACATTGAACACACATCCATGATAATGTACCTGAACTGTCAGCTGGGAGATGACTTGTTTGAGGGAGTAGCTGTGGACCAGCTCCGTCCAGGTCTGGATCCTGGTGTGGGGCTGGGCCTCAGCTTTCTCCACCTCAGAGGGACTGTAGTCCATGATCTCGACAAGGCAACCTGAACACCATGGAAAATAACATACAGCATGGTATGATACAGCATTTATTCAAGTTATTCATTTATAGTACAATATTACTACAGAGAAAGACACCAATAGCTCAGTGAAATGTTTGAGGTCTCAAAGAAATGCAGCAGGAGCCTTGACAGCAGACTCATATTAAAGCTGTAACTCCCCCATGTGAGGCTGATCAGGGCCTGGTTTCCCAAAAGCATTTTAGTATTAACCAAGAGCATCTTGCTGCTAGGATGCTTTTGGGATCCTGATCCCAATACATTGCTATCTACACAGAGAATTATCCCATTTCACCTGTTTTTCCCTCTTACAACATCAAATTTAAGTGTTACAAGAGGAAAAAGTGTCAAATTTGAGCTTTGCAGTGTACGTCTAGCCATAGTGTTTCATTTGGTGACAATATAACAAACTGTAACATGTAACATTTCACTGACACTTAGGACAGGTTAAGCAGTGAAATTAGATAAGTGAGTGAAAAAAATCCTACCTTTGCAGGGTCTTGGAGAAGGTGGTTACTGATAAGTAAGTGGTGAATGCACGCTCAAAGCAACAGCAGACAACAAGGTGAAAACACAGTCAATGGCAGTCTTGAAGACGTGGTGTGTACGCAGAGGGAATCCATGTAAACTGACACACAAGGTGCATCTTGGACCTGAAACTCTGATTCCATAGATTCTAAACTCTACAGCTCTCCATTGTGCCCTGTGACATCACAGTTCAATGTTGAAGAGATGCTGCTAAAATGGAAATGCTCTATTTTTATTGCTCAGTGTATTTATTTTATTTTATTTTATTTCATTTCCTCCATTAAAAACAAAGACACAGACACAGATGACAATGAAGTACATGAGATAACAGTCATACAGCATACCATACATACAAAAACACATGTGCCAAATCCACACCTACACATTATCCTTACACTATGCAATATGAGAACTACTGAGTAAAATAAGAGTGCCCACCCTGTAATAAAGTGACCTAATGCCTTACAAAGGCCCTTCATTTACCTGACTTCCAATGCTCCCATTAAAAATCAGCTAGCCTGCACATTCAGGTGACAAACAGTCTCTGTGTAGGTGCCATATGGAGGTGTGAGGTTGGACAGCTAATGCTCTGGTACCTCTTCCTAGAAGGAAGGGGTTTAAAGAAAGAAGTGGCAGGGTGTGAAGGGTTGGTGGACAGTTTCTCCCTGTGAATACAGGTGGCATATGGAGCTCACAGCCAGTGATCTTAGATGATGTGCTTGTAACTCTCTCCAGCTGCTTCCTCTCTTGAGCTGTTGTATTGACATACCATGTCTCAGTGACAGCCCTGTAGAAGTGAACCATAGCTTCCAGGGTCACAGCAAATTGACTGAGCTGACGCAGGAAGAAAAGTCTGTGATGGGCCTTGCTGATTATAAGGCTGGTGTTGGCCTCCCGCTTCAGTGTGTGGGAGTTGGCAGTCCCAAGAAACTTCATGCTTTTAGGATTATATGCGTGCACAAGAGAGAATGAAGACATACAAGGAAAAAACTATCTTTTATTATTATTTATTAAGTATTTATTTCTGCTCAAAACCTTCTGGAAGAGATTTATATAGATTTCCGGCAGTTATCTCCCCGAACTTTCCTTTTTTATTTTTAATATTGATTTATTTATTTTTTCACCTCTCCTCTCCTCTCCTCCACTTCCCTTAGGTCCTTTGTTTTGTGTATACTTGTACAGCACCTTGGTCGACAATTGTTGTTTTTAAGTGTGCTTTATAAATAAAATGAACTTAAACTTGAACTTGAACTTCATTTGGGGGAACTTTCAGGTTGTTGAGGTGGGAGGTGGGCTGTTTTAAGTTCAGAAGGCAAACTGGACGTGACACTATGAACAACATCATAAATTCTCACCAAACAAGTCGTGTGTATGTGTCGGTTTGTGTGTGTATGTGAACACAGTATAGGTGTGTGTGTGTGTGTGTGTGTGTGTGTCCTCAGTGAACTGTATCAGTTCCTGCAGTAGCTTCCAGCTGCAGCAGTCAGTTCAGTCTCTGTTCAGTGTGACTGAGGGAGGTTTTTGTACGACGCTTTATCACTGTGTGAACACATGCTGACTGTTGATAACATGGAAACTCTGACAGTAGTAAACTGCTGCATCTTCAGCCTGGACTCCACTGATGGTCAGAGTGAAGTCAGTCCCTGATCCACTGCCTGTAAAACGATCTGGAATCCCTGATTCTCGAGAACTAGCTGAGTGAATGAGCAGTTTAGGAGTTTCTCCATCTCTCTGTTGGTACCAGGCTAAACGGTGGTAGTTGTAGAAGCCCCTGCTCCAAACATGAACCTTCGGACTGGTTCGACAGCTGATGGTGACCGAGCCTCCCGGAGCAGAGCTCACTGCTCCAGGCTGAGTCACTGTGATCTGGCCTCTGGACTCTGAGGATACAGAGACAAAAACATAAACCACCGTCATGGTTTTCTCCGCTTCATTTCAGAGGGACGGATGTTCATAGAGGAGAGGAGTTTGATTCTCTGGACTTTACCTGTGAAGCAGCAGCAGAGGAGAGTCCAGATGAGGATGGAGATCAAAGTCATGTTTTGATGAGGAGGATTTCTGTGGCTTCTGTTGTCATGAAGGACAGCTGTCAGTCATCCAGTGTTCAACTCTCAGGACTATAAACTCTCCCAGAGCACTGGAGCATGGTGCTGCTGATGCAAAGTGGCTCTCTATGGAAATGCTCTGACTGACTCCAACAGGGACTTGGATTACTGTGATGATGCTGTTTCTAAATGGATCAATCAAGTTACCAAACTCTTGATTAACAATGTATTCATGCAAAATTTGATGTAGATTTGGCTTGATGTCTATAAACAAGTTTTCTTCAAGGATATCTCATGTCTTGTTTTAGTTTACTGATAGAGAAATCAATATCACTACAAGATAAAATTAACAATACACAAATAAAAAGGATTATTGTTGGAACTTTGCTGCATAATATGATAGTTTAGCTTGTTATTACATCATTTATTTTCAATCACATACTGTAGTACAAGGAGTAATGAGGTGAGTTGACAAAACCATTTCTGTAACTGCCTTTTTCAGTCATGAAGCCTGTTTGTTGCCCTGGTTCATTAGTGAAACCTGCGTAAATGAGTAGAGCAAACACACACCATGTCTTACAACTTACTGGTTTCAGCAAAGAGTTCTGGAAGATACAAAGTAAAAAGACTCACACTCTTGCTCCAGTGCATAATTTGTACTGATCAAACACTGACATTTCAGTTTGATATTTAAAATGTATGCATTTGAGCAAGAGTGTGTGTTTTTTATCTTCACTAGTGAAACCTGTCTGTTGCCATGGTTCAGTAATGATGCCCGTCTGTTTTCATAGTTCCTGAGCTCAGAGAGGGAAGTGAAACATTGAAGATCAGTTTCATCCAATCTCTCCTACTACTGAGTCTTGTGAGAAAAATGCTCAGAACTAGCAGCCTCCCCTCCTCTCCATTTTCTTCATCTGAGTGCCTGCAATCCACAGGATGTAGTTTATTTTCACTTGCATGCACTTGTTTCATTCTCTCTCTCTCTCTCTCTCTCTCTCTCTCTCTCAGTGGGTCGAGTCGTCCCCACCCTGACGGTGCTGCCCCCCTCCAGCGTGGAGCTGCAGCAGGGGAAGGCCACGCTCATGTGCCTGGCCAACAAGGGCTTCCCCTCAGACTGGAGGCTGGCCTGGAAGGTGGACGGCAGCAGCAGCAGCAGCAGCAGCTGGGAGGAGAGCAGGAGCCCCGGGGTGCTGGAGAAGGACGGCCACTACAGCTGGAGCAGCACCCTGAGGCTCCCTGCAGACCAGTGGGGGAAGGTGGGCTCTGTGACCTGTGAGGCCACCCAGGGCTCCCAGTCTCCGCTCTTGGAGACACTGAGGAGAGACCAGTGTTCCCAGTCCTGACCTGACTCACTGAGACTTCTGCTACTGGTTTCACTCTGCTACTGCTCTCTCTCTCTCTCTCTCTCTCTCTCTCTCTCTCTCTCTCTCTTTCTGTCTCTCTCATTACATCTTTAAATAGTGATGTTTTCTTGCTCGCTGTAATGCCAATATTCTCTATATATTAAGACAATAAAGTTGTTTTGACCAAATCAGTTGTGTTTCCATGGATATTATTATGAAAATAACAGATGTGTTATGATGCTGTCTTAACTGAACTAACTTGACTGAACTCGTCTCAGGGTAAAGTGACTATAGGATTTTATAAAAATTTTATAAAATTGATTTGAGAAGAAATGATGGGATTATGTAATGCATTGTCACACATTCATAAATTCAGTGAATGCCACATGAAATTGACTGCGTTTACCAGAATCTCCAAAATCTCCAAATGATCCCTCATTACTAAAGTGTCCTATTGGTAAGGCTTCTGACTGTGTTAAGTTTATCAACAAGTCCTCCAACCCATACGACCCTACAGCTCTCCATTGTGCCCTGTGACATCACAGTTCAATGTTGAAGAGATGCTGCTAAAATGGAAATGCTCTATTTTATTGCTCAGTGTATTTATTTTATTTCATTTTATTTTATTGTATTTTATTTCATTTCTGGGCCAGTCCATGCTGGCAGCTTGGAGGAACAGGGAAAACAATAGGTGGGGTCAGTGGAGGCAGAGGATTTGCCTTGATGCCGCTCCATTAAAAACAAAGACACAGACACAGATGACAATGAAGTACATGAGATAACAGTCATACAGCATACCATACATACAAAAACACATGTGCCAAATCCACACCTACACATTATCCTTACACTATGCAATATGAGAACTACTGAGTAAAATAAGAGTGCCCACCCTTTAATAAAGTGACCTTACAAAGGCCCTTCATTTACCTGACTTCTAATACTTCCATTAAAAATCAGCTAGCCTGCACATTCAGGTGACAAACAGTCTCTGTGTAGGAGCCATATGGAGGCGTGAGGTTGGACAGCTAATGCTCTGGTACCTCTTCCTAGAAGGAAGGGGTTTGAAGAAAGAAGTGGCAGGGTGTGAAGGGTGGTTCGATGCCAGTCGCTCGGTTGAGAAATTCAGAAGTACTGAGTAATTTGGAGTCTTTCTTGGCTCATCTGTCCGGTGCTGCTCATGCAGATATTATTCATTTGATTGAGGATAATTTGTTACTTTTCTCTTACCATCCCCGACAAACCACTGTCTTGTTTCATGACATCGATGTGGAGGGCCATAAACCCATTAAGCAGGATGCATACAGGGTTAATCCAACCAAAAGGGCCATGATGCAACAAGAGGTGAGCTATCTTATTGAACATGGATTGGCTATTCCCAGTACTAGTGCGTGGAGCTCTCCCTGTGTCTTAGTCTTAGTCTTAACACTCCTCGTTTCTGCGATGACTACAGAGAAGTCAATTCCATCACAAGACCCGATTCGTTTCCTCTCCCTATGATGGAGGACTGTATAGACGGAGTAGGCTCAGCTAAATTTGTAACCAAGCTGGACCTGTTAAAAGGTTACTGGCAAGTTCCCTTAACGCCGCGGGCCTCAGAAATGTCCGCTTTCCTCACACCCGATAATTTCCTCCAATATACCGTTATGCCATTTGGGTTGGGCAACGCTCCCAACCAGCGTCTCATACATAACGTTCTGGATGGAGTGAGAAATTGTGAAGCATACTTCGATGACGTGGTCGCCTACTCCTCTACCTGGTCCGACCATCTAGAAACACTGTCACTCATCTTCAGCCGTCTCAGCAAGGCCTCCCTTACCCTAAACCTCGCAAAGTGCGAATTTGGCAAAGGCGATGTAACCTATCTGGGTAAACAGGTGGGACAAGGGCAGGTGCGTCCGGTAGCGGTTATGGATTTCCTAGTCCCGCAGTCAAAAAAAGCATTACATCGTTTTCTTGGAATGTGCGGTTATTATCGGGGGTTTTTCAGAAATGTCTCTGATGCGGTGGCTCCTCTCACAGGACTTGCTAGTCCTTCAAGAAGCTTTGTTTGGTCCCCCGCTTGCCAGGCTGCTTTTGAATCAGCTAAGGCTTTGCTGTGTAGTGCACCCGTCCTCGCTGCGCCCGACTTCACCCGCCTTTTCAAATCAGAGGTAGATGCGAGTGCATGCGGCACAGGTGCTGTTCTCCTGCAGGAAGACGAGCAGGCCACGTTGTATACAAACAGCTGGACGAATATCTTTCAATTCACAATATATATGATACATACCAATCGGGTTTCAGAGCGAACCATAGTACTGAAACAGCTCTCATAAGAGTAATCGATGACCTTAAGATCAACAGCGACTCACAGAGAACTTCGATTTTAGTATTACTTGATCTCACTGCTGCCTTTGACACTGTTGATCACAACATTTTAATTCAAAGGCTTCATGTTTCAGTCGGCTTAGCGGGTCCTGTTCTATGGTTTTCATCCTATTTAAAGGACAGGAGCTTTTACGTTTCAATAGGTAGTTTTAAATCTGCAGAAACAAAAATTTTCTCTGGCGTTCCACAAGGGTCAATCCTTGGGCCACTGCTCTTCAATCTATACATGCTCCCGCTTGGTACTATCATAAAGAAACATAATATATCCTACCATTCATATGCCGATGACACACAGCTGTACATTTCACTTTCCTCTGATGATCTCAGCCCTGTTAACAAACTGGTAAACTGTATTGACGATATTAATTGCTGGATGTCAAGAAACATTTTACAGCTGAATTCAGACAAGACTGAGATATTCATAGTTGGTCCTAAAAATCAGAGAGAGAAAATGTACTCGCACTTGGCATCGCTGTCTCTGAAACACAGTGAGCAAGTCAGAAACCTTGGCATTATTTTGGATACTGATCTCAATTTTGAAAATCACATTACCAATATCACTAGAACAGCATTTTATCACTTAAAAAAATATATCAAAACTTAGAGCATTTATATCTCAAACTGACTCTCATTCATCTCAAGCAGGTTAGACTACTGTAACGCTCTGTTTGCAGGATTATCTAAACAATCTGTAGGACGGCTCCAGCTCATTCAAAATGCAATTTGAACATATTACTCCGCTACTGAAATCTCTTCATTGGCTCCCTGTACAATACAGAATCACCTTCAAAATCCTGCTAATAGTCTATAAAGCATTTAATGGTTTGGCTCCTCAATACATTTCTGATTTGCTCACTGATCATAACCCGATCAGGTCTCTCAGGTCATCAGGCAGAGGTCTTCTAGCTGTACCCAGAATTAGATCCAGGTCTGGTGAGGGTGCCTTCAGTTACTGTGGTCCTGCTCTCTGGAACAAGCTGCAAGTGTGTGTGTGTGTGTACTCGTATTGTGGCACTTGTGTATGCTTCATTGGTTCTGTTTCAGCACTTTACTCATGCTTATATTCTTATATTTATGTTGCTCATGTTACCTTTGTTCTCATGTTTTATGCCTGTATTTTTTGTCTTTCAATGTAAAGCACATTGAGTTTACTTGTAATGAAATGCGCTTTAAAAATAAATTGCCATTGCCATTGCCATTGCCATCCTATCTGCTACTTCAAAACTAAAAGTTTAACAAACATCAGCTAAACTATAGCACCATCGAAAAGGAAGCTGATGATGTCTGATCATGGTTTTGTTCCCTTCTTTTGGAGCTAGTAGGGGTGGACTGCCAGTTTGGCTAACCTGATTTTCTCATGTTTATGTTAGTTAGGGAGGTAAGTTGTTGTCATTTGGTTTTCTTTGTTTTCGTGAGCTTACATTGGTTACTTCCCAGTTAGAGTTGTTTTGTTTGTTATGTTGGCCTTTGTCCACCCTGAAGTTAAATCAAGCTCTATCTACATGATTTAACCTTGTAAATAAACCCACTTTCTTTATATTGAGCTATTTGTCTTTGTGGCTGCTTGGGACTTGGGGAAGATGGGGCTTGTTCATGTTGTGTCTTAGACACCCCTAGACTGGGCATAACACATTTCATACACTGGGGCAATTCAAAGTGCTTTACAGAGTAATAAAAATACAGTAAAGATAAAAGATTTACAATTAAAAAGTGCAGACAAGAGATACAAAAGACTTAAAGTAAACTAGTGCAGTTCAACTCAAGTGAAATGGATAAAAGAACACAATACTCCCACTTTTAGATGCACATTGTGAGTGAACCCATATGTTTTTCTGTAATTTTCTTTTCCCCTGTCCTTCCTGATTCTACTCTTGATCTGATATTTACGTCAGATCTCACTGCCTAAGGCAGACAAGAATCATAGATTCTCCTCTTGGTCAAACACTTTACCATCCACAGATGGATGAGAATCATACAGGGTGAAGCTCTGTCCCCCCCACATATAGTGTTCACTCATGTCCAAGTAAGCATTACCCGGACAAGACCAATGAAAAGTCGTACTTGCCCGTGTCAGCTCTGTTGGGATCCTGAACAGAAACCGTTGAAATGAAGGCTATTTAAAAGCTAAGCTGAAAAGATAAGTTTTTAGCCATTACAGGATAGAGAAGGCAGTGTAAAATAGGAAAGTTTTTAGCTTTGACTTAAAAGTGGTCAGAGTCGGGGCTTGTCTAATATCATCTGGGAGGTTATTCCAGGTCTGTGTTGCATGATAACAAAACGCTGCTTCACCGTGTTTTGTTCTTACTCTTGGGACAGCCAGTAGGCCAGCCCCAGATGTCCTAAGGGTCCTAGAAGGTTCATATGGCACAAGCATGTCAGAGATGTGTTTGGGCCCAGAGCCACAGAGTGATTTGTAGACAAGCAGAAAGATTTTGAAATCAATTCTCTGAGTGACTGGCAACCAGTGTAAGGATTTTAGAACTGGTGTAATGTGGTCGTATTTCCTAGTTTTCGGCAGCGGCGTTCTGAATAAGTTGGAGTTGCTGAAGAGCTTTTTTTGAAAGCCCTGTGAACAGACCATTGCAGTAATCCAATCTACTGGAAACATTATTCATCTGACTCTTGCAATATTTTTTAGATGGTAGTAAGCTGACGAAGTTACCGATTTGATGTGGCTATTGAAATTTAAATCCAGGATAACGCCAGGATTTCTGGCTTGACTCTTAGTTATGAGAGACAGAGTATAGCAACACTCAAAGTATAGCAACACACACCCAATGAGAATAAAGACAGAAGTCTAATTGGCTTCATTATTGACAGCTTAATGCTTGGGACAATTTACTGATAGAATTACAACAGGCAGGATGGCTAAAGAACAGGGGAAAGTCAGTTTGTTCATTAAGCCCTGGGTAAGTGGTGGCTTGTAGGGAGTGTATTCAGTGAGTCTCCCTTTGAGTCTTTTTAGTCTATCAGCCCTCTAACATCCCCATAACTTTAAGCTGGCAGGTAACTCCTCACTAGCTTGTCAGCTACTGTAGGGTCCTGTCTAAAGCTGAGCCTTGGAGTCTCTGTTAACACTTATAGAGTACTGTCGCTATATACAATATCCCAATTCTGCTTAATAATGTTGTTGACCTGGACCGCCTCCCTACTATATGTTGTATCAATAGGATTTGAAGGTCTCCTCTTGTTTGAAGTTTAATATTATTTATTATTTAACCATGTCAGTAAAATGTCCCAACCTGCTTTCAACATATTTCCTTGTTCTTGGTGCTTGTCTGTATTTCCAGTGGCTTGTCTTTATTTTCTGATGCCAAGGTTTCCTTCTACAGTCTCACACCACATTCCCCTCTTCTGGCCTGACTCAGTGTCTGTACAATAGATACATGTGTTCACCCAACTATTCCCTTCCTTCAAGAAAAAGACTCTCTTGACTTTCCTCTATCTAAACAAGGCTTCCTGATCCAGTTGACTGAATGATCATCCTGATCTGTTTGGATCCTGACAGTCCAGATATTCCAGGACCAGCGTGGATAAGCTGTTTGGATCATTCAGCAGTGGTTTGGGGGTCGGCATCAGGACAGCTTACTTTGCTAGATGTTGTTGTGCTTTTCATGGTCTGATTGGGATTCTTCACTGGAACTGTCCTCTTCACTTTCAGGTTGTTGAGGTGGGAGGTGGGCTGTTTTAAGTTCAGAAGACAAACTGGTAGAGACACTATGAATAACATAATAAATTCTCACCAACCATGCCGTTTGTGTGTGTGCATGAATGTGTGTGTGTGTGTGTGTGTGTGTGTGTGTGTATGTGTGTCCTCAGTGAACTGTATCAGTGCCTGCAGTAGCTTCCAGCTGCAGCAGTCAGTTCAGTCTCTGTTCAGTGTGACTGAGGGAGGTTTTTGTACAATGCTTTATCACCGTGTAGACGGATACTGACTGTTGATATTGTGGGTACTCTGACAGTAGTAAACTGCTGCATCTTCAGCCTGGACTCCACTGATGGTCAGAGTGAAGTCAGTCCCTGATCCACTGCCTGTAAAACGAGCTGGAATCCCTGATGTTCGAGAACTAGCGTAGTAAATGAGCCGTTTAGGAGTTTCTCCATCTCTCTGTTGGTACCAGGCTAAACGGTGGTAGGAGCTGCTATGAACATGAACCGGCTGACTGGTTCGACATCTGATGGTGACCGAGCCTCCCGGAGCAGAGCTCACTGCTCCAGGCTGAGTCACTGTGATCTGGCCTCTGGACTCTGAGGATACAGAGACAAAAACATAAACCACCGTCATGGTTTTCTCCGCTTCATTTCAGAGGGACGGATGTTCATAGAGGAGAGGAGTTTGATTCTCTGGACTTTACCTGTGAAGCAGCAGCAGAGGAGAGTCCAGATGAGGATGGAGATCAAAGTCATGTTTTGATGAGGAGGATTTCTGTGGCTTCTGTTGTCATGAAGGACAGCTGTCAGTCATCCAGTGTTCAACTCTCAGGACTATAAACTCTCCCAGAGCACTGGAGCATGGTGCTGCTGATGCAAAGTGGCTCTCTATGGAAATGCTCTGACTGACTCCAACAGGGACTTGGATTACTGTGATGATGCTGTTTCTAAATGGATCAATCAATTTACCAAACTCTTCATTAACAATGTATTCACGCAAAATTTGATGTAGATTTGGCTTGATGTCTATAAACAAATTTTCTTCAAGGATATCTCATGTCTTGTTATAGTTTACTGCTAGAGAAATCAATATCACTACAAGATAAAATTAACAATAGACAAATAAAAAATAGACTAAAGTTGAAACTTCGGTGAATAATTTGATAGTTTAGCTTGTTATTACATCAGTTAGCTAAAGTTTTATGAACTGAAAATAATTTTGGTGAGTTTGTTTTGTTCAAAGTGAGAGAGCCGTGTCTCTCTAGAGTGAGAGGTTTTTGTACGGCGGCTCAATGAGTTTGTATCACTGTGGTACACTTTTGGTGGAGGAACCAGACTGGATGTTGGAAGTAAGTTCACCTATCTAATATTTTTTATTAATCTATTAACTACATTTTAAATTTTTGCATATGCGATGCACTTTAGAGCAAAATATTTGACTTTCCATGTTATTATATAATTTTTCTAATATCAGTTTTCTCTCACCAGTGAAAGAAAAAGTTAATAAATGTAATCCAAATGATCAATCTAATTATTATAAGTTATTGGGCCAGAGGAGAAAGCATGTATTCATAACTCTTAGTTTAATGTTGCATTTTGAGGCATTGTAGTTTTAGTTTTGTCTGGTAAAGTGAGAGAGCCGTGTCTCTCTAGAGTGAGAGGTTTTTGTACGGCGGCTCAATGAGTTTGTATCATTGTGGTTGACTTTTGGTGGAGGAAGCAGACTGGATGTTGGAAGTAAGTTTCTTTACAAATATAAAATATCATATCATCTATCAACAGTTTTACTCCTGTGTCTGAATGTTAGTAGTACATTTAAATATTCACTGTGTTGATTTTCATCACTTATAGTCACCTTTTCTTTTCTCTGTTTCTCTCCTTAACCATGGAGTCTAACTTACAGCTGCCTGACTTGTTCCAAAATTGCTTGCACAAATTTTCAACATCATATTATTTATTAAGGCTTTCATTGCTGTGTCAGGATTTTTTAAGTAGATATAAATATCTTGTGATTTATAGTGTCCTTTTCTCTGTTTCTCTCCTTAACCATGGAGTCTAACTTACAGCTGCTTTACTGCACTTTTCTTTACACATTGTAGGACTGTCAAAAGTCAACAGCTTGAGCTTTAGAAAAAGTTTTAGAAAAAATTTGAAATGGTTTGGCAGGTTCTTGTTTAATTTCTCAGTTTTACCGTAAATGTAAGTCAAATTAAAACTAAAGTAATGAGCGTTTCTATATACCTGAAAATTTGAAAATGTAGCCAAATCTCATGCTTTCATATATAGTGTACTTTAACATTATTTTGACAGTTTGCTAATTCCAATTGCCGTTTTAAACCCTGCTTTTTTACTGTTTTCTTCAACACAATTCATGTGTTAGTACACATTTATATTTTGACCATTATTTCAACCGGTTTCCAGTTATTTCATAGAACATTTTAAAATGTATTGGTAATCTAATTCTTTCATATTTTTCACTTTTTAAATAAAATTCAGTTAGAGAAAATTGAAAATTTGGAGGAAATTTTTAAAATGTAGCAAATATATGCTGAGATGCTCTCATGCATGAGAGGCTTCTTAAAGGGAAGTGAAACAATGTGTGAGTGAGTGACCGGTGGAGCATAAAATCTGACAGAAACTCCTTAAAGGGGAAAATGGACTCTCACACAGTAAAGGTGTCAAACCGCCTGGTGATTGATTGACAGCTGCAGCCTTCCTGTCCTCTAAGCTGATTGGTGTCTCCTAGGTGATGTCCGTCCCACCCTGACGGTGCTGCCCCCCTCCAGTGTGGAGCTGCAGCAGGGGAAGGCCACGCTCATGTGCCTGGCCAACAAGGGCTTCCCCTCAGACTGGAGGCTGGCCTGGAAGGTGGACGGCAGCAGCAGCAGCAGCAGCAGCTGGGAGGAGAGCAGGAGCCCCGGGGTGCTGGAGAAGGACGGCCACTACAGCTGGAGCAGCACCCTGAGGCTCTCTGCAGACCAGTGGGGGAAGGTGGGCTCTGTGACCTGTGAGGCCACCCAGGGCTCCCAGTCTCCGCTCTCGGAGACACTGAGGAGAGACCAGTGTTCCCAGTCCTGACCTGACTCACTGGGACTTCTGCTACTGGTTTTACTCTGCTACTGCTCTCAGTCTGCACTCAGCACTGTAGTCTCTCTCTCTCTCTCTCTCCTCACTTTCTGTCACCAGACTCATTACATCTTTAAATAGTAATGTTTTCTTGCTCGCGGTATGCCAATATTCTTGATATGTTAAGACAATAAAGATCTATTCACCAAATCAGCTGTGTTTACATGGTATCCATGTGTCCATGTGTATTTTTTATTATATTATTCATTAACTCTGTGACAGCAACATGACAGTGACTGTGTTTACCAGTGGTATCCTAAAGACAGGGAGGAGCTAGTTGTGGATGTAAGGATGAAAGGAGGCCATTTTCATTTTTATCTCTTATCACTGGTTGCATGACTGCAGCAAAATTGCTCTCATGTATTCTTTTTCAAATTTCTCTGTATGGTTACACCTAGATAGACAATCATATGTTTTAACCCAATAATCCCTAATTACCAAAGTGTTCTATTGGTAAGGCTTCTGAATTTTCCAAATTTATACTCTATCTAGAACATATGCTGAGTCTTTGTAATAAATCTACAAAAGTTGTAAAATACATTTCAGGATTAGAATTAAAAAGCAGGATATCGTCAGCATAAAGGGAAACAACATATAAAACCTCCAGTTTTGACCACTGAAATATTTACATGTGTGTGTTCTGTCTGCAAAGGGTTCAAGCACTGAGACAAATAAAAGTGGTGACAACAGATACCCTTGATGTGTCCCCCTTTCCAATTAAAAGCTAGAAGATGTCTTCAAAAATTAAAGGTTGTCCAGTTTTCTGACCTGAGGCTGAATGGAGCACAACAAGTCAAGTGTGTGTTTGTGTTTGGACTGAACCAGTCTTCCCAGTCTTGGTTTGAGAGGGTGGAACATAGGCGGAACATAGGCGGTTTTACCATAAGGCATAGGTAGGCAATTGCTTGGGGCCTCGTCCGCCAAAGGGCCTCGTGAATTTTTTATTATTATCTTTTTTTTAATTCCACCTGTTCTAAATAAATTCGCATAATTGACGCCCCGATAATGCCATATAAAGTTAGGGGTCCGGCCCATATGTCGGGAAGCTTCATTCATAAAAATGACACGGAACACTAAAGAGAAGTCTACCAACTCTGAGACCGAAATCCTACTATCAGAAATAAGTCAACCAAAGCATATAATATTTAATATAATTAATAGTGGAATCAAAGGCCCTGATAAAGCCCAGGAATGGGAAAAAAATAACTTGTGCTGTCAATGCAGTGTGGTCTGTTGTGCATTCCCTTACGGAAATCAACTATAGGCATAGTATTCCTATTCTACATTTTAGATGAATACTAAATAAATATCCCAACAAATCTATAATTCCCTATAGGAATATTATAGTGATACTACAGAAGACGAAAATACCATGATATGGTCACTCCCTAGTGAGTATCACAGACACTCTAAGTCCTTATCGGAGTATTATAGGAATATTATAGGACTATAGTGATTTGTCGTTAGGGCACCGTCACAGAAATAAAAAAAGAAATGGCTTGACATGAAATTAGATGCAAAAAGCAAGACGACCCATGACTGCAACAGGAGGGCCAGGAGGAATTCTCCTTTACACAGACAGATGAAAGAATAGGCCTATACCTGCCATAACTGGGATGTGGCAGGAGGAGGATGTCGCCCTGGACAGCGACTTGCAAGCTGCTGCAGCATGTGATGATATAGGCTTATGCATGAGTCTAATGGTAAGACCAAGCCATTTCTTCTCTTTTTAAAATTTAGATTCACTTGCACTTTAATAACCCACATTAACGTTATCAACTGGAGTAAAATAGCCTAAATCAGATTCATCTCCATCTATAATGTATTTTCCCCAATACAATCTAACCTTTTTGTTTTGTCTTTGTATTGAGCACACTTATAGGCTACTATGGATATTTATGAGGTTGCTATTTTCCCTGTGACTATAACCACTGTAGTTAATCTCAACAAGATTATACATTACAGTGTCATTTATACTGTATATTCAAACTCAAAATTTCTTCAAAGTGACAGAGATACAATCTATTAGTCAACAACAAAGTTTTTTGCGTTTTTGCTTTGGAGAACGGCAGGTTAATTGTACGTGACTCGTACGACAGGTCTGGACCACTCCTACATTTTGTTCTTACCTAAGAGAAAATTGTAAATACGCTCGTACGAGTGATTTAAGAACGAATCTGTTCGTACGAGTGGTTCTTGCATGAGGCTCATTGTTCGTAATATCTCACAAGGACATTTTTCATAGCACCTCGGCCCAGTTATCAATTCTCATATGTACAAGAGCCATGTATTGTTCCTGCTTCCCTCATCTTGTTCTCCACACCTAGCAGTCGCGGTGCTATGCATCAGATGAAGAGCACTGAGTGTGTGTGTGTGTGTGTGTGTGTGTGTGTGTGTGACACTGAAGGTCATTTGCAGTTCTTCAGTTAGAACAGTTAGAATTCTCATTTGGGTCTGTCCTTTAGTTCTGTGGCTTTGATAACTGAAAAGAGCTGCCTCCAAATAGTTTTTGTTCACTAGCTATGATTGCGTTAAGCAAAATGGAGAAGGGCCTCACACATTAGTCTTTGCCTGGGGCCTCCAAATCACTAAAACCGCCCCTGGAAATATATTCAGTATGTTTCAGCTATTCTGTTTCAGTTATTATTAATATATTTTTCTAAAATCACTAATTAAGTATTAATGCCTCATAATCTCAAGGAAAGAGTTCAAATTCATGACAGTTGAAATTAAATCCTTATAATGTTGGACTGACTAAAACTGTAAGACTCACTGTAACAGTAAACACTGTAAATAAATTATTTTAGTTTCTGTGCAGCTGTTGAGTCAGATCAGTTCCTCTCCAGCTGAGGGAGGTTTTTGTACGACGTTGTATCACTGTGTGAACGGGAAGCTGTTATCCTGCTGACAGTAGTAAACTCCTGTATCTTCAGTCTGGACTCCACTGATGGTCAGAGTGAAGTCAGTCCCAGATCCACTCCCACTAAAACGATCTGAAATCCCAGACTGACGTGTTGTTGCATCATAAATCAGGAGTTTAGGAGCTTCTCCAGGTTTCTGAAGGTACCACTGGAGGTGATAACTAACACCTGAACTGGTTTTACATCTGATAGAGACAGTCTGTCCTGGTTCAACAGACTGAGATTCAGGAGACTGAGTCAGAATGATTTCTGCTAATGAATCTGAAAAATATCAAAACAGAGGAGAAGGGTTATTGAGACAAATACAACTTGGAGAAAGATGATCAATTTCAAAACAGAAGAGTATCATTTCTTTAACATGGAGAATAGATGGAAGAAGGTAAATGCTGGTTGTTTCAGTGTTTCTCCATCATAGCAGAACATCATTCTGGTAAACCTGGTTACATCCTGAAACAAAGTTTTCAGAAGAGAGTCTCACCCTGAACAAGGAGCCCCAGGGTGCCCAGCAGTAGAATCTGTGACATCATCATTGTGCTGGTGGCGTGTCAGTGTCTCTGAAAGGCCTGGACAGCCACTGATCAACACTGGCCTCTTAACGGGTGGAGAGCAGAGAGGCAGGACAGATATGCAAACACACACACACACACACACACACACAGAGTCAGTGAAGTGTAGCTGTCCTGAGCATATCATGGTGTTTCCCCCTCAGTGCTGGGAGCATTGACTATTTAAATGATCCTCATGTACATGAGATTAATAGAAGGTCTTAATAAAGTGTCAGAGCGTTGTCATCCTAGAAGAGACCACTCCCACACTCCCATCAGGATAGAAAAACGATTTACTACACACAGGCTTTTAATGCCATTTGTTTTAATCTTTACCTCTTGTTTTTGCTTGTGTGATTTTTCTATAATCCTGTTTTTAAATAAATCCTGCCACCTTCATCGTTCATCTTTGACTTTTATTCATTGCTTTTTTGACAGTCTTCAGAGGCCAACAGTATCCATGCCAACACACTGTCCCCTGGACCTTTGTTCCGAAGTAAACGCACAGATGTACCCCGTAGTTATTTTAAGTAGGTCTACCCCAAAATGATAAAGGAGTAATGTAGTTTGCCTGTGTGTTGGTAATAAGGTCATTTTGAAATAAAATCACATCAGATATATTAAGTGCTGCAGAAATCATCAGTCCATCTTCCCTGAAAGGTCTAGATTTTTGCTCAGTTTTGTGGTCATACTGTACCCTGAAAAAATAGAATAACTAACTAAATTCCTCCCAAAATTCCCCTTATTCCATAACTTCACATCTTGTTCCCCTGTACCTACATATATGTATTGGTACGTACTGTACTGGTACACCGTTAGTACAAAAGATTACACTGTATGTTGCGGGCTGTAATCTAAAGCGTTACCAATAACTCTTTACTAAAGCATACAAATTTTAATTTTAAAGATAAAATTTGGTAAGCTATGGGACAATATTTTCAGAATAATGACAATGGACAAGCTACACCCATTACTTTGTGGGAAGCTGCTAAAGCCACAATACGTGGGGAAATAATAGCATATGCCATTTTGAAAAAAAAAAGTCACAAAAGTAAAAAATTGAAATAGAAAAACAAGTAGGAAGACTGCAAAACATACATGAAAAAATAGGAGATAAAAATATTTCACAAGACAAACGTATTACGATAGCAGTCCAAAAGCATTAAAGCATTAAAGTTCTTGGCATTTAAGTTAAAAAAAAGAGAAGGAGAGAACTATAATTTCTAAAATGAAGGATGAAAACTCTAAGTACCAATCTGAAAAATCTAAAACAGCAACACGTTCTCTGAAATATTGCCAAAAATCTCTATAAAGGAACAGATAGGAATGATAAGGGACTGAAGTTTCATTTGAATTCTTTAGATTTAACCAAAGTGTCAGAGCACCAAAAGACTGTCAACTAATTTGACATTCATTTATATTTGAAACGTGCGAAGCATTTGGATTTTATGAAAAGTTTATTGCATGGTTAAAAATAATGTATCAACATCCAAAATAAGAATTAGAGTAAACGGGACACTTTCTGAAGTATTTAAACGAACAGGAGGGACAAGACAACTTTGTCACCACAGATATTTGCGATATGTATGGAGTAGGGTTTGGTGTTATTGCATTGCAAATAAAAGTTCTGGGTCAAAGTTGAGTGATAAAGACTCATGTATATATGGAACGTGGCTTATTTATTTTCCAAACCCAAGCAGAATGGTGACAGTGGGTTTTTGTGTTTAAAAACCCTATGCTGAAACTATCATGAAACCTTTTGTAAACATGAGAAATAATCTGCTAGTTATTACATAGTAAACATGAAAATGGTCCAATTTGACCAAAACATCACAGAAAAGTTGAAGGCACAGCTGATATTCAGGAAACATTTTATTTAAAGAAATAAAGCTCTGAAGTGAAGAAGTATAGAAAATAAAAAGAATCATCGTATCACCTTGACATGTTAAGGTGGGAGTATATTCACTGAGAATGTTCACTAGGTTTACAATCTTGTGAACAATTACACAATTATACAATACAATATTACAAGAATAAAACACAATGTTCTACTGATATATCAGCAGCAATCAGCAGCATCAGCAAATCAGGCTTATTGTGCATATGTTGATCAAAATAAGTCATCTGTCAAAATACACAAAACAGCCATCCAACTGGTGATATGGTGATATGCCACAGCCAAGCACTATATGGAGGCAAATCACGGCTCCTCATCCTGTGAGGTTTCTCAGTTGGTCAGAGAGAGATGTTTGGGATACAACGATACAATACAATAATACAACAATACAAAGTGTGTGTGTGTCTGTCTATGTCCTCTTGCGCCTGAAGAGGCCACAGAGCCAAGAGAGACACTTTTTCTTCTTCTTCTTCTCTTTCAGCTCTGTTGTCACTGGAGCAACCTGTCGAGTAAAACAAAATGTCAGATCTTATTTGTACCTGGACGGTTGGTCTGTTCTTCTCTGAGGTAAATTGATATGAAAAGCTAAAGCTGATGTTTCCTTTTGCATTGTTTCTGAGCATCATGTTCATACCATAGCAGTAGGAAATGGCCTGTGTTTCAGGAAAGTTACAGTTTACACAGTACCATGGTTAAGGAGTTTTAGCTTTGCAGTAAAACTGCACTGAATGTAGGAAATATTAGGAACATCTTCCTGATATTGAGTTGAAGCCCCACAATCCACATGTCAGATTGTGCTTGCTATAGATTTAATGAGGGAAATTAATAAGGGATAATGGCTTTTACCTGGATTCACCTCATCAGCGTACTTCATGAAAAGAGCAAGTGTCCCTAATATTTTGTCCATTCAGTGTATGCCTTAGGTTTAACACTAACCATGTGCTGCAGACTGTGACTTTGAGAACATGTTGCTTTGAATGGCGGCTCACCTCCAGCTCTGTGCTCCAGAACTCCTCCCTGCTCTCCTTGCGCTCCTTCTGCAGACGCAGCTCCAGCAGGGTCTGGGCTCTCTCTGTCTCCTCCTCCTCTCGCTGGACTGGGATGTTGACGCTGAACGGGGTTTCATCTCCGCTCTTGGTGCCTTCAGCGAAGCTCACAGAGGGCTTGAGGTGGTTGAGGATCTCTGTGGCTACGAAGCTGCAGGCCAGCAAGGCGAACTGAGGATCCTCCATCAGCCCTTGTCTGCTCAGCCAGACGTTAGGAATGGCCTGACACAGAACGACTTTGAGGGGCCAGGACAGATCCAGGCTCAGTTTGATCTGCGGGAGGAGAAAGTGGGTGAGTTTATACACTGAATTTATACACTGAATGTACAAAATATTGGGGACATCTTCCTGATATTGAGTTGCGTTTTGTTAGTGAAGTGAGTTTGAAGTGAATTCATGTTCCTTTTAAAATTTGATGTTTTTGTTTTAACCCCAAATGAAATCAAAACAAACCTCCTGCTCGGGGTCGGTGAGGCGTTCGAGGTTTCGGAGGAAGACTCTGTTGTGTTGGTACTTGGCCGCATCCTTCTGCAGCAGGAAGTGGATGTGCTGCACCATCTCCTCCTCAAAGGTGCGGTTCTGCGGCCGGTACAGAGTCTCATCTCTGCCTCGGAAAAGTTCCACCAGGATGCATCTGATGGTAGACTCCTGCACCACAGCTATTTCCTGTGTCAGAACATAAGATTTTGGTTGGCTCACCTGAACCCAGTGCAGATGGAGCTTAGGTAGTTAGGGCTTTGTAATCTTTGACCTGGACTAATATAAATTTGTTGGTACTGTTGGCATGTGAGGAGCCAGTAGAAACAGGCCTGTAATTTAAGGGTTCAAGTTTGGGGTCCCAACCTATAGTTTCACAAACACTTTCTTACACACTGTTTTATTTAGCTGAAGTAAACCTACTGTAGTCAGAAGTGGTTGGACAGGAGTAGAGTCACCAGCCCGTGGTTGGGGAGGAGAAGACTGGAGAGATCTGAAGCCATACACAAACCCCTGGTCTCCTCTCCTTCCTGCAGTTCCTTGGACACTGAGTAGAGACCGACTGTCTAGTCCGTCAGTGACAGGCTTGGTCTCTGCAAACAGTTCTGTCTCCGGGAACTGCTTCATGAAGGCAGCCAGGCTGCAGTCGAGGGCCAGAGGGTTCTTGGCTAGCGAGCTGGTCGGCGTCTTCACCTCCTCGTAGTCGTCACCAACAAAGAAAGTGCCGTCCACCCACACCACATCTCTGTTGGACGAGCGGGGCTTGGTGACTCTGCTCCGGTATTCCAGGACGTCCTGGTCAGTGATCCTGCGCAGAGCCTTCTGGAAGACCTTGGTGCGCCGGATCCAAGTTCCATACTGCTGGAACATTTTCTCCCGCAGAGACTCAGGGAGAAGCTGAGAGAACAGCCTGGTCTCCATCTCATCTCTCTCCCTGGGTGCTAAGAGCAGAAAAGAAGGATCAGTCAGGCAGTGTCATAACACTGGGAGCAGAGAACAAGGAGGGGTGAAGCAGTGTCATAGTGGAGAGTATTTCTAAAGTAAAAAAAAATCATGGGACCGACCAGACCTCCATTCCTCCCCACAACGTGAATCTGGTTGTGTCGAGAACACCTATTGCATGAAGTGCAAGGTATTGTGGGATGTATAGCAATAAATGACCATAGCTTCTTCCATTTGATCACCTTGGTTGGAAGCACCTGACAGCTCGGCCTGCCCGCCTGGCTGGTACATAGTCAGGACGGCCTCGATGATGACACGCGGGATTGAGCAGAGGAGAGCAGGGTCTCTCATCGCCAGCAGTTTCTTCACCTACATCAACAGACCAGGCATGTTTGTGAGAGGCAGTCCAGAAAGATTTGGACCAAGGACAATTTTTAGGAGTATTTTGTCAAGATAGGGCGTTAGGGGTTCAACTCCCACTGGGACAATCCATTCTGAAAATGCATGTGCTCACACTATTGCATGAAAAACATATCCAACAAATGGGATGCGATTGTCACTGATATCCAGTTGTACCTGAATAGATGATCCAAAGGTCTTCATGAGGTGGCTCTGGAGCAACACAGCGGCTCTCCTGGTGTTACACCGTGGAGGAGGGAGAGTGGTATCCACGGCAACGCCTGGAACTCTCCGCAGGGTCTCCAGAGTCACAGCACTCATCTGGACAAGGAGAGGAGAGGTGATCACAACGAAGAAGAGAAGAGAAGAACAGAGTTAGATAGTAGTAGTTGTAGTAAGGGTAGTAGTAGCAGTAGCAGCAGCAGTATTAGTAATAGTAGTAATAATAGTAGTATTAGTAGTACACCTACATGGAGGCACAAGGCCAGAAGTTGCTGCTGATCCAGCCGTCTGGTACCAAAGCCGTTCAGTGGGTGGAGCTTCAGCATCAGCTGGATGAGCAGATCCTCCACTAGCTCACTGCTGACAGTGAGTGTAGCAGGGAGAGGGAGGCAGTCTGCTGCCGACAGACTCTGTCAAATCACAAGCTGGTAAGTGTTTGCATTTACTTCATCAGCTTTTATATTAGAACTAACTGACTTCAAAGTCTTTTCAACTTTTCTCCTCAGCTTGCATTTCTCTGATTTCTTTTCATAGTTTTCCTCCCTCTTCTCTGTCTTAGATCATCATTCTAAGATCACAGGAATAGTTTGATAGCCATTGTCAGGACACCATGGCTCTGACCTTTGAACTGTCACTATTGGTTGCTTGTTGGTGATGTAGGAATTTAAGCATATGTTACTGTTGCAAACACTTTAAGTCTTGAAAATGTAAGTGTAAAATGTAAATGTTTACGTGACTACAAACATAGTGCTTCCACTGCAAAACTGTCACTCTGAAAACAATTCTGAATCATTTTTGTCATCATACTTGACAGTTTTATGTTATTCATGTCATGCATTTTAAAATGTGTCAGCCGAACAAAATTTAAATAGAATAAAATAAAAACATATACAAATCTAGACAGGATTAAGTTTAATTGAAAGTAAGTTTAACTCATCTCACTCACCTGTCTGTCTTGGTTGGGTGACAGCTGATCTGGGACCAGCTGGGCTATGTTCAGAGCCACCAGGTGAGCAACATACTGCTGGAGGATGGGTGAAGAGACCAACAGAGCTTTCTCCAGCACGGCTCTGGGCCCTAAAACCTCCTCCAAGCTGCCCAGGACGCACTTGGCCACCTGCAAATATACACCTTAGATATAATATGATGGCAACATATAGGCCTGCTGTTGATCTTACACTGCAATGCATTTTATTTTTGTGTTAACAAGTCATTCAATGTATTTTGACATAATATTTTCAACACATTAAAGGGGATTCCTCCTGCACTTGCAGCATTTGAACATGCCGGCAGTACAGTAGTCACCTGGTAGTGCGCAGTGGGCTGGAGGAGACAGTTGGCCTCCTGCTTCTCCTCCGTCACCTGGACCCAGGGGAAGGAGGGAGAGAGGAGGCGCTGTGTGTCCAGAAGGCCATGGGCCTGCAGACAATCCACAGGCTCAGGGGCACAAGGGCTGATCTGAAGACCAACATGAGACAACTTGAGTTTCAACCATGAAGATTTAATGAAGGGGAAGCATGCATGTACTGTGTAACTCACCAAGGAACGGAGCAAAAACATAAGGTGAGATTTGATCAACATACATGTAATATAAGTCAATAAGTTTAATAGTTGGAGCATAATGTAATAAAATAATTCTGCAGAAGCCTGAACTATAACTACTGGAGCATCTTGTGATTGTCTTTGGATTCAAAGGTTCTCATTTCATATCACATTGAACACACATCCATGATAATGTACCTGAACTGCCAGCTGGGAGATGACTTGTTTGAGGGAGTAGCTGTGGACCAGCTCCGTCCAGGTCTGTATCCTGGGGGTCTGGGCCTCAGCTTTCTCCACCTCAGAGGGACTGTAGTCCATGATCTCGACAAGGCAACCTGAACACCATGGAAAATAACATTCAGCATGGTATGATACAGCATTTATTCAAGTTATTCATTTATAGTACAATATTACTACAGAGAAAGACACCAATAGCTCAGTGAAATGTTTGAGGCCTCAAAGAAATGCAGCAGGAGCCTTGACAGCAGACAGACTCATATTAAAGCCGTAACTCCCCCATGTGAGGCTGATCAGGGCCTTGTTTCCCAAAAGCATTTTAATATTAACCAAGAGCATCTTGCTGCTAGGATGCTTTTGGGATCCTGATCCCAACACATTGCTATCTACACAGAGAATTATCCTATTTCACCTGTTTTTCCCTCTTACAACATCAAATTTAAGTGTTACAAGAGGAAAAAGTGTCAAATTTGAACTTTGCAGTGTAAGTCTAGCCATAGTGATTCATTTGGTGACAATATAACAAACTGTAACATGTAACATTTCACTGACACTTAGGATGCTACAGGTTAAGCAGTGAAATTAGATAAGTGAGTGAAAAAAATCCTACCTTTGCAGGGTCTTGGAGAAGGTGGTTACTGATAAGTAAGTGGTGAATGCACGCTCAAAGCAACAGCAGACAACAAGGTGAAAACACAGTCAATGGCAGTCTTGAAGACGTGGTGTGTACGCAGAGGGAATCCATGTAAACTGACACACGACGCGCATCTTGGACCTGAAACTCTGATTCCATAGATTCTAAACTCCACAACTCTCCATTGTGCCCTGTGACATCACAGTTCAATGTTGAAGAGATGCTGCTAAAATGGAAATGCTCTATTTTTATTGCTCAGTGTATTTATTTTATTTTATTTTATTTCATTTCCTCCATTAAAAACAAAGACACAGACACAGATGACAATGAAGTACATGAGATAACAGTCATACAGCATACCATACATACAAAAACACATGTGCCAAATCCACACCTACACATTATCCTTACACTATGCAATATGAGAACTACTGAGTAAAATAAGAGTGCCCACCCTGTAATAAAGTGACCTAATGCCTTACAAAGGCCCTTCATTTACCTGACTTCCAATGCTCCCATTAAAAATCAGCTAGCCTGCACATTCAGGTGACAAACAGTCTCTGTGTAGGTGCCATATGGAGGTGTGAGGTTGGACAGCTAATGCTCTGGTACCTCTTCCTAGAAGGAAGGGGTTTAAAGAAAGAAGTGGCAGGGTGTGAAGGGTTGGTGGACAGTTTCTCCCTGTGAATACAGGTGGCATATGGAGCTCACAGCCAGTGATCTTAGATGATGTGCTTGTAACTCTCTCCAGCTGCTTCCTCTCTTGAGCTGTTGTATTGACATACCATGTCTCAGTGACAGCCCTGTAGAAGTGAACCATAGCTTCCAGGGTCACAGCAAATTGACTGAGCTGACGCAGGAAGAAAAGTCTGTGATGGGCCTTGCTGATTATAAGGCTGGTGTTGGCCTCCTGCTTCAGTGTGTGGGAGTTGGCAGTCCCAAGAAACTTCATGCTTTTAGGATTATATGCGTGCACAAGAGAGAATGAAGAAATACAAGGAACAAACTATCTTTTATTATTATTTATTAAGTATTTATTTCTGCTCAAAACCTTCTGGAAGAGATTTATATAGATTTCCTGCACATAGTTATCTCCTCAAACTTTCTTTTTTTATTTTTAATATTGATTTAATTATTTTTTCACCTCACCTCTCCTCTCCTCCACTTCTTTTAGCTCCTTTGTAAATAGGCCATATACATATATATATATATATATATATATATATATATATATATAAATAAATATATATATATATATAAATTCTTTATAAATTCAAGTTCAATTATGAGAGCACACCACGGTTTGGTGGGAAAATGTTTTGTTTTGCTAATTCTGTTCTATTTAGGGGCCGACAGCAGCTCCGCTTTACCAAGAATCTTGGGGGTTTTTTTCAATTCAGACCTTAACTTTGATAAACAGATCAACTCAGTAGTCAGATCCAGCTTCCTGCAGCTAAGAACCATTTCCAAAGTCAAGTCCTTCCTTTCTTTTCACGACCTGGAAATAGTTATACATGCATTCATTTCCTGTCGCCTCGACTATTGTAACTCCTTGTATTTTGGTATCAGTCAGTCTTCCCTGTCCCGCCTGTTTTGTTTTGTTTTCTTTCTTTATCCCTATACTCTTTAATCTATTGAATGGTTTATATTGTTTTGTTTTTTCTAAACTTTTTTGGGGGTTTTATTACACTATATTGTACTATGATTGTCATTAAGGGAGACACTCCACAAGCCCCTTGGGGTTTCTTTGGTCTTCCTTGCACATGCGCTTTATGATGTTGGTGTACATTATGGATATTTTGTTTGAACTACTCTTTTGTGCTAAATAAATAAATAAAAAAATAAAAAAAACGCTGCCTCAAGGCTTCTCACCGGCACCAAGAGAGACCACATTTCCCCTGTTCTGGTGTCCCTTCATTGGCCCCCTGTTCAATTGATTTCAAGATTCTATTACTTGTTTTTAAGGCCCTCACTGGTCTCACCCCGTCTCATATCTCCGATCTCCTACACCCCCAAGCAGTGTTCATTTCTTAGACGAATAATTTTCATCATAGTTTTCGTCAACGACATTTTTTCGCTGACGAAAACGAGACAATAACTAAATAAAAAATAATTGATGACAAAAACTATGACGAAATGTATTGACATTTGAGATGAAAATGTTATGGAGAGACGAGTTGGGAAGAGATCCAAACAGAAGTAGTCTCTCTGTCTCTCTCTCTCTCACTCTCTCTCTCTCTCTCGCTCACTCGCTCTCTCAGCAGACCCGTCTGCCTCCCATTACAGACGTGGGCGTGGGGGATATTTTTTTTTTCCATGCCAAGAAGACGACCGGCTGAATTCCCGAAAAGAAGAACTCAGTTATTAACATTATTCGGAATACAGCTGGGTTTCCAAGATTAGCAGATTAGCATATAGGTGCTAGTCAGTATCCACTGAGTGGACTGATAACGTTAATATTAACTTTTTAACTCTGAATCTTTGCTCCCTCAATGCAGATTAATATTGAATAAAGTGTTCAGAAATGTCTTTGCCACACCAGCGTTTGGGAGAAAAGAAGAACAGTCATATGGATAAATGTAGAGCAATCTGTGTATAGGCTATATACAGAAAATGACTTGGAAATCCAAGAGAAACGTTTAGATAATGTGTTACACTTCAACTGCCCCTGTTAGTTTTCATCGACTAAATCTACTGTAGATTTAGTCGACTAAAATCTTATAATATTTGGTCGATTAAAACTAAAACAATTCAGATGACTAAAATACGCCTAAAACTAAATGGCATTTTAGTCAAAAGACTATGACTAAAACTAAATATAAATTTGCTGTCAAAATTAACACTGCCCCCAAGTTTCCAGCAGGTCTCTCAGGTCCACTGACCTAAAGCTTTTAGCTGTTCCATGGTCTAGCTATTGGCACCTTAAAACCCATCTCTTTTCTGTAGCTTTTGATTCCGTATGATCTTTATTTTCATCATTGTTATTTTTATTTTTATTTTATTTGTGTTTTGTATATAATGGAACAGCTCCTTGGTCGACGATTATTGTTTTTAAGTGTGCTTTATAAATAAAATGAACTTGAACTTGAACTTCATTTGGGGGAACTTTCAGGTTGTTGAGGTGGGAGGTCGGCTGTTTTAAGTTCAGAAGGCAAACTGGAAGTGACACTATGAACAACATCATAATTTCTCACTAAACAAGTCGTGTGTATGTGTCAGTTTGTGTGTGTGTGTGTGTGTGTGTGTGTGTGTGTGTGTGTGTGTGTGTATACAGTGTGTGTTCGGTGTGTGTGTGTGTGTGTGTGTGTGTCCTCAGTGAACTGTATCAGTCCCTGCAGTAGCTTCCAGCTGCAGCAGTCAGTTCAGTCTCTGTTCAGTGTGACTGAGGGAGGTTTTTGTACGACGCTTTATCACTGTGTGAACACATACTGACTGTTGATATAGTGGAAACTCTGACAGTAGTAAACTGCTGCATCTTCAGTCTGGACTCCACTGATGGTCAGAGTGAAGTCAGTCCCTGATCCACTGCCTGTAAAACGATCTGGAATCCCTGATGCTCGAGAACTAGCTGAGTGAATGAGCAGTTTAGGAGTTTCTCCATCTCTCTGTTGGTACCAGGCTAAATAGTGGTAGCTGCTCCAAACATAAACCTTGGGACTGGTTCGACAGCTGATGGTGACCGAGCCTCCCAGAGCAGAGCTCACTGCTCCAGGCTGAGTCACTGTGATCTGGCCTCTGGACTCTGAGGATACAGAGACAGAAACATAAACCACCGTCATGGTTTTCTCCGCTTCATTTCAGAGGGACGGATGTTCATAGAGGAGAGGAGTTTGATTCTCTGGACTTTACCTGTGAAGCAGCAGCAGAGGAGAGTCCAGATGAGGATGGAGATCAAAGTCATGTTTTGATGAGGAGGATTTCTGTGGCTTCTGTTGTCATGAAGGACAGCTGTCAGTCATCCAGTGTTCAACTCTCAGGACTATAAACTCTCCCAGAGCACTGGAGCATGGTGCTGCTGATGCAAAGTGGCTCTCTATGGAAATGCTCTGACTGACTCCAACAGGGACTTGGATTACTGTGATGATGCTGTTTCTAAATGGATCAATCAAGTTACCAAACTCTTGATTAACAATGTATCAGTGCTCATTTTTTATGTAGAATTGGCTGAAAAAAATATCTTTTGTCTTGTTTTAGTTTACAGGTAGAGAAATCAATATCACTGCCAGATAATTATGTCAAAACAAAATATAAGCCTAAATTGATAAATGTTTGAAATCTGTGGCATAGTTTGATAGGTTTTTTCTACTTAATATGTCAGCTAGCATGATTTTACAAACTGAGAGTGATTTTTGTGAGTTTGTTGTTCTCAAAGTGAGAGAGCCGTGTCTCTCTAGAGTGAGAGGTTTTTGTACGGCGGCTCAATGAGTTTGTATCACTGTGGTACACTTTTGGTGGAGGAACCAGACTGGATGTTAACTGTAAGTACCTTTGATTTCTCCATGAGCTCAGATTCAATATTCATTTTATTTTCATTCAATAAATGTAACCCTTTCTTGAAGATATTGCTGTTTAGATTTGGAATTTAATATTATTTCAGTGATCACTAAGCTCTTCATGTCTCCTAATATAAACTAAAACTACACCAATGAAAAACTGTTTAGTTGCACTGAAAATTATTTTTGTCTGTTTGTATGTCATTTAATTTTTCCTAAAAAACGGATTTGGTTAATGTAGACAATATTCAGATTTTTGAAGTTTGAAGTTTTCTATTGACAAAGACTTCCTCTTTAAGACTGTCTGAAAGAAAATGTTATTGAAATTTTTAAATGTAGAGCCTTATTGTTGCAGAAAAAATCTCTTATGTTCTGCGAAGCGTTTATTAAGTATATTATTTGTTTTACTCAATCATTTTATCAGTCTAATGATTTTAATGACATCCTTTTAACAGTCTAATGATTTTAATGACATGCCACGTCTTCATCAGCATCAATGAATATCATATAATATCAATATAGAATTTCAATCACATACTGTAGTACAAGGAGTAATGAGGTGAGTTGGCAAAACTATTTCTGTAACTGCCTTTTTCAGTCATGAAGCCTGTTTGTTGCCCTGGTTCATTAGTGAAACCTGCGTAAATGAGTAGAGCAAACACACACCATGTCTTACAACTTACTGGTTTCAGCAAAGAGTTCTGGAAGATACAAAGTAAAAAGACTCACACTCTTGCTCCAGTGCATAATTTGTAATGATCAAACACTGACATTTCAGTTTGATATTTAAAATGTATGCATTTGAGCAAGAGTGTGTGGTTTTCATCTTCACTAGTGAAACCTGTCTGTTGCCATGGTTCAGTAATGATGCCTGTCTGTTTTCATAGTTCCTGAGCTCAGAGAGGGAAGTGAAACATTGAAGATCAGTTTCATCCAATCTCTCCTACTACTGAGTCTTCTGAGAAAAATGCTCAGAACTAGCAGCCTCCCCTCCTCTCCATTTTCTTCATGTGCCTCGAGTGCCTGCAATCCACAGGATGTACTTTATTTTCACTTGCATGCACTTGTTTTATTCTCTCTCTCTCTGACTCTCTCTCTCTCTCTCTCTCTCTCTCTCTCTCTCCAACCTCCTGTCTGTCTCCTCCAGTGGGTCGAGTCGTCCCCACCCTGACGGTGCTGCCCCCCTCCAGCGTGGAGCTGCAGCAGGGGAAGGCCACGCTCATGTGCCTGGCCAACAAGGGCTTCCCCTCAGACTGGAGGCTGGCCTGGAAGGTGGACGGCAGCAGCAGCAGCAGCAGCAGCTGGGAGGAGAGCAGGAGCCCCGGGGTGCTGGAGAAGGACGGCCACTACAGCTGGAGCAGCACCCTGAGGCTCCCTGCAGACCAGTGGGGGAAGGTGGGCTCTGTGACCTGCGAGGCCACCCAGGGCTCCCAGTCTCCGCTCTCGGAGACACTGAGGAGAGACCAGTGTTCCCAGTCCTGACCTGACTCACTGGGACTTCTGCTACTGGTTTCACTCTGCTACTGCTCTCTCTCTCTCTCTCTCTCTCTCTCTCTCTCTCTCTCTCTCTCTCTCTCTCTCTCTTTCTGTCTCTCTCATTACATCTTTAAATAGTGATGTTTTCTTGCTCGCTGTAATGCCAATATTCTCTATATATTAAGACAATAAAGTTGTTTTGACCAAATCAGTTGTGTTTCCATGGATATTATTATGAAAATAACAGATGTCTTATGATGCTGTCTTAACTGAACTAACTTGACTGAACTCGTCTCAGGGTAAAGTGACTATAGGATTTTATAAAAATTTTATAAAATTGATTTGAGAAGAAATGATGGGAATATGTAATGCATTGTCACACATTCATAAATTCAGTGAATGCCACATGAAATTGACTGCGTTTACCAGAATCTCCAAAATCTCCAAATGATCCCTCATTACTAAAGTGTCCTATTGGTAAGGCTTCTGACTGTGTTAAGTTTATCAACAAGTCCTCCAACCCATACGACCCTACAGCTCTCCATTGTGCCCTGTGACATCACAGTTCAATGTTGAAGAGATGCTGCTAAAATGGAAATGCTCTATTTTATTGCTCAGTGTATTTATTTTATTTCATTTTATTTTATTGCATTTTATTTCATTTCTGGGCCAGTCCATGCTGGCAGCTTGGAGGAACAGGGAAAACAATAGGTGGGGTCAGTGGAGGCAGAGCATTTGCCTTGATGCCGCTCCATTAAAAACAAAGACACAGACACAGATGACAATGAAGTACATGAGATAACAGTCATACAGCATACCACACATACAAAAACACATGTGCCAAATCCACACCTACACATTATCCTTACACTATGCAGTATGAGAACTACTGAGTAAAATAAGAGTGCCCACCCTTTAATAAAGTGACCTTACAAAGGCCCTTCATTTACCTGACTTCTAATACTTCCATTAAAAATCAGCTAGCCTGCACATTCAGGTGACAAACAGTCTCTGTGTAGGAGCCATATGGAGGCGTGAGGTTGGACAGCTAATGCTCTGGTACCTCTTCCTAGAAGGAAGGGGTTTGAAGAAAGAAGTGGCAGGGTGTGAAAGGTGGTTCGATGCCAGTCGCTCGGTTGAGAAATTCAGAAGTACTGAGTAATTTGGAGTCTTTCTTGGCTCATCTGTCCGGTGCTGCTCATGCAGATATTATTCATTTGATTGAGGATATTTTGTTACTTTTCTCTTACCATCCCCGACAAACCACTGTCTTGTTTCATGACATCAATGTGGAGGGCCATAACCCCATTAAGCAGGATGCATACAGGGTTAATCCAACCAAAAGGGCCATGATGCAACAAGAGGTGAGCTATCTTATTGAACATGGATTGGCTATTCCCAGTACTAGTGCGTGGAGCTCTCCCTGTGTCTTAGTCCCAAAATCCGACAACACTCCTCGTTTCTGCAATGACTACAGAAAAACAAACAAGAACCGTTTCATTTCCTCTCCCTATGATGGAGGACTGTATAGACAGAGTAGGCTCAGCTAAATTTGTAACCAAGCTGGACCTGTTAAAAGGTTACTGGCAAGTTCCCTTAACGCCGCGGGCCTCAGAAATATCCGCTTTCGTCACACCCGATAATTTCCTCCAATATACCGTTATGCCATTTGGGCTGGGCAACGCTCCCAACGTTTCAGCGCCTCATGCATAACGTTCTGGATGGAGTGAGAAATTGTGAAGCATACTTAGATGACGTGGTCGCCTACTCCTCTACCTGGTCCGACCATCTAGAAACACTGTCACTCATTTTAAGCCGTCTCCGTGAGGCCTCCCTTACCCTAAACCTCGCAAAGTGTGAATTTGGCAAAGGCGATGTAACCTATCTGGGTAAACAGGTGGGACAAGGGCAGGTGCGTCCGGTAGCAGCAAAAGTGCAGGCAGTTATCGATTTCCCAGCCCCACAGTCAAAAAAAGCATTACGTTGTTTTCTTGGAATGTGCGGCTATTATCGGGGATTTTGCAGAAATGTCTCTGATGTGGTGGCTCCTCTCACAGGACTTGTTAGTCCTTCAAAAAGCTTTGTTTGGTCCCCCGCTTGCCAGGCTGCTTTTGAATCAGCTAAGGCTTTGCAGGTAGATGCGAGTGCATGTGGCGCAGGTGCTGTTCTCCTGCAGGAAGACGAGCAGGCCAAGTTGTATACAAACAACTGGACGAATATCTTTCAATTCACAATATATATGATACATACCAATCGGGTTTCAGAGCGAATCATAGTACTGAAACAGCTCTCATAAGAGTAATCAATGACCTTAAGATCAACAGTGACTCACAGAGAACTTCGATTTTAGTATTACTTGATCTCACTGCTGCCTTTGACACTGTTGATCACAACATTTTAATTCAAAGGCTTCATGTTTCAGTCGGCTTAGCGGGTCCTGTTCTATGGTTTTCATCCTATTTAAAGGACAGGAGCTTTTACGTTTCAATAGGTAGTTTTAAATCTGCAGAAACAAAGATTTTCTCTGGCGTTCCACAAGGGTCAATCCTTGGGCCACTGCTCTTCAATCTATACATGCTCCCGTTTGGTACTATCATAAAGAAACATAATATATCCTACCATTCATATGCCGATGACACACAGTTGTACATTTCACTTTCCTCTGATGATCTCAGTCCTCTTAACAAACTGGTAAACTGTATTGACGATATTAATTGCTGGATGTCAAGAAACTTTTTACAGCTGAATTCAGACAAGACTGAGATACTCATAGTTGGTCCTAAAAATCAGAGAGAGAAAATGTACTCGCACTTGGCATCGCTGTCTCTGAAACACAGTGAGCAAGTCAGAAAACTTGGCATTATTTTGGATACTGATCTCAATTTTGAAAATCACATTACCAATATCACTAGAACAGCGTTTTATCACTTAAAAAATATATCAAAACTTAGAGCATTTATATCTCAAACTGACTCTCAGAAACTGGTTCATGCATTCATCTCAAGCAGGTTAGACTACTGTAACGCTCTGTTTGCAGGATTATCTAAACAATCTGTAGGACGGTTCCAGCTCATTCAAAATGCAGCAGCCAGAGTCCTTACACGTACACGAAAATTTGAACATATTACTCCGGTACTGAAAACACGTCATTGGCTCCCAGTACAATACAGAATCACCTTCAAAATCCTGCTAATAGTCTATAAAGCACTTAATGGTTTGGCTCCTCAATACATTTCTGATTTGCTCACTGATCATAACCCGATCAGGCCTCTCAGGTCATCAGGCAGAGGTCTTCTAGCTGTACCCAGAATTAGATCCAGGTCTGGTGAGGGTGCCTTCAGTTACTGTGGTCCTGCTCTCTGGAACAAGCTGCCTGCTGACCTGAGGTCCATCACAACTGTGTCCACTTTCAAAAACAAACTAAAAACTTTCCTATTCTCCAAAGCCTATGATTAGCTACTGTGTTTGAGTGTGTGTGTGTGTGTGTGTGTGTGTGTGTACTCATATTGTGGCACTTGGTTTTTTTTGTGTGCAGTTGGTTGCATGTGCGGCTATGTGACGGGGCGGGGGTTTCTGTTTGATTTTATTGGGTTTTTATTGTTGTGTGGTATGTTTAATATAAGTTGGGTGTATGCTTCATTGGTTCTGTTTCAGCACTTTACTCATGCTTATATTCTTATATTTATGTTGCTCATGTTACCTTTGTTCTCATGTTTTATGCCTGTATTTTTTGTCTTTCAATGTAAAGCACATTGAGTTTACTCGTAATGAAATGCGCTTTAAAAATAAATTGCCATTGCCATTGCCATTGCCATCCTATCTGCGACTTCTCCAAAAAGTTTAACAAACATCAGCTAAACTGTAGCACCATCGAAAAGGAAGCTCTCGCCCTGCTGCTCGCCCTACAGAATTTTGAAGTGTATGTCGGGTCCAGTTCACAACCTGTTCAAGTCTTTACTGACCACAACCCTTTAGTGTTTCTCGCCCAGATGCGCAACTCTAACCAGAGGCTTATGCGCTGGTCCCTTCTTCTGCAGGATTTTAACCTGCAGATTTTTCATAAGAAAGGCACAGAAAATGTCATCGCCGATGCTTTGTCCAGATCTTTCTAAATTTCTGAATCACAGGGGGATGTTCAATTCTTGGGACAGGGGGTGTTACGACTGTGGTCGTAATTTCTGTTAGATGTGTGTGTGTCTCTGTAATATGTAAATAGGTGTGTGCGAGGACAAGGAGGTGATTGGTGGATCAGCTTCCAGCTCCGGCAGGTGATTGGCTGCTTCAAGAGGAAGTCTGCTATATAAAGAGCCAAGATGGTGTCGCTGCTGCGCAGGGGCATCTCCCATCTCCCTCCTCTCCCAACCGGCCACACTTTTGATTCTGATGATGTCTGATCATGGTTTTGTTCCCTTCTTTTGGAGCTAGTAGGGGTGGACTGCCAGTTTGGCTAACCTGATTTTCTCATGTTTATGTTAGTTAGGGAGAGTTGTTGTCATTTGGTTTTCTTTGTTTTCATGAGCTTACATTGGTTACTTCCCAGTTAGAGTTTTGTTTGTTATGTTGGCCTTTGTCCACCCTGAAGTTAAATCAAGCTCTATCTACATTATTTAACCTTGTAAATAAACCTACTTTCTTTATATTGAGCTATTTGTCTTTGTGGCTGCTTGGGACTTGGGGAAGATGGGGCTTGTTCATGTTGTGTCTTAGACACCCCTAGACTGGGCATAACACATTTCATACACTGGGGCAATTCAAAGTGCTTTACAGAGTAATAAAAATACAGTAAAGGTAAAAGATTTACAATTAAAAAGTGCAAAAGTACAGACAAGAGATACAAAAGACTTAAAGTAAACTAGTGCAGTTCAACTCAAGTAAAATGGATAAAAGAACACAATACTCCCACTTTTAGATGCACATTGTGAGTGAACCCATATGTTTTTCTGTAATGTTCTTTTCCCCTGTCCTTCCTGATTCTACTCTTGATCTGATATTTACGTCAGATCTCACTGCCTAAGGCAGACGAGAATCATAAATTATCCTCTTGGTCAAAAACCTCACCATCCACAGATGGATGAGAATCATACAGGGTAAAGCTCTGTCCCCCCCACATATAGTGTTCACTCATGTCCAAGTAAGCATTACCCGGACAAGACCAATGAAAAGTCGTACTTGCCCGTGTCAGCTCTGTTGGGATCCTGAACAGAAACAGTTAAAATGAAGGCTATTTAAAAGCTAAGCTGAAAAGATACGTTTTTAGCCATTACAGGATAGAGTAGGCAGTGTAAAATAGGAAAGTTTTTAGCTTTGACTTAAAAGTGGTCAGATTCGGGGCTTGTCTAATATCATCTGGGAGGTTATTCCAGGTCTGTGTTTCATGATAACAAAACGCTGCTTCACCGTGTTTTGTTCTAACTCTTGGGACAGCCAGTAGGCCAGCCCCAGATGTCCTAAGGGTCCTAGAAGGTTCATATGGCACAAGCATGTCAGAGATGTGTTTGGGCCCAGAGCCACAGAGTGATTTGTAGACAAGCAGAAAGATTTTGAAATCAATTCTCTGAGTGACTGGCAACCAGTGTAAGGATTTTAGAACTGGTGTAATGTGGTCGTATTTCCTAGTTTTCGGCAGCGGCGTTCTGAATAAGTTGGAGTTGCCGAAGAGCTTTTTTTGAAAGCCCTGTGAACAGACCATTGCAGTAATCCAATCTACTGGAAATAAAGGCGTGGGTAAGCCTTACTAGGTCTTGTTTGGGCATTATTCCTCTGACTCTTGCAATATTTTTTAGATGGTAGTAAGCTGACGAAGTTACCGATTTGATGTGGCTATTGAAATCTATATCCAGGATAACGCCAAGATTTCTGGCTTGACTCTTAGTTATGAGAGACAGAGTATAGCAACACTCAAAGTATAGCAACACACACCCGATGAGAATAAAGACAGAAGTCTAATTGGCTTCATTATTGGCAGCTTAATGCTCGGGACTATTTACTGATAGAATTCCAACAGGCAGGATGGCTAAAGAACAGGGGAAAGTCAGTTTGTTCATTAAGCCCTGGGTAAGTGGTGGCTTGTAGGGAGTGTATTCAGTGAGTCTCCCTTTGAGTCTTTTTAGTCTATCAGCCCTCTAACATCCCCATAACTTTAAGCTGGCAGGTAACTTGTCACTAGCTTGTTAGCTACTGTAGGGTCCTGTCTAAAGCTGAGCCTTGGAGTCTCTGTTTACACTTATAGAGTACTGTCGCTATATACTATATCCCAATTCTGCTTAATAATGTTGTTGACCTGGACCGCCTCCCTACTATTTGAAAGTTTAATATTATTTATTATTTAACCATGTCAGTAAAATGTCCACACCTGCTTTCAACATTTCCAGTGGCTTGTCTTTATTTTCTGATGCCAAGGTTTCCTTCTACAGTCTCACACCACATTCCCCTCTTCTGGCCTGACTCAGTGTCTGTACAATAGATACATGTGTTCACCCAACTATTCCCTTCCTTCAAGAAAAAGACTCTCTTGACTTTCCTCTATCTAAACAAGGCTTCCTGATCCAGTTGACTAAATGATCATCCTGATCTGTTTGGATCCTGACAGTCCAGATATTCCAGGACCAGCGTGGATAAGCTGTTTGGATCATTCAGCAGTGGTTTGGGGGTCGGCATCAGGACTGCTTACTTTGCTAGATGTTGTTGTGCTTTTAATGGTCTGATTGGGCTTCTTCACTGGAACTGTCCTCTTCATTTGGGGGAACTTTCAGGTTGTTGAGGTGGGAGGTGGGCTGTTTTAAGTTCAGAAGGCAAACTGGTAGTGACACTATGAATGCCATCATTAATCAATTGTGTGTGTGTGTGTGTGTGTGTGTGTGTGTGTGTGTGTGTCCTCAGTGAACTGTATCAGTTCCTGCAGTAGCTTCCAGCTGCAGCAGTCAGTTCAGTCTCTGTTCAGTGTGACTGAAGGAGGTTTTTGTACGACGCTTTATCACTGTGTGAACACTCGCTGACTGTTGATAACATGAAAACTCTGACAGTAGTAAACTGCTGCATCTTCAGTTTGGACTCCACTGATGGTCAGAGTGAAGTCAGTCCCTGATCCACTGCCTGTAAAACGACCTGGAATCCCTGATGCTCGATAACTAGCAAAGTAAATGAGCAGTTTAGGAGTTTCTCCATCTCTCTGTTGGTACCAGGCTAAACGGTGGTCCATGCCAGAAACATAAACCTTGGGACTGGTTCGACAGCTGATGGTGACCGAGCCTCCCGGAGCAGACCTCACTGCTCCAGGCTGAGTCACTGTGATCTGGCCTCTGGACTCTGAGGATACAGAGACAAAAACATAAACCACCGTCATGGTTTTCTCCGCTTCATTTCAGAGGGACGGATGTTCATAGAGGAGAGGAGTTTGATTCTCTGGACTTTACCTGTGAAGCAGCAGCAGAGGAGAGTCCAGATGAGGATGGAGATCAAAGTCATGTTTTGATGAGGAGGATTTCTGTGGCTTCTGTTGTCATGAAGGACAGCTGTCAGTCATCCAGTGTTCAACTCTCAGGACTATAAACTCTCCCAGAGCACTGGAGCATGGTGCTGCTGATGCAAAGTGGCTCTCTATGGAAATGCTCTGACTGACTCCAACAGGGACTTGGATTACTGTGATGATGCTGTTTCTAAATGGATCAGTCAAGTTACCAAACTCTTGATTAACAATGTATCAGCGCTCATTTTGTATGTAGAATTGGCTGAAAAAAATGTCTTCTGTCTTGTTTTAGTTTACAGCTAGAGAAATCAATATCACCGCAAGACAATTATGTCAAAACAATATACAAACCAAAATTGATAAATGTTTGAAATCTGTGGCATAGTTTGATAGTTTTTTTCTACTTAATATGTCAACTAGGATGATTTTACAAACTGAGCGTGATTTTTGTGAGTTTGTTGTTCTCAAAGTGAGAGAGCCGTGTCTCTCTAGAGTGAATCTAATATTATTTCAGCGATCACCAAGCTCTTCATGTCTCCTATTATAAAATAAAACTACACCAATGAAAAAACTGTTTGGTTGCACTGAAAATTATTTTTGTCTGTTTGTAGATTCATGTCATTTAATTTTTCCTAATAAACGGATTTGGTTAATGTAGACAATATTCTGATTTTATAAAGTTTTCTGTTGACAAAGACTTCCTCTTTAAGACTGTCTAAAAGAAAATGTTCATGAAATTTTTAAATGTAGAGCCTTATTGTTGCCAAAAAAAATCTCTTATGTTCTGCAAAGCATTTATTAAGTATATTATTTGTTTTGTCAGTTTAATGATTTTAATGACATACCACGTCTTCATTAGCATCAATGAATATCATATAATATCAGTGTAGAATTGCAATCACACACTTTAGTACAAGGAGTAATTAGGTGAGTTGCAAAACTATTTCTGTAACTGCCTTTTTCAGACATGAAGCCTGTTTGTTGCCCTGGTTCATTAGTGAAACCTGCGTAAATGAGTAGAGCAAACACACACCATGTCTTACAACTTACTGGTTTCAGCAAAGAGTTCTGGAAGATACAAAGTAAAAAGACTCACACTCTTGCTCCAGTGCATAATTTGTAATGATCAAACACTGACATTTCAGTTTGATATTTAAAATGTATGCATTTGAGCAAGAGTGTGTGGTTTTTATCTTCACTAGTGAAACCTGTCTGTTGCCATGGTTCAGTAATGATGCCTGTCTGTTTTCATAGTTCCTGAGCTCAGAGAGGGAAGTGAAACATTGAAGATCAGTTTCATCCAATCTCTCCTATTACTGAGTCTTCTGAGAAAAATGCTCAGAACTAGCAGCCTCCCCTCCTCTCCATTTTCTTCATCTGAGTGCCTGCAGTCCACAGGATGTAGTTTATTTTCACTTGCATGCACTTGTTTTATTCTCTCTCTCTCTCTCTCTCTCTCTCTCTCTCTCTCTCTCTCTCTCTCTCTCTCTCTCTCAGTGGGTCGAGTCGTCCCCACCCTGACGGTGCTGCCCCCCTCCAGCGTGGAGCTGCAGCAGGGGAAGGCCACGCTCATGTGCCTGGCCAACAAGGGCTTCCCCTCAGACTTGAGGCTGGCCTGGAAGGTGGACCACAGCAGCAGCAGCAGCAGCAGCAGCAGCTGGGAGGAGAGCAGGAGCCCCGGGGTGCTGGAGAAGGACGGCCACTACAGCTAGAGCAGCACCCTGAGGCTCCCTGCAGACCAGTGGGGGAAGGTGGGCTCTGTGACCTGTGAGGCCACCCAGGGCTCCCAGTCTCCACTCTCGGAGACACTGAGGATAGACCAGTGTTCCCAGTCCTGACCTGACATACCAGGACTTCTGCTACTAGTTTTACTCTGCCACTGCTCTCAGTCTGCACTCAGCACTGTAGTCTCTCTCTCTCTCTCTCTCTCTCTCTCTCTCTCTCTCTCTCTCTCTCACTTTCTGCCACCGGACTCATTACATCTTTAAATAGTTATGTTTTCTTGCTTGCAGTATGTCAATATTCTTGATATGTTAAGAAAATAAAGATCTATTCACCAAATCAGCTGTGTTTACATGGTATCCATGTGTCCATGTGTATTTTTTATTATATTATTCATTAACTCTGTGACAGCAACATGACAGTGACTGTGTTTACCAGTGGTATCCTAAAGACAGGCAGGAGCTAGGTGTGGATGTAAGGATGAAAGGAGGCCATTTTCATTTTTAGCTCTTGTCACTGGTTGCATGACTGGAGCAAAATTGCTCTCATTTATTCTTTTTCAAATTTCTCTGTATGGCTACACCTAGATAGATAATCCAATGTTTTAACAAAATGATCCCTAATTACCAAAGTGTTCTATTAGTAAGGCTTCTGACTTTGTCAAGTTTATACTCTATCTAGAAAATATTAGATAAGTAGGAAAATACATTTCAGGATTAGAAATAAAAAGCAGGATATCGTCAGCATAAAGGGATACAACATGAGTGTAACCTCCAGTTTTGACCCCTGAAATATTTACATGTGTGTGTTCTGTCTCTGCAAAGGGTTGAAGCACTGAGACAAATAAAAGTGGTGACAACAGATACCCTTGATGTGTCCCCCTTTCCAAGTAAAAGCTAGAAGACTTCTTTAAAAATTAAAAGGAAGCATTATCACTGACAGAGGGTTGTCCAGTTTTCTGACCTGAGGCTGAATGGAGCACAACAAGTCAAGTGTGTGTTTGTGTTTGGACTGAACCAGTCTTCCCAGTCTTGGTTTGAGAGGGTGGAGAAGGAACAGCTGAATGGTTGGGAAGTTGACTTTCAACAGATTGGAGGTCAGCATGGGCAGGTCAAACATGAATAGAGATGGATTGACATGCATTGAAACAGCCAAGAAAATGTACTCTACTTCATAAATAATGTCAAATTAATTACATTTAGACTCACTGAAAATAGTTTACACTGAATCGGTTCAATTCTGAGGTTGGGAGAATTGTTTTGCTAAAGGACTCTCAGTATGTTTGTCCTAAAATATGATACATTGAAATAATATTGAATTACACAATGCATTAAATAGTATTTTCTTTTGCTGGAGAATTGGAATGAGTAGGAATTTGTGGAGTTTTTGTTTTTATTTATTTGTTGTAATTCATTCTAAATGAGGAAGAACCTCTTAATATTTATTATTAAACATGCAAATAAAGTATCAATGTCTCATAATCTGTTTTAAAATATCTTGCTTCATGACAGTTGAAATTCTATATTTAAAATGTGTTTGACTTTGAGTAAAGTGTTAGACTTACTGTAACAGTAGTCCTGTTTCAAACCAAGTTTCAACAATATAATCATTAAAATTATATTACAAATTAGTTTTCATGATGAAAATGTAATTATTGTATACTATTATGAACTGTTTTTTTAGTCAAACCTCTAATGTGTTAGTTTCTCTGCAGCTGTTGAGTCAGATCAGTTCCTCTCCAGCTGAGGGAGGTTTTTGTACGACGTTGTATCACTGTGTGATTGGCCAGCTTTTACGCTGCTGACAGTAGTAAACTCCTGTATCTTCAGTCTGGACTCCACTGATGGTCAGAGTGAAGTCAGTCCCAGATCCACTCCCACTAAAACGATTTGAAATCCCAGACTGACGGTTTGTAGCATCATAAATCAGGAGTTTAGGAGCTTCTCCAGGTTTCTGAAGGTACCAGTTGAGGTAGCTACTAACATCTGAACTGGTTTTACATCTGATAGAGACAGTCTGTCCTGGTTCAACAGACTGAGATTCAGGAGACTGAGTCAGAACGATTTGTCCCAATGAATCTGGAAAAATATCAAAACAGAGGAGAAGGATTATTGAGACAAATACAACTTGGAGAAAGATGATCAATTTCAAAACAGAAGAGTATCATTTCTTTAACATGGAGAATAGATGGAAGAAGGTAAATGCTGGTTGTTTCAGTGTTTCTCCATCATAGCAGAACATCATTCTGGTAAACCTGGTTACATCCTGAAACAAAGTTTTCAGAAGAGAATCTCACCCTGAACAAGGAGCCCCAGGGTGCCCAGCAGGAGAATCTGTGACATCATCATTGTGCTGGCGGCGTGTCAGTGTCTCTGAAAGGCCTGGACAGCCACTGATCAACACTGGCCTCTTAACGGGTGGAGAGCAGAGAGGCCGGACAGATATGCAAACACACACACACACGCACACACACACACACACACACACACACACACAGACACAGAGCGAGAGAGAGAGAGTCAGTGAAGTGTAGCTGTCCTGAGCATGTGTCATGTTGACACAATTAATTTGATGCATTGCATGGGTAAAGGTGAGCTGGGCGTTTCTTTGCTGTATCTTTTAAATCAATGCATTTTATCATTACATATATTGTTCTTGATGTTCTGAATGTTTCTTGTTCTGAATTATTACTTTTGGAGTAATAATACTTTTTGCATTTGTATTACAAATTACCCGCACACATTTTCTATGGAATGTGTTAGCGACTTTTGCAGTTTTTACAGTCAGGAACATTTTTTTAACACTTTTTTAATACAATTTTGCGACTCTGCAAGAATACTCATGTATCTAATTAATGTATATAAGTTATATTCTGCTTTTCTGATGTCCTATGGTAGATTATGTTACATCATATTTACATATCCCTTACTATACACTGAAAAAAAAAGTCCTTTGAATTTACTTGATTTTAATGTGTACATCGGTCCCACATGATCAGAATGTGGCCAACTGACATAACTTTCTTCTTTTCCTCAATTAATTATTGCTTGTCAAACCAAAATATTTCATTCACATTAGACTGTTTAAAAGAATCATGTTGATTCAACATATTATTTGTCAGTTACCGCAATACCAATTTATTGTGTAATGTTAAAGTAATTTCATCATGTCCAGGGTACCTGATTTTCAACTGTAACTCCAACTTGATTTCTTAATGCTAATATTATTCAAAGGTATTATGTAACTTTAAAGCAATTTCATTATGTCCCTGGTACCTGAGTTAGGTCTGTAAATCTAACTTGATTTGTTAAAATTAACTTTATCCAAATGTATTGTAGACATTGGTTCCATGTTTAGTGTGCAAATACAAAATCATAAATGTAAAAAAACTGATTTGCATTGACAAAAAAAAGGCAAAGAGTCAGAGTTCTGTACTAAAATTTTGCTATATTGAGCCTTCAAATTTTGCAGAGCATACACAAATTTCTGCATAAAGTGCAATGGATTCACAATACACATAATGTAACCTTGCATTAACCTTGCATGTTTTCACAGTGTATCAATATGAACATATAACATATCTTCAGAGTGGATTAAGAAAAGCAAAGACATGTATAAACCCACTGTTGTCACAGTAAATTTAAAAGTGCAAAAACAAAATATTGTGAACTGTTATCACAAACAGTGCATAAGTTCAAATACAAAATAAGAATAATACTATTTCACTGAAGTAAACCAAACATGGCACAAAGTGAATAAGGCAAATTAGAGCTAGTGCTTTGTTATAAAGTTTACTCCCAAGGTTAACCCTGCGTACACCATTTTCACAGTGCTGACAACAGTATTTCAAAGTGGATTTACAAATGAAAAAAAAAAAAATCAACCCTGCGTAAACTGTTTTCCCTGAGTAATGAACACAAATAGATATGTAAACCTTGTATGAGCTGTTGTCAAAAAGGATTCAAAGCAGCAAATACTGCAGCTGTTTTTAAAGTTGGCTCAGAGCAGCAAACAAAAATGGTTACAAACCCTCTTTAAACTGCTTTCATAATGGATTCATAAGAGAAAATACTGTCAACTTACAACAGTGGATTCACAAGAGAAAATGAAAAGGCAGTCCAAATGGTACAGCAATACCAAAGATGCCCTGAAAGGACAATTCAAATGTCTTGTGGTTTATTGCTGGCAGCGCAGTCTCTCCGACCCTTTCACTGAAAGAGTCTGTTTTTTAGAGCGAGTGCTTTGGTAGAAAGTTTACCTCCATCCAGTTCCATGAAAATCTTTTGGACTACCTCAAAGGTGTAGTGGAGACCAGCAGGGTAGCTGAGGTTCAGGGAATACATCAGTCCGAACAGCATAGCAACAGCTAACGCTACAGTATCCAGATCTTGCAACACCTTCATGCCTTCAAGGACAATTCCAGTGTCCTCTGGTTCATCACTTGAAGCATGTTCTTTAAGAACATAAATGCCGACAGTGGTGTCTTCAATGGCCTCGTTGATGGCGTCTTCATCCATGCCCTGTACAAAACAAAGGTAGGTAAATAAAGGTAGGTAAATAAGACCTATTAACCAAGCCCTATCGGGAAAATAATAAATAAATATGAATGAATTGTGCAGGCATAGTGACAGTATAGATCTAGACAAGGTAAGGTGAAAGTTAGAATGAAGGTAAATTTAGAGACAAGGACAAGTAACTACAATCAAACAAATAGGTTTTTCAGCTGACATTTAAATCACATGAACTCTAAAAATAAAAGATGAGCAACAAAGAGTGAAAATGTAGACCTAGACCAAGTGAATAGTTACAAAAATGATGGATTGTAATAGAACAGCAGGACAGAGACAAAAACAATAGTGACAGAACATTTATTGAGTGTGTGATGATATATAGGGCTGCAACTATGATTCATTTAACTGATTAATTTTCTGATTGTTTTCTTGATTATTCAAATAATCTGACTTTTTTTTTCAAATAATCAATGATTTAGTTAAAAAATATTGAAAATAATGATAAACACCCACCACAACTAGCCAGTCCCACCACAACTAAAGTCATGTCTCAAATTAGTTAAATTAGTTTAACCAGCAACAAAGAAACATTGTATTGATTTTATAATGGTATGAAACAGAAAAATTTAATAGATTATCAAAATTATAATCAATACATTTTCTATTAATCAATGAATAATTTCAGCCCAAGTGATCAAGTGGGAGAACAAGAGAAGAGTGGAAGATAAGTGAAAAAAGTAAGCACTGATTCATGTACATACCACAAATTCCCGCACAAGGTTTTCTGGATCTTCACCCATGTAGATAGACTCCCTTAATGATACACTTGCGCCCAACATCTACATCATCACACTGAAAGGAAATTTTCTTGATTAGCGTCTTAATTCAGCCCTTTTGCTTTATTTTAAAGTCAACTACTGGTGTAAACTGTCATATGGGTAGATATTTCTCCTAGAATATAACACCAGGGTTCCTACGATGGTACAAGCCTTGCTGTGAGCTCCAAATCATGTAGGAAGGAGATTGACAGGAAAGAGACAGAAAGAAAGAGGAGGTAGACAAATATATGAAGATAAATAAGTAAATAGAGGAAAGGTTAAAACTGAGACAAAAAGATGCACAAATAGTGGAAGGAGAAAGATGAAAAATAAATGCACTCATGGCCTCCCTGGCTTTCCGTACAATTTGTATGCCCTTCTTGCCAATATATTATGTGGCAACTAAAACGTTCTACAATTTTCCATAACCTTTCCACAATTCTAAAAATCTGAATATTTTCCAAAAAACATTGTCAAAATTCTTAACCTTTCTAGGTTTTTCATGACTGTGGGACCCCTGTATCACTTACATCAGCCATTTGTGCAATGATTGTTTTGAGCCTTTCCCCTGGCTGTCCTCCTCTCTTCTGGAACAGCTTCATCAGGTTGTCCGAGTGGAGGTCCAGCTGAGACAGGAACTTGGATTGAAGTGGGACAGTGGTGATTCTCTTGAATTCAGCGTTGATCTGAAAACAGGTAAAAAGCACAAAGGAATCAGGTTCAAATGGTAAACATCAGGGAGAAAGCCACCATCACACATACAGCAGACTGGTACAGTCTAGGAGGGAGATAAAGCACAGACGAACAACAACAGCTCAACAACAGCAAATCCAAGATGAAAACACCAGCATGAGATAAGCCTTACCTCACTGACTTCAAACAGAGCAGGCCACCTTGCCATGAAATCCTCCACCATCGGTCCATCACTAACGACTTCATGTCTTCTGTGTGCGAAAGTCTTTTCCATCTTGAGTTTCACAACCTCTCTGTTGTTCCTCTTCTTTACGTCTAAGAGTAGATCTTTCTGCATGGCCTCCAGACTCTCCTCAGTTTCTGCTGATGGGTATGTCAGGCAAAAATTCACCTCCGCTCTTTTTGCCTTTTTGAGACCAAAGGCTGCACTGCGCTTTCCTGCAGGTTTGTTTTTTAAAGAGTTCACTGTCACCTCTGGGCAGCCTAGTTTTCTCAGGTGTGTGCGGTAGTTAGATAGTTTATATTTTAAACTGGTCTTCCATCCGTCACATCCAGTGCAGGACCCCTTCTCAGTTAAACATGGATGCGTCTTGATAAGACTCTGGGCTACCTGTTCCATCTCCTTATCACTGACATAGACTTTATACTGCACAATTTCCTGCACTAAACCATCAAGGATGGCTGACTTCAACTTGGGATCCGGAATAAGTACAGTGCCATTTTGAATATAAGCTAAACTTGCCTGCTGAAGTTGTAATTGAGCATCATAGGAGAACTTGGGCACATGAAAAAACAGCAGGCCAAGAGGACCGTGAGCTCGTAGACTCACTTGATGACAGTACATCTGTATCCACAGATCAACCTGACAGAGATGAAGAGTCATTTACAGATGAAGGACTGAATGCTTGGGGTTTTAGGACTGGATTGAGAAAAGCAGACCTCTCATCATCATGCTGCATAGTGGTGGGCCTTGACATATCAAAGACTTTAAGAGTACCTTTGTCTTCTACTTCTGAAATTGAGCTAAGGTTAAGGAACTAATTTCCAAACATGGAATCCTTAAATTGAAGTCTAAAATTGCCCCGAAGTCTACACTGTTTCTTCACTTCAACCATAAGCTCATCAACGGATGCAGGGAGTCCATGGGAGAGAGTCAACCTCTGGGAGCTGCCATCAGTCAAGATGATCCTAAGGATCACAGGAGTCCCCATCTTCAAAGCCATTTACTCTGCAGACACACACAAAAAAATGATTAGACGTCAGACATCCATAAATTTTAGATTTCAAATTCAGTGGTAAAAGCCTACTTTTCAATTACTGAGTGCAGCAGGTATGCAAATTTATAATAAAAAAGTTTGATAAAATAGAGTAGGATAGAAAAAAAGGAGAAAAGGAACAAATAGGAAGATAACCAGCAGAATACAGGGTGACTGCACACATAGGAGAGTTAAATTTAATATTTTGAGACCTTTTTAAAGACAAATTTTAACTACATTTTAGGCTGATTTTTGGCCAAAACACCTTTTCCCAATTCAAACCATCACTGCGGATCAGTATAAAGATCAGTCCTGTATATCTGGTCCACGTCAGAGGTCAGTGTTAGGTAGGAATATGGTGGGTTGTTAACTAGATGATTGTAGGAACTGTTATTGTAACAGTTTCCTTTAGGTTAGACAGCAAGCTGCTGCTGGTATAAATCTAACCAGGACTTTCTCCCATAGAACTGGGGACAGGTAGCTAAGTCCAAGGATTTTCTGGGGTTTCTCTCTACAAGTCAGTACAATGTGAGCTGGCTCATTTTCCCAGCAGCTAAGTGCAGTAGGTCAGTATAAAAGCAGGATTAGCTTCAGCAGTAAGCTTAGAGTTTTAACATCAGAAATGCTACCTCTGATACAGAAGAACTTTAGTAATGTTGACAAAAAATAAATTGAAAAAGTTTATGTTGAAATTAAGACCTCATGAATTCGAATTTAAGACTTTTTAATGACTTAAGTCAAGTTTATGTTTAAATTAAGACCTCATGAATTCAAATAAGACTTTTTAATGACTTTCAAGGCAAGTTTATTTTGAAATTAAGACCTCATGAATTCAAACAAGACTTTTTAATGACTTAAGTCAAGTTTATGTTGAAATTAAGACCTCATGAATTCAAATAAGACTATTTAATGACTCAAGTAAAGTTTATGTTGAAATTAAGACCTCATGAATTCAAATAAGACTTTAATGACTTAAGTGAAGTTTATGTTAAAATTAAGACCTCATGAATTCAAATAAGACTTTTTAATGACTTTCAAGGTAAGTTTATTTTGAAATTAAGACCTCATGAATTCAAATAAGACTTTTTAATGACTTTCAAGGCAAGTTTATTTTGAAATTAAGACCTCATGAATTCAAATAAGACTTTTTAATGACTTAAGTCAAGTTTATGTTGAAATTAAGACCTCATGAATTCAAATAAGACTATTTAATGACTCAAGTAAAGTTTATGTTGAAATTAAGACCTCATGAATTCAAATAAGACTTTAATGACTTAAGTGAAGTTTATGTTAAAATTAAGACCTCATGAATTCAAATAAGACTTTTTAATTACTTTCAAGGTAAGTTTATTTTGAAATTAAGAACTCATGAATTCAAATAAGACTTTTTAATGACTTTCAAGGTAAGTTTATTTTGAAATTAAGACCTCATGAATTCAAATATGACTTTTTAATGACTTAAGTCAAGTTTATGTTGAAATTAAGACCTCATGAATTCAAATAAGACTTTAATGACTTAAATCAAGTTCATGTTGAAATTAAGACCTCATGAATTCAAATTTAAGAATTTAATGACTTTTAAGGCACGTTTATTTTGAAATTACGACCTCATGAATTCAAATTTAAGACTTTTTAATTACTTTTAAGCCCTAATACTTATACAATTGAATTTCAGACATTTTACATTTTTTTAAGGACCTGCAGACACCCTGGAATAGAATTGACTGTCTCATTTCTTTTGAGATGTGCATTTGTAAGAGCAAAATATTCCCTCTCTGATGCTAAATCACTACAAGCACAAAGGTGGCAACTGAATATTGCTTCCTCTTTGTGAGTGACCCCTGTGGAGTGGATTTTACTTTGGTGGACAATAAGGGCATTCCACGTCTTAAATGTACATGGACAGTGCAGGTATGTACATGGAAAGCGAGACCTACGTCCAAAATGTGGATGCTTTAACTTGTAGTGATGCAAAAGCTTGGACCTACTTGACACAGTTTCTGTGCACACCTTACAACTCCACATTCCCACCACCTAACCCTATAACATACATCAAGATCATCATTAGTCACATCATTAAAGCCCAAATCTGCAATTCAGATATAATCCAAAGGTCCGCTGCACTACCAAAATTCAAAACACATGATGGAAATCTGCTATCACTTCCAAATTAATTGATAGGTCTTTAAATACAAGGACTAACACTAAACAACAACTAAATGTGTTTTTAATGTTTTCTGATGCTGTTAAAGGCTTGTTTAGAATGTCAATGTTTGTGGAGTAAAGCAAGTCTATATTTTCAATTATAATCAGTTGAGAAACAAACATAATTGATATTTTCCATCTATAACTCAAACTCTACAGTTATTTTTGGAAATGTAGCACAAAAAGTCACAAAAATGCAAGGCTTTAACAGCAACACAAACGAAAAGAAATATGACAGCACTTACCACTATAAAGCCTTTGGTTGTGTATGCTGTGCAAATAGGATGATGGACCTATGAAAGAAAATATTTAGAATCAGTGAGGTGAACTCAGTGCATTGCCTCAATTAATTAAAAGACCACAAACAAATATAACAAAAGCACAAAGCAAAGATGCAACAGACATTAACTTTGAAGTATTTTCTGTATTTTAGAATTTGCTTCAACCTAGAGACTACAGCTATTTCTGTTCCACTTGATTATGTCTGTTTTGAAAAAGTCTGCTCAGACCGGAGAGGTGTCCATCAGAAGATCCATCAGCGACAGCAGGTCCGTCAACATCGACACCAGGTCCATCGAGACCAGGTCCATGGACAACAGAAACAGCAGGCACAGGCAAGCCTTGTTAGTTTAGACCTGAGATTGTGAATTTGGAGCAGTGAGGGAAGGTAACCAGTGGAGTTGCTGAAGGACAGGGTTGATGTGATCTTGTGAGAGTTGTGTACGTACTTACGGAGTGTCACCATCATTGTTGATGGAGCAGTGACTGGGATGGCAGATACAGACTTCTGAAGCAGACAGCAGAAGTTCTGCTGACATTCTGTCACACCCTTCCTCACTTCCTCAGTTTGGGAGCCATCAACACTGATGGTGCAACTCTCATCTTGAGTAAGTGACCTGTGAATCAAACCTAATTTGATTCACAGGTCTGGCCACATCTTTTGTTTTGCTTAATGGCCCTCTTCTGCTTAATGGTCCTCTTCTGCTGCTGTTGCTTCTCTCTCAGGTATGCATATGCTAATAATGCAGGACTGCAAAAACAGACAATAGTTTGGTTTCGGGCTATTTCCCCACATCTCAACTGCTCATCCCCAATCCCCAGCACACACTATGGACATGCTTTGGCAATTTTAATCAATTCCTTGCAAATGATCAAATCAAAACACGATGCCATGAACAGAGAAAGCCAGAAAAAGTATTTGGAGCAGCATTTTGTCTGTTTTTGATGCAGTTGTAGTGTTTTACAGGTGAGACTCTGTGTCACATACTAGGCCAAACAATGACAAATGAACTTATTTGACTGTTACACTGCTGCTAATAGAATAATTTGGTTTTCTTAGCTACAGGACACGTTTAGGCATGTCCAAGGTCTAGGTCTTTTCAAGATCTATGTCCAAATTATTTTACCGGGTATTTTCAGTATGTTCTGGACTCTCATGGCCTGAATACGAGGGCTAGTGTATCTAACCTGAAACAACCCAATCTAAAAAGCAAAGTAGGGAGAAGTACATTTCTCTACACATGGGGGTGGAATAAAATCCCAAAGGAAATTAAATCTGCCCATTCTCTGAATAGGTTTAAAAAACAACTGAAAAAATGGATGCTGAGTAAGCTAGTATAGTGAACATCTTTTCTAGGCCAGTTCTAAGTTTGGACTGGTTTCTGAACTTGTGTGGTATTTTATTATTTTCATGATTGTATAATATTGAGGTTTCTATAAGGTGTGTTAGTGTAAAAATGGGATATTAGTAGCATATACATGTCACTCCATTTTCCTGCCTGCCTCCTAGCCTAGACCTCAGGACCGCAATGGAAATAAGTCGTGTGACTTTATTGCGATATCCTGATGAATTTTAGTACTGTATGTACACTTGTATATGGTATTTTAATTTATCGAATAAAGTCAATCAATCAATGAATCCAGGAATGTGTTTATTTTATTTTAACTTGATTAGAAATGACTTTTTTTTTTACAAGTAACTACATTCTGTCACACCCTTCCTCAGTTTGGGAGCCATCAACACTGATGGTGCAACTCTCAGCTTGAGTAAGTGACCTGTGAATCACATCTAATTTGGCTGGCCACATCTTTTGTTCTGCTTAATGGCCCTCTCTCTCAGGTATGCAGGTATGCATATGCTAATAATGCAGGACTGTGGGCGGGACTGTCAGATTGTTTTAGACATATATAAGATGAGACCACCAGACCACCAGTTACCCATCTTCTGCTTCTAGAGAAGGGTTCCCATCTTCATTGAAGATTTCTCCTGCTTTTGTTCCTGTTTTTTTACCTGCTTTTTTCATTCCTGAAGAATGGCTTCCCTGGGGTAAGTTAAGATCAATTTTTAATTCTATATTTGAATCTGTAGAAACTCTTGTGGAAAAACTTTCTTCCTTCTACAGTACTGTGCAAAAGTCCCAAGAGGTTTTATATAAATTGTCTTAGATGTTTATTCATTTTTTTCCTGCATTAGTGTGTCAGTAGACTGCTCTTTATAGTACATTTTTATATAATTAGAAACTTATTTTTGAAAGCATCTTCGCTTTACTTTTGTCTTTTACATGTGCCTAAGACTTTTGCACAGTACTGTATATAATTTATCAAGACTTTTTTAATGTGTACAAACTTCTCTCTGAATAAGTTTTAAATTAAGTGAAGAATGTCTTTTTCTATTCCCAGTGTACCCAACAGGCACTATCTGCTATGTCCTGTGTGCAAGAAAACCCAGTCAGCCCTGTCAGTGCATCTGCGCAGGGTCTGCATGAAGCAAGGTACACCAGAGGCCATTGCCGCAGTGGTGGAGAAGGCAAAGATGGAAGTTCACCACATTCTAGTGTCTGGCAGGGTGTTTAGTTATGGTCTCCTTCGCCAAATCATGGATGATGCTGATCCACTCAGCAGGTTGGTGCAAGAGCTTTTCAGTCTTTTTTTTAAACCTCACTTCTTGTTTCCTCTGTCTGAAATGTATTCACACGGAATCTAAATTGTTTTTTCTTTTTTTTCCTTATTGAAAGGCTGCTTGAGGAGCTGGAGCGTCGCCACATGGTGGTGACTGATGTCCCCCCACCACTGCCTAATGCCAAAGTAAGGCCTTCCACCAGCACAACCACACAGCCACCCCAGATTGCAGCTCCTGAGACTGGCGAGAGTGAGCAGTCTGACGACGCCTCTGTGACTCTGGATGTGCCAGATAAGACTCTGCGAGCCTGCAAGAGACCGGTCATGTGGCGACCGTGGACAGCACCAGACAGTCAGAGTCACACACTGCATAAAGGCACTTGTGGAAAAAAAAGAAAACTGGAATTGGATGAACTGTAAAGCTGCACATACACTGTACGATTTGAGCCCGTTCCTGACCTGATTTTTGAGCCTCACAACTCGGACCGAATTTCAGCTTCGTTGGGCGTCGTTTGCCATGCAGTGTACAGGGGGGAGCGAGGACTGATCAACTGGTCCCGACCGGCCGTCAGATGTTCGGATGAATTTCTGACGTGGTGAAATTTGGTCGGCCATCGTCAGGCTCTCGCACAGTTGAAGCAGAGCCACGAGTCGATTCCCCAAGGTCAGTGCTTTTTTTCTCACTGCACCTGCGCGAAGTGGCAAACAAAGCGCCTGACAGCGCCATGGCGACACGGCGCGTCATGTGGACAGAAAATATGGGCTAGGCTACAATTTGGCTATAAATAAAACTAACGTCAGCAATAGTAATCATAACGTAGGAAGTGCAGTTTATGGCTGGTAACAACTGCACAGCAAGGAAGAAAAAGAAAGGTTACAGTAATCAGAGCGTAGCTTGCTATCAAGTTAACAATGTACAATCTATACAGTAAAACGTAGCTAGTTTACCACCAAATCTCTCTGCAAAATGGACAAGCCATACTGTCCACGTCTTCCTAGCCACCTGCAAGTCCATATACGCAGACACCACCTGCCTTGGAGCTTTCAAGCGAGCGTCAGAATATGAGAATCTCTGTGTACGAGATGGAAGCAGAAAGTGCTGTGTAGAGATTGTGAATCTAAAGATATATTGTTGCATCTTGCAGAAAATTTTCATTAAATGTGTAGCACCAGATTGAGCCGGTGGGACGTCATTCTGCGCACCTCTACACTGACAAACCCCTTTTTTTTGGAAGATCAGCTAGATCAGAAGATCAGCTATATGCATGCACACCACATATACACACAGTCAAAACACATCATCAGTGTGGGCCGTGGGCGCACCGGAGAGAGGAGACGGGACGCGCTGGAACGGAGTGGAACGTATATTTTGAAAAAGATAAAGAAATGTAGGGAGTACCACCATCTTGATAACATTCACCTGACCGATCATAGATAATGGTAAAAGCTTCCAATTTTCAATGAATTTTCTGAGCTTCATAACCATATCTAGGTAATTGAGCTTGAATAAATTTGTTGGTTTCCTGGAAATTTTCAGACCAAGATAGACAAACTGATCAGTCCAGATTTTAAAGGGCAGGTTGTTAAGAAAACTTGAGTTTAAATCATCAGTAAGGGGCATAAAGAGACTCTTTACCCAGTTAATAGAGAAACCTGATATCTTACCAAAATCCCCAATCAGACTTGAAGAGGAGGAAGAGAGGTCTGGACGTCAGAGAGACTCAGGATCACATCATCGGCATACAAGCCAATAAGGGACTCCACAGTGCCCAATTTTATTCCTGTTATTTGTGTGTTACTCCTAATAGAAATCACCAAAGGCTCGAGCGCCAAATCGAAGAGCATCAGAGAAAGACAACATCCCTGTCGAGTCCCACGATGTAATAGGAACTGGGTGGATTTATCATAGTTCGTTAACACAGCAGACCAACAGCAGGCGAACATTTGAAAAAGAGTATCTATAAGGAATAAAGCCTGATTGATCAGGATATATGAGGGAGCCAATATGTTTATTCAGTTGGTTAACTAAAACCTTTGCAATTATCTTTTGGTCGTTTAGAAAGCTTAAAGGCCTATAAGAAGCTGCATTAGTTCCATCCCTATATTTTTTCAATAAAAGACACATGTTTGCTTCATATATTGTGCCAGGAAAAATTCCAGTTTTTACAGAGCAGTTGATCATTCGAAGCAGCAATGCTATTGTTTCTGAGTGTGAATAATTCGATCCCAAACCCATCAGGGCCAGGAGCTTTACCATTAGGAAATGAATGTATTGCCGATTTGATTTCTTCCAACGTAAATGCAGTGTCCAGCTCCTTTACGGCATCTGTGCTGAGAACAGGCATCTCTACAGCATTAAGAAAGTCTGCAATGTCAGAATTAGTGGCTGTGGATCTAGAGGAATATAACTGTGTGTAATATTCCAAAAACCTATCATTTATTTGTTTAGGATCTGTAATCAATTGCCCAGAACTGGAACAGATTTTGTGAATTGCCCTATCAGCCTGCATGTTTATTTTTTAGAAGCTGAGTGTGATATGAATATCAACATAAGCCCTATTTGGACGGGGTTAGTTATGTGCTGCATACATCTGGATGTACAGTCGGGGGAATCGTCGTCATGAGCAGTCGGGAAGGAGGAGATCACTCCAGGAACAGCAGGAGGATGGAGATTTAAATTCATCTGACGTGGCTGAACACCTCAACATTGGAGTTGTTGGCACATACTCAGAGTAAAAATAGATCTGAATGGGGTTAGGGAATGGGTGATGGGCTGAGGATTTGGATGGATATAATATTCACTTGTATTTACTAATGTATATGTAGGCCTAATCAGTAGAACATGTAAAGTGTAAAAGTATGTATGAAAATTTTAAGAAAAGTGAGAAAGTTTAGTATTATGTTAGTTCAGTAAGTGGCAGGTTAATGTAATCAGGGCAGTAACACTCCTGTCTGGCTGGCCAAAAGGCTTCCCAGTTCAAGCTGCAAATGTGAGAAGTGAGTCACTTGTGTAAATAACGTAATATGCTGAGTCTTTGTAATAAATCTACAAAAGTAGTAAAAGAAATTTCAGGATTAGAAATAAAAAGCAGGATATCAGCATAAAGGGATATAACATGAGTGTGACCTCCAGTTTTGACCACTGAAATATGTATGTGTGTGTTCTGTCTCTGCAAAGGGTTCAAGCTCTGAGACAAATAAAAGTGGTGACAACAGATCCCCTTGATGTGTCCCCCTTTCAATTTAAAAGGTAGAAGACGTCTTTAAAAATGAAAAGGAAGCATTATCACTGACAGAGGGTTGTTCAGTTTTCTGACCTGAGGCTGAATGGAGCACAACAAGTCAAGTGTGGGTTTGTGTTTGGACTGAACCAGTCTTCCCAGTCCAGGTTTTAGAGGGTGGAGAAGGAACAGCTGAATGGTTGGGAAGTTGACTTTCAACAGATTGGAGGTCAGCATGGGGAGGTCAAACATGAATAGAGATGGATTGACACGCATTGAAACAGCCAAGAAAATGTATCTCTACTTCATAAATAATGTCAAATTAATTACATTTAGACTCACTGAAAATAGTTTACACTGAATCTGTTCAATTGTAAGGTTGGGAGAATTGTTTTGCTAAAGGACTCTCAGTATGTTTGTCCTAAAATATGATACATTGAAATAATATTGAATTACACAATGCATTAAATTGTATTTTCTTTTGCTGGAGAATTGGAATGAGTAGGAATTTGTGGAGTTTTTTTTTTTTAATTTATTTGATGTAATTCTGCACTGAGTTTGAGATTGAGATTGTTTGACAAATTCTTAGTATGTTTGAAGTAGAAAATAACTGCAGTAGAAAATAAATTAGAAAATAATAGTTAAATGATGAAGAACCTCTTAATATTTATTATTAAACTTGCAAATAAAGTATCAATGTCTCATAATCTGTTTTAAAATATCTTGCTTCATGACAGTTGAAATTCTATATTTAAAATGTGTTTGACTTTGAGTAAAGTGTTAGACGTACTGTAACAGTAGTCCTGTTTCAAACCAATTTTCAACGATATAATCATTAAAACTATATTACAAATTAGTTTTCATGATGAAAATGTAATTATTGTATACTATTATGAACTGTTTTTTTAGTCAAACCTCTAATGATGAAAATGTAATTATTGTATACTATTATGACCTGTTTTTTTAGTCAAACCTCTAATGTTTTAGTTTCTCTGCAGCTGTTGAGTCAGATCAGTTCCTCTCCAGCTGAGGGAGGTTTTTGTACGACGTTGTATCACTGTGTGATCGGCCAGCTTTTACGCTGCTGACAGTAGTAAACTCCTGTATCTTCAGTCTGGACTCCACTGATGGTCAGAGTGAAGTCAGTCCCAGATCCACTCCCACTAAAACGATTTGAAATCCCAGACTGACGGTTTGCAGCATCATAAATCAGGAGTTTAGGAGCTTCTCCAGGTTTCTGAAGGTACCAGTTGAGGTAGCTACTAATATCTGAACTGGTTTTACATCTGCTAGAGACCGTCTGTCCTGGTTCAACAGACTGAGATTCCGGAGACTGAGTCAGAACGATTTGTCCCAATGAATCTGAAAAAATATCAAAACAGAGGAGAAGGGTTATTGCGACAAATACAACTTGAAGAAAGATGATCAATTTCAAAACAGAAGAGTATCATTTCTTTAACATGGAGAATAGATGGAAGAAGGTAAATGCTGGTTGTTTCAGTGTTTCTCCATCATAGCAGAACATCATTCTGGTAAACCTGGTTACATCCTGAAACAAAGTTTTCAGAAGAGAGTCTCACCCTGAGCAAGGAGCCCTAGGGTGCCCAGCAGGAGAATCTGTGACATCATCATTCTGCTGCCGGCGTGTCAGTGTCTCTGAAAGGACAGCCACTGATCAACACTGGCCTCTTAACGGGTGGAGGGCGTTTCTTTGCTGTATCTTTTAAATCAATGCATTTTATCATTACATATCTTGTTCTTGATGTTCTGAATGTTTCTTGTTCTGAATTATTACTTTTGGAGTAATAATACTTTTTGCATTTGTATTACAAATTACCCGTATACATTTTCTATGGAATGTGTTAGCGACTTTTGCAGTTTTTACAGTCAGGAACAACATTTTTTTAACACTTTTTTGAAATGTAACATAACAATTTCGCGACTCTGCAAGAATACTCATGTATCTAATTAATGTATATTCTGTTATATTCTGCTTTTCTGATGTCCTATGGTAGATTATGTTACATCATATTTACATATCCCTTACTATAGTGAGAAACAAATTTGTCCAAAACTACTTGCAAGATAGCTGTTGTGGATGTACTGTTGACCTAACTAGTATAATTGAATATAATAATTAGCCAGTTTAGAGATTTACTAATGTTGACTGGTGCATTTAACCTTATTCATCTAGAGATTGAATATTGCTCAGTTATAGTCACATATCGACTAATTCATCAATTGATTTATGTGCATTTAAAATGAAGTACCTTCTTTTGTTTTGCTTCATCCTTCTGGTCACAATAGTTCCAGATATATAGCAGAAAGTGTCATAGATGCTGACTGAGGACCAGATACCAGATCAACAGATGAGGAGCCTATTGCTGGTCCTGATTCAGATTCTGACATGTCTGATGCTTCTGACTTGGACTGAGAGACAGGGACAAGCTGTTTGTAGATGCACCTGGGAGTCAAGCTCTCCTAGATAAACAGACAGAGGACTCTTCTGATGAGACTCCTGAAGAGGAAAGTCAGAATCAGTCTGATAGATCAAGTGGACAGGGCTTTTATCAGAGTGAGCTTCGTCCCTCTGAAGGCACAGCAAGAACCCATAACATCCTGAGGAGCTTCCCAGACCTGCAGTAGGACCAACTGCTGTGTCCCCAAAAGATGCCTGGGAGATGTTCATCATTGAAGAGCTGCTCAAATGCACAAATTTAGAGGTTTGGTCATGATCCCTGCCTAGCCCTTGTGTTTTCCTTGTGTTTCCCCTTTCCTGTGTTCCTAGTGCTCTCCTGTCTGTCTCTTTCCCTGTCCATGCTTTGTGTGTGTGTGGGCGTGGTCTCCCATCCCTGTTCTCCTGGCTCCCAGCTCAGCTCATCCTGCACACCTGAATCCTATCACTCATCACTGTCTGCTCACCTGCTTCCCTCCAGCCCACACTTTAAAAACCCCAGTCTGCCATCCACTCTCCGCCGAATCATACTCTCTGTCATGAGTACACCTCAGCCAGACTCCAGCCCTTACCCTCCAGTCTTCCTGCCTCGTCTGTCTCCCGTGTTGGATCCCTGAGCTCTGGACCCCCTCTGCCTGGCTCTCCCCTGCACTTTGCCTGTCCTGCCTTGGCCCAGCTTCCCGCCTCATCCTCAGCTCCAGACATCCAGCTACCAGCACAGTAAATAAATGTTTTCTTGAACTGTACTCTTTGCCTCCTGTCTTTGTGTCTGCACCTGGGTTCACTTGCCTCCCCGTGACAGGTTTTGACACTCCTTGCTGGTGGAGAAAAGAGCTGGGATTTGTCTATGTAGATGTTTTTAGATCCACAGCAAAATCCAAACTACCAGGCCACAGTGAGGCTCAACAGGTATAAGGATATCTGCTGCCTTTTTATATTGAAATATTATGACTGCTGAAAGGTCAAGCAGATTTCAAACATCAAAACCGTCCTGTATCATCCAAATCACAGCTCAAATACTTATTTTTTGACCCAGGTTATGTATTCTATGGGGTTTGAATAGGTTATGTATCAATTTAATAAAAGGTCTTAATAAAGTGTCAGGGCGTTGTTGTTCTAGAAGAGACTACTCCTACAGAGTCATTGTAAGTTTGTCTATGACTCTGTCTAAAAAGTGCTATTCAATAAAGTTTAATACTATTTACTATAAGTCCATGTCAGTAAAATGCTCCAACGTGCTTTCAATATATTTAGTTTCCCTCATTTCCTCAGCAGTTCCCTTGTTCTTGGTGCTTGTCTGTATTTCCAGTGGCTTGTCTTTATTTTCTGATGCCAAGGTTTCCTTCTACAGTCTCACACCGCATTCCCCTCTTCTGGCCTGACTCAGTGTCTGTACAATAGATACATGTGTTCACCCAACTATTCCCTTCCTTCAAGAAAAAGACTCTCTTGACTTTCCTCTATCTAAACAAGGCTTCCTGATCCAGTTGACTGAATGATCATCCTGAGGGGTATTGCACAAAACCAGGATAAGGGATTAAGCCTGGAAATATTGGTTATCCTGGATAAACTTAGCCTCAAGTCGGTTGCACGAAAGCAGGCCAAGTTTATCCCGGACAAGTAACCATGGTGATTTAGTCTCTGCAGCTAGCCTGCTCCAGGCTAACAACCAGGATCAGGTTAATCCTGTAGTGGCTCTGCTGTCAGTACTGTGAGAAATGAGTGTGTTTTACAGAATGTCCATGGTTTTTCTACACATGTTACATCATCCAAATATTATAACTGTAGTCATTTCATTTGCTGGTTGACTTTTAGTTTTATTTATTAGCACAGTTTATATATAAAGACCAAAAGCACATATAAAAAGACAATATTTGAGAAATGGAAGTAAGAAGCCAGACGGTTTATTTGGAATGCTTTCCTTATTAATACAACACCAACACTGAAAGGTTCAAAAAGATAATAGGTACAATACAATACAGATATTTAAAAGAAATCCTACATGATGATGAAAGAGGAGAAAAAAGGACTACAAGGTAACTGCCATCTATACTGCCATCTATACATCATGATGGTATTTTGTCTTGTGTAGTATTCATACATCCAGAGAAACCAAAAATGTTGCATCTGTTTTTGGTTTTGGTTATTGCTACCTATAATAAACATATAACAATCTTGCATACTGGCACTTCAGACTGGGTATGGGATAGCAGCTCCTCTGCTGGGGTCAGGTCCTGGGTGGGTGGGCCGCCCCCTGTGCCAGCGCAGTGTGCTTTTTTCTTGACCGCTAAAATCGTAAAGAAATTCATTGTCAGCAGACAACAAATCTATCACTTCATTTGATAATTGCTATTTGGGCTACAATAAAGTAACTCACCAGACTGCAGAATGTTTTTATATTTGGTTTTCACCTGTTGCCAGGTCCTTTTCTGGCCAGACAAGTTTGTTCTTTATGAAGGATGATGGATGAAACAGAACACAACATGGGATAAATAGATTCAATAGATGACAGAGAGTAGATCATTTCTTTGAACTTATTTATACTTTACATAACCTGAGTAACATGCACTTCTATGGGCCACATTAAAGCAAAACAAAACACAAAAACACCTATTGATTAGTGGACTTAAAGTCATCAGCTCCGCATCCTTTAACTGTAATTCTGACAGTTCCTGTGGAGTACACTTTATTAATTCTACATGTTTGGGCTACTTACGCATTAAGCCGGTCGGCTATTGTCTGCCAGGCTTTTTCCCTCTCCTTTTTTGCAGCACTGGTGTTTCCTTTTTTGCGTATTGTGCCTTTCATTTCCTCAAATTGCTGAAGAAGCAGCTCTTGTTCAGCAAATGTAAATGAAGTTGCGCGTCCGTGATCCATTCTTCAATCTGTGATTCTGTGATCAATTTCGTGGTCTTCTTAAGAATGCCGTGAACACGCACTTATCCCAAACATCCACACCTGGCTTGACTAAGCCGCGTCTCTTCATCCTGGCTCGGCAAACGTGCAACCAATTAATCCAAGATAGCGCCGACAAGGCTTAGTCAAGCCGCGCCTGCTCATTTATCCTGGATGTCTTTATCCTAGTTTTGTGCAATACCCCTCTGATCTGTTTGGATCCTGACAGTCCAGATATTCCAGGACCAGCGTGGATAAGCTGTTTGGATCATTCAGCAGTGGTTTGGGGGTCGGCATCAGGACAGCTTACTTTGCTAGATGTTGTTGTGCTTTTAATGGTCTGATTGGGCTTCTTCACTGGAACTGTCCTCTTCATTTGGGGGAACTTTCAGGTTGTTGAGGTGGGCTGTTTTAAGTTCAGAAGGCAAACTGGTAGTGACACTATGAACAACATCATACATTCTCACCAACCATGCCGTATGTGTGTGCATGTGCGTGTGTGTGTGTGTGTCCTCAGTGAACTGTATCAGTTCCTGCAGTAGCTTCCAGCTGCAGCAGTCAGTTCAGTCTCTGTTCAGTCTGACTGAGGGAGGTTTTTGTACGACGCTTTATCACTGTGTGAACACATGCTGACTGTTGATAATATGGAGACTCTGACAGTAGTAAACATCTGTATCTTCAGCCTGGACTCCACTGATGGTCAGAGTGAAGTCAGTCCCTGATCCACTGCCTGTAAAACGATCTGGAATCCCTGATGCTCGATAAGTAGCTTTGTAAATGAGAAGTTTATGAGTTTCTCCATCTCTCTGTTGGTACCAGGCTAAATACTGGTAGCCGCTCCAAACATAAACCTTGGGACTGGTTCGACAGCTGATGGTGACCGAGCCTCCCAGAGCAGACCTCACTGCTCCAGGCTGAGTCACTGTGATCTGGCCTCTGGACTCTGAGGATACAGAGACAAAAACATAAACCACCGTCATGGTTTTCTCCGCTTCATTTCAGAGGGACGGATGTTCATAGAGGAGAGGAGTTTGATTCTCTGGACTTTACCTGTGAAGCAGCAGCAGAGGAGAGTCCAGATGAGGATGGAGATCAAAGTCATGTTTTGATGAGGAGGATTTCTGTGGCTTCTGTTGTCATGAAGGACAGCTGTCAGTCATCCAGTGTTCAACTCTCAGGACTATAAACTCTCCCAGAGCACTGGAGCATGGTGCTGCTGATGCAAAGTGGCTCTCTATGGAAATGCTCTGACTGACTCCAACAGGGACTTGGATTACTGTGATGATGCTGTTTCTAAATGGATCAATCAAGTTACCAAACTCTTCATTAACAATGTATTCATGCAAAATTTGATGTAGATTTGGCTTGATGTCTATAAACAAGTTTTCTTCAAGGATATCTCATGTCTTGTTTTAGTTTACTGATAGAGAAATCAATATCACTACAAGATAAAATTAACAATACACAAATAAAAAGGATTAATGTTGGAACTTTGGTGCATAATATGATAGTTTAGCTTGTTATTACATCATTTATTTTCAATCACATACTGTAGTACAAGGAGTAATTTGGTGAGTTGACAAAACTATTTCTGCAACTGCCTTTTTCAGTCATGAAACCTGTTTGTTGCCCTGGTTCATTAGTGAAACGTGTGTAAATGAGTAGAGCAAACGCACACCATGTCTTACAACTTACTGGTTTCAGCAAAGAGTTCTGGAAGATACAAACTGAACGCCAACGGGCAACGGTGTGTATGGACTGCTGCTCAGAAAAGACAACCGCATCACGCATGAACATGCATTCATATGCACGTGCACAAAATGAAACTTGCGCTTTCCAGCAGCAACCTCTGTGGGGACCAGTCCAGTCCAGACCAGTCCAGTCCAGACAGTATATGGGCGTGATGGCACTCCTCATAGGCGCACATAATTTTAAAACACGACAATGATTATCTAGTCTCTCAGTCAAGGTTTAGTTACAACTCTGGACTAATGCAAGATGGAAAGCAATGGATTGACATTGACTATTGATTAAATATTGAATTTAAAATGTTGATTAGCTGGGCATACTGGGCAATATGGATGCACATTTCTCAGTAAATAATAACCAACAAGAATTCAGCCAAGCCATAGTATAAATAGTATTTTATATTTGAAAATGTATAAAAGGAAATCTGGGGGAGCTAGTTTGAATGGGCCTGATGCAGCTGATAAAATTAATAATAGTAGGCTATTGTTATCTGTAATTTACAGGTGCTATGCTTAATTGTTGGATTGTAGTGGGAGCACTGGGGTGTCAGGTGTGACTGTGTGGCAATGGCGAATGGTTTACATGGCTCACGGGTCAGGTAGGAGGGGACCTTAGCAGGGAGGGGCCCTCCTACCCCCAGGGAGGTCAGGACCTCCCTGGGGCTCTGGAGTGCCACATGAAAGTGACTGTGTTTACCAGTGGTATCCTAAAGATGGGCAGGAACTAGTTGTGGGTGTAAGGATGAAAGGAGGCCATTTTCATCTTTAAAGATCCCTTGTCACGGCCTTCATGATTGGAGAAAAATTCCTTATATTTTTTGTTTGCAGATTTCTCTGTAAGTTTGAACCTAGATAGCAAATCCAATTTTTTACCCGTTTAAATGGAAAATCGCCCCCTCACCAAAGTGTCATATTGGTAAGGCTTCTGGTTGTGTCAAGTTTATATTGCATCCAGAAGATATGGTGAATCTTTGTAATAATTATACAAAAGTAGTAAGAGAAATTTCAGGTTTGGAAATAAAAAGCAGAATATCATCAGCATAGAGGGATATAACATGAGTGTGTTCTCCAGTTTTGACCCGGGAAATATTTACATGTGTGTGTTCTGTCTCTGCAAAGGGATCGAGCACTGAGGCAAATAAAAGTGGTGGCAAGGGACTGTAAAGAGAGTAAAAGCTATAGGAAAAGCTAGAGGACTTCCTTAAAAATTAAAAGGTAAAATGATGATTGACAGAATGTTGTTCAGTTTTTAGGCTGAATCATTCACAAAAAGTCTTGTGTGTGTTTGTGTTTGAATCAGACTGAATCAGTCTTCCCAGTCTTGGTTTGAGAGGGTGGAGAAGGAACAGCTGAATGGTTTGGAAGTTGACGTTCAGCAGGTTGGAGGTCAGCATGGGGAGGTCAAACATGAATAGAGCTGGATTGACACACATAGAAACACAGCAAAGAAAATACATCTCTATTTTAACCTCAAATTAATTACATCCAGTCTCACTAGAAACAGTTTACATAGAATCTGTTCAACTTTGAGCTTGAGAGAGTTTGACTGGTCACACAGTAAAAATACAATATATTGACATCAATATTCAAAATATATTGAATTTTATGATACATTAAATTGTTGTTTGTACTGCTGCAGAATCGTAATGACTTTGAGTTTGCTCAGTTTGTATAAGACATACTAAAGTAACATATATTGAAATCAATATTGATCTTAATCTTATTAATCTTAAGAGTTCAAATTGTTTGATTTGAGTTTGTTCAGTTTATTTGACTGAAATATATTCAGTATGTTTCAGCTACTATATATGCCAGTTAAAAAGCTGAAAGTTATTATTAATATATTTTTCTAAAATAGCTAATTAAGTATTAATGCCTCATATTCTCAAGGAAAAAATTCTAATTCATGACAGTTGAAATTAAATCCTTAGAATGTTTGACTGACTAAAACTGTAAGACTCAGCAGTGAGTTTCAACAATAGAATCATTAAAAAGTAAAAAAGTATGAAGTCACTGAATTACATAAAATATTTTCATCATGAAAATGTTATTATTGTATACCTTTTTTGGAGTTTTGCAGGCCTTTACGAACATGAAAAACTCCATATTCACATCCAAAGCACATGCAATGATAGGAGGCCAGAATGAGTATTTTGAGGTACAGTTTGTCCAATATTGTCAATGTCATTTTTGCTTGTAGGAGGTGATTTTCTTCTTTTACTCATGTTGAATTTGGGGGGAAAAAGACATCGTCCACACCAATACTGATGTTTCTCCCCAATGTCCAACCTCCACTCAGCGGCAGACCAATTCACACTTTAGCGTGCAATGGGCCTCATTCACCAACCGTTCTTAAGAATAAATTTCTTCTTAAAACCCACTTACGCAGTTTTCATGAAGATTCTGACATTCACCAATGTTTTCTTATTTGGGATTTGTTCTTAGGTAAGAACAGAATCTATGCACACTCAAGAGCACACTTACGCACATTTGAGTGCTGACATGTTTGTGCAAAATAAGTGGTTATTGCGTTTCCTTCAATTCTACAGTTGTATAATATTATAGGATTTAAATTACAATAATATTTTTTATCATTTATAATAGTTTTTAATAATTATTTTCATTATTTTACAAAGTATTATAAAATATATTTTTTTATTTAAAATAAATAAACACTACACTAACACTTCAATTAATATCAATTATGTTAATTGGGATCCCATGCATCTTTTTTTCTGTTATTTTATATCCACTACTGATGCTACTAAATATGACAGCTCGTTTGGTGTTCACTTCCTGCAGCAGTTTTTTTTACGTTTGGAGTCTGGTGCTCCACCCTCTTTAGACTTTTGTTTGGGCATTCTTGACTTCTCTCAACTTTTCTTGGGTTAGGGTTAGATTAAAGGTTAAATTTCTGTGTGTGATTTCTGTGTGCACACGGCCCTGCAGTCTCATGCCCTTTTATGGGGATTGGCGGGGCGTTTACCTATGCTAATTAGGATTACCTGGCACGCACTTTCAATTTACGAGGACAATGGGATTCATCATTATAAGAACACAGGTGTGAACAATTCTGCGGTTTAAGAACATGTCAGGAATCTGACGTAGACTTTTCTTAGGACCTTTCTCGAGAACAAATTTAAGAAAAAACTTAGGAAGATATTGCTGAATGAGGCCCATTGTTCTTAGGAATGTCGTCTTTCAGGTGAGATGGGGTTGGACCATTTTCAGGTTGTGGGGTCTCTGAAGTCATTTGCATGATGGAAAATGAGCTTGCCAGTGAAATTTGTTTTGAACAGATTTTTTTGTTTTGTTTTGAACAGAGAGTAACTTATGTGGGTGAAAGTCATGATAATACTTTATCACATATTTTAAAAATGGAGAGAAAAATAAAACAAGGAATTACAAAAAAACAGGAATACATTCAATGATAAACAACATAAAACACACAACATTTAGGGACATAAAGGTATATAGAGTAGGGGTGGGACAAAATATCGATACTGGAATATATCGTCATACTTCCTCTTGCGATACGTTATCGATACACTGGCGCCAAATATCGATATTTTTTATTAAAACATGCAGGCGCTCTGAACGGATTCCCCTGCATTAAACCTGTTACCATTTTGAATTACCAGAGTCACTACTTAATGACTCCTCGTGGTGGCGCTTATCAAATGAATGAGAGTAAAGTGAACTGAAGTTAACTAACTTGCGGTGAAGAAGACGAATAACTCACTCAAGGGGAAAACGGCGGACAGCGGGGGAAAGCAAATCAGAGAGGCACCCAGGGGGTTCCCCAAGCGCCGGCTGCCGGCTATTTAGCCGTCTACTCACCTCTGTCTGGCCGGCTACTTTTATAACTGAATGTCACTAAACGTACACACTATCAGAATTTGGTAGTGACAACCGAATTTATGAATGAGAGTGACTGCGCATATGTATGGTACATACTGGAGCAGACTGAAGTAAAATGACTAGACTGTGTCTGTACGGTTAACAGGAGTCACGCCATTCCTCCGATCTCACGATGGCTCTGGCTATGGAAATAATGTCTGTAACCATAGTAACGTTTACCACTGCCTGTATTTTCAGTTTGTTTGACACCAGTAACACCAGTAACCAGAGGCGTCAATTTATCCATAAGATCTTAATAAACCGCCACTGACAGCGGCGTCACTTTCTGTTTTTCCACTGCAGGAACTTGATACTTTTAACCGCAACATCTGGGCCGAGACCGCAGAACTGGTAGGAGCAACTGCAATGTTGAGGAATATAAAATTTGAGAATGTCCCACAACACTTACCTCCGTCTCTTTCAAATTAAGGATGATAATGTTACGTAACATAACGAGTGTCGCGCCACGTAACAACCAGTTGTCCAGTCCCGTTCTGGTTCACACTACTACCGAAACCGCTGTCAAATTGGGTAGTCAGTACCTGATTTTTTCAGGTAGTGAGTTTGGTTATAGAATGCGATTGTCACTCTCCTTAATAACTGAACTGCGTGTGAAATTGCAAGGAGAGTTGTGAGTTTCATAGAGGTTTCAAAATAATAGCGATTTCTGCTGAACCTCTGATCGCGCAGCGAACGGTTGCCATGGTAACGACGGACTCAACTGAAGCGTTACAGCTGAAACTACTGTATAACGCTAAATACAAGGTATTAGCTGAGGAGATCATTTTAGGGGCTTCATGTAACGCTCCTAAAGAAATTCCTGGCCTTTGATGTTACCACCCAAGTTTAACCAAGTCCCACTGACTCCATTTTGCCAATGTTCAAAATATAAATGGGAGAAGTAAAGGGAGGAAAAGGGAAAGATTAGAGGGACTTCTGTTTTAGGAGGTTTGTTAAAGCCAGTATGCAGGTGTTATGACCATGTAAAATTGGGGGCATTTTGCCACTGCAAACATCCCTTAGCCGGCTACTTTTCCCATCTGGCTGGCTACTCAAAAATTTGGGGAACCCCCTGGGCACCACAGTTCCTGCTTTTTGCCTTTTTAGGGGTATTTTTTCTTCTTCAGTTACACAGATATCGTGATGTATCGTAGATGAATTGTCTTGCAATATATCGAGTATCGCAGAATCGCTGTATCGTGATACCATCGTTATCGTGGGCAACGTATCATGATAGTATCGTATCGTGAGTTACTCTGTGATTCCCACCCCTAATATAGAGGGAACAGTCAGGCATAAATTGGGACAATCCACCTCACAATAAAAAATAAACACACAACATTTAGAGACACACAACAGTAATATACATCAAGGCTAACTCTTTGGTACACTTATATACAGGGTTGATTTTCATGTTAAATAAACTGAAAAGGCCATCAGGCCTAAGGCAGCTGAACTTCATGCCAGGGGAAGTTATTTTTCCCACAGAAAAAAACTGTTTGCACATTTATAAAACACATTTATAAATTAAAAATGGAGTGCAATTACTGCCAGAAGGCACAGTCTGGCAACAATCCCCCAATTCCTAGGGTTTAAATAGGACTAAAATAGGACTAGTGTTATTCTTGTTTCTAGATAACAATACTCCACCCAGGCAAGAGCTGGGTTTGAACCTAAAACCTTAATGTTGGGAGGCATGTGTGCTAACCACTAAGCTACCATGTCAACTGACATCTGCTCAGGTGGCTGCCATGAAATCATTGACTGCAAATAAAACAAATAAAACAATGCAAAAATGAATAAGACCAGCAGGACACATGAAAAATCTCCACCTTGAGAATGAGGGAAGAAACCACATATATGCTGTATGGAGGAGAAATGACCCCAATTGTCAAATAACCCTCATTCACAGGTTGGCCACATTCACACTTGACCCTGCCTTGTTTTCAGAAAAGATGTCAGAACACCCCCCATGTGAAAAACAATCCATCTGAAAAAAGTGACTGGCTCCCCTTATTTATGTAGAAGGCTAACCCTAATTTCAAATATATCATATTTGAAAAAAAAACATATAATATTATCAGCTATCAGCTAGGTTATGTCTGCTACAGCAGATACAGACTGCTGAAGCAGACAGCAGAAGTTCTGCTGACATTCTGTCACACCCTTCCTCACTTCCTCAGTTTGGGAGCCATCAACACTGATGGTGCAACTCTCAGCTTGAGTAAGTGACCTGTGAATCAAATCTAATTTGGCTGGCCACATCTTTTGTTTTGCTTAATGGCCCTCTTCTGCTTAATGGTCCTCTTCTGCTGCTGTTGCTTCTCTCTCAGGTATGCATATGCTAATAATATGCTAATAATGCAGGACTGCAAAAACAGACAATAGTTTGGTTTTGGGCTATTTCCCCACATCTCAACTGCTCATCCCCCATCCCCAGCACACACTATGGACATGCTTTGGCAATTTTAATCAATTCCTTGCAAATGATCAAATCAAAACATGATGCCATGAACAGAGAAAGCCAGAAAAAGTATTTGGAGCAGCATTTTGTCTGTTTTTGATGCAGTTGTAGTGTTTTACAGGTGAGACTCTGTGTCACATATTAGGCCAAACAATGACAAATTAACTTATTTGACTGTTACACTGCTTAAACACTGCTGCTAATAGAATAATTTGGTTTTCTTAGCTACAGGACACGTTTAGGCATGTCCAAGGTCTAGGTCTTTTACAAGGTCTATGTCCAAATTATTTTACCGGGTATTTTCAGTATGTTCTGGACTCTCATGGCCTGAATACGAGGGCTAGTGTATCTAACCTGAAACAACCCAATCTAAAAAGCAAAGTAGGGAGAAGTACATTTCTCTACACAGGGGAGTGGAATAAAATCCCAAAGGAAATTAAATCTGCCCATTCTCTGAATAGGTTTAAAAAACAACTGAAAAAATGGATGCTGAGTAAGCTAGTATAGTGAACATCTTTTCTAGGCCAGTTCTAAGTTTGGACTGGTTTCTGAACTTGTGTGGTATTTTATTATTTTCATGATTGTATAATATTGATGTTTCTATTAGGTGTGTTAGTGTAAAAATGGGATATTAGTAGCATATACATGTCACTCCCTTTTCCTGCCTGCCTCCTAGCCTAGACCTCAGGACCGCAATGGAAATAAGGTGGATAAAGCTAAATTGCTGGGCCTAGTCCTTGATAGTCATCTATCATGGACTGAGCACATCAATACAGTTGTCAGTAAAATGGGCAGAGGCATTGCAGTTACAAGAAAGTGTTCTCCTTATGTACAATCACACATGCTGGGTCAAGTGTCTAAATCATTAATTTTGAGCCACTTGGACTATTGTTCAATAGTATGGTCGTCTGCATCCAAAACTAATCTTGCAAAATTACAAGTCACACAAAATAGGGCTGCTAGACTTGTTCTGGGCTGCTCAATAAGAACTAGCACTGAAAAGTTGCATTCTAGCCTTTCTTGGCTCACCATTGAGCAAAGGATTTTTTCAACCATGGCCACATTTTTTAGCTGTATTATTAACTTAAGGAAAACCTGTATTTTTATTTGACCAAATAATTTATTGCAATAACACACATAAACACAACACCAGATTTGCCAGTAATGGTCATATTGTGGTTCCCAGTCTAAGGACTAACTCATCGCAAAAAACTGTCATTTACAGAGCCATAACATACTGGAATAGTTTACCTTTCAAAATTCGTTTAATTAAAAATAAATTATCCTTTAAAAAGGACATGCAGAGGCATCTGCTGGCCTGTAGATGAGTGGGAAAAAGTAGAAGGTATACTTGTGAGTGTGTTTACAATATTGTGTGTTTCTACAAGTAGTGCAATCTTTTCTTTGTCTTTTGTCTTTTAAAATAAAAATATTTTCAATATATTGATTTATTTAGTATTCTACTTTTAATGTATGTAGCCTACAGTGTACCCAATATTGAACTGAAATGACTGAATGTAATTCCTTTTTTCAATCTTTCTTCTTTATTTTCTTTTTTTGTTTAAATTTTACATAAACATAAGTTTAGTATTTTATTAATGTAAACTGATGAAATTGGATGTTTTACATGTAATGTAGTGTAATATATTGTATGTAAGGTGTAGACCCCAGGAAGACTAGCTGATTGCCAAGGCATTCAGCTAATGGGGATCCTTAAAATAAACAAATAAACAAATAAGTCATGTGACTTTATTGCGATATCCTGATGAATTTTAGTACTGTATGTACATTTGTATATGGTATTTTAATTTATCGAATAAAGTCAATCAATCAATGAATCCAGGAATGTGTTTATTTTATTTTAACTTGATTAGAAATGACTTTTTTTTTTACAAGTAACTACATTCTGTCACACCCTTCCTCAGTTTGGGAGCCATCAACACTGATGGTGCAACTCTCAGCTTGAGTAAGTGACCTGTGAATCACATCTAATTTGGCTGGCCACATCTTTTGTTTTGCTTAATGGCCCTCTCTCTCAGGTATGCAGGTATGCATATGCTAATAATGCAGGACTGTGGGCGGGACTGTCAGATTGTTTTAGACATATATAAGATGAGACCACCAGACCACCAGTTACCCATCTTCTGCTTCTAGAGAAGGGTTCCCATCTTCATTGAAGATTTCTCCTGCTTTTGTTCCTGTTTTTTTTACCTGCTTTTTTCATTCCTGAAGAATGGCTCCCCAGCGGTAAGTTAAGATCAATTTTTATTTCTATATTTGCATCTGTAGAAACCCAAGGAAGAAAAAACTAACTTTTCATTTAATTATTTTTGAAAGCATCTTCGCTTTACTTTGTTTCTTTTACATGTGCCTAAGACTTTTGCACAGTACTGTATATAATTTATCAAGACTTTTTTAATGTGTACAAACTTCTCTCTGAATAAGCTTTAAATTAAGTGAAGAATGTCTTTTTCTATTCCCAGTGTACCCAACAGACACTATCTCTATCTGCTGTGTCCTGTGTGCAAGAAAACCCAGGCAGCCCTGTCAGTGCATCTGCGCAGGGTCTGCATGAAACAAGGTACACCAGAGGCCATTGCTGCAGTGGTGGAGAAGGCAAAGATGGAAGTTCACCAGATTCTGGTGTCTGGCAGGATGTTTAGTTACGGCCTCCTTCGCCAAGTTAGGGATGATGCTGATCCACTCAGCAGGTTGGTGCAAGAGCTTTTCAGTCTTTTTTTTAAACCTCACTTCTTGTTTCCTCTGTCTGAAATGTATTAACACGGAATCTAAATTGTTTTTTCTTTTCTCTCTTTTTTCTCTTTTTTTTCCTTATTGAAAGGCTGCTTGAGGAGCTGGAGCATCGCCACATGGTGGTGACTGATGTCCCCCCACCACTGCCTAATGCCAAAGTAAGGCCTTCCACCAGCACAACCACACAGCCACCCCAGATTGCAGCTCCTGAGACTGGCGAGAGTGAGCAGTCTGACGACGCCTCAGTGACTCTGGATGGGGACGTGCCAGATAAGACTCTGCAAGCCTGCAAGAGACCGGTCATGTGGCGACCGTGGACAGCACCAGACAGTCAGAGTCACACACTGCATAAAGGAATTGGATGAACTGTAAGGGAGAGACGATTCCGGGAGAACATTGGACTTGTACTGTAAACAAAATGGACTGGTAACAGACTAAAAGAACTGAGGCCGAAACTTGAGTTATGTTAAATTTGAGTGTTGATCTGGACAGATCTGGAGTTTACTGTAACTGAAAATGTATGGTACATGTTAACTGGACTGTACACTAAGTTAAATGGACACTATTAGGACATTACATAGTGAATTACAGTGAAAGCAATGAATGTCAAGTGCCACTTAGGAGTAGGTTAATACCATGTGAATTCAGTAAGAAAAGTCAATATGTGAAGTGGAAACACTATTGAAAAACCTGCATTAAAACTAAGAAGTTGGGGAGCCCAGTGTAAAACTTTGTCTTGTCTTCATTTTTCTGAAAAGACTCTTGGCTAAACTGTGTGTCCAATGCTTTAGTCCGAAGATCACCCAGCTCTGTTGTGGTTTGCTTCAGAACATCCTCCATCCTCTCAATGTCGTCTGTCTGGCATCCTGCATCTGCATACAATATATGGCAATAGGGAGAGAGAGTTATTCAAATTACTCTCCAAATTATTCATGATGGGAATTGTTGTTGTCTAGTTATCTTCTTAGTTGTCAACATTCTTACAAAGGTTCAAGATATCTGGTCCAATTTATTTGCAGATTCTAATTTTTTTATACCCTTATTTAAGCAGTTGAGTTCATTGAGAACTTAGTTATCTACATTGTGCAAGCCTAATTCAAATACATTTACATACATTATTTGTTGTCAGAATCACGTCTGCCTTATCCAACTATAATCTAAGATACTGGCTACACTTATTAATACAATTCATTTACCTTGTCGATCATGTAACATCTCAGTGATGTCCTCTGGCTCTGGGTTCTCAGCTGACTCATAGAGATGCAGCAAGCTAGGCCTCTGCACCTTCTATGCGTCTTTGTTGATCGTCTGTGGACTTTCTCTGGACCTATCCTTTCGTAGACGTGATGCCTCTGACACGGGCTTACCTTTCTGATAACCGAGGTTAACTGTGGGAGCCCAGTCTACAGACTCAACGTCGTTTAAAGCACTAGGGCAGCCTAAAGAAAACAACAAAACCGCAATTAAACGCTTGTAGCAATAAGGTTGCACCCTGCAAAACACTTTGTAGTTAGCTAGCGTTGGCTACGTATTGTTGTTCAGTTACAGGGGTAGAAACTCCAACAAAGCAAAGAAAAATCAATAACTTTAATGTTATAAAGTAAGGAAACAACCACATAAGTTATGTTACCTTTAACAAAGTGTGTCAATGTGTGTTACAGTGTGTTACACTGCGTTACTGTGTGTACAGTGTGTCAGTGTGTGTTGCAGTGTGTTACAGTGTGTTACACTGCGTTACCCTGTGTTACTATATGTTACACTGCGTTACCCTGCGTTACCCTGTGTTACAATATGTTACACTGCGTTACTGTGTGTACAGTGTGTGTCAGTGTGTGTTACAGTGTGTTACACTGTGTTACTGTATGTACAATGTGTCAGTGTGTGTTACAATGTGTTACACTGCGTTACTGTGTGTACAGTGTGTCAGTGTGTGTCAGTGTGTGTTGCAATGTCTTACACTTTGTTTCACTGCGTTACTGTGTGTACAGTGTGTCAATGTGTGTTACAGTGTGTTACACTGTGTTACTGTGTGTACAGTGTATCAGTGTGTGTTACAGTGTGTTACACTGCGTTACTGTGTGTACAGTGTGTCAGTGTGTGTTGCAGTGTGTTACACTGTGTTACACTGCGTTACTGTGTGTACAGTGTGTCAGTGTGTGTTACAGTGTTACACTGTGTTACTGTGTGTACAGTGTGTCAATGTGTGTTACAGTGTGTTACACTGCGTTATTGTGTGTACAGTGTGTCAGTGTGTGTTGCAGTGTGTTACACTGCGTTACTGTGTGTACAGTGTGTCAATGTCTGTTACAGTGTGTTACACTGTGTTAGAGTGTGTACAGTGTCTCAGTGTGTGTTACAGTGTGTTACACTGCGTTACTGTGTGTACAGTATGTCAGTGTGTGTTGCAGTGTGTTACACTGTGTTACACTGCGTTACTGTGTGTACAGTGTGTCAGTGTGTGTTACAGTGTTACACTGCATTACTGTGTGTACAGTGTGTCAGTGTGTGTTGCAGTGTGTTACACTGTGTTACACTGCGTTACTGTGTGTACAGTGTGTCAGTGTGTGTTACAGTGTGTTACACTGCGTTACTGTGTGTACAGTGTGTCAGTGTGTGTTGCAGTGTGTTACACCGTTTTACACTGTGTTACCGTGTGTACAGTGTGTCAGTGTGTGTTGCAGTGTGTTACACTGTTACACTGCGTTACTGTGTGTACAGTGTGTCAGTGTGTGTTACAGTGTGTTACAGTGTGTTACAGTGTGTTACACTGTATTACCCTGTGTTACAGTGTGTTACACTGCAGTGTGTTACACCGTGTTACACTGTGTTACTGTGTGTACAGTGTGTCAGTGTGTGTTGCAGTGTGTTACACTGTTACACTGCGTTACTGTGTGTACAGTGTGTCAGTGTGTGTTACAGTGTGTTACAGTGTGTTACACTGTATTACCGTGTTACAGTGTGTTACACTGCGTTACTGTGTGTACAGTGTCAGTGTGTGTTGCAGTGTGTTACACCGTGTTACACTGTGTTACTGTGTGTACAGTGTGTCAGTGTGTGTTACAGTGTGTTACACTGTGTTACTGTGTATACAGTGTGTCAGTGTGTGTTACACTGTTACACTGCGTTACCGTGTGTACAGTGTGTCAGTGTGTTACACTGCGTTACACTGTGTTACTGTGTGTACAGTGTGTCAGTGTTTGTTACACTGTGTTACAGTGTGTTACACTGCGTTACCCTGTGTTATAATCTGTTACACTGCATTACTTTGTGTACAGTGTGTCAGTGTGTGTCAGTGTGTGTTGCAGTATGTTACACTGCGTTACTTTGTGTACAGTGTGTCAGTGTGTGTCAGTGTGTGTTACAGTGTGTTACACTGTGTTACAGTGTGTCAGTGTGTGTCAGTGTGCGTTACAGTGTGTTACACTGTGTTACTGTGTGTACAGTGTGTCAGTGTGTGTTACAGTGTGTACACTGCATTATTGTGTACAGTGTGTCAGTGTGTGTTGCAATGTGTTACACTTTATTACACTGCGTTGCTGTGTGTACAGTGTTTCAGTGTGTATTACAGTGTGTTACACTGCGTTACTGTGTGTACAGTGTGTTACACTGCGTTACTGTGTGTACAGTGTGTCAGTGTGTGTTGCAGTGTGTTACACCATGTTACACTGTGTTACTGTGTGTTCAGTGTTTCAGTGTGTGTTACAGTGTGTTACACTGCGTTACTGTGTGTACAGTGTGTCAGTGTGTGTTGCAGTGTGTTACACTGCGTTACACTGCGTTACTGTGTGTACAGTGTGTGTCAGTGTGTTACAGTGTATTACACTGTGTTACTGTGTGTACGGTGTGTCAGTGTGTGTTACACTGTGTTACACTGCGTTACTGTGTACAGTGTGTCAGTGTGTGTTGCAGTGTGTTACACTGTGTTACACTGCGTTACTGTATACAGTGTGTCAGTGTGTGTTGAAGTGTGTTACACTGTTACACTGCGTTACACTGCATTACTGTGTGTACAGTGTTTGAGTGTGTGTTACAGTGTGTTACACTGTTACACTGCTTTACCCTGTGTTACAGTGTGTACACTGCATTATTGTGTACAGTGTGTCAGTGTGTGTTGCAATGTGTTACACTTTATTACACTGCGTTGCTGTGTGTACAGTGTTTCAGTGTGTATTACAGTGTGTTACACTGCGTTACTGTGTGTACAGTGTGTTACACTGCGTTACTGTGTGTACAGTGTGTCAGTGTGTGTTGCAGTGTGTTACACCGTGTTACACTGTTACTGTGTGTTCAGTGTGTCAGTGTGTATTACAGTGTGTTACACTGCGTTACTGTGTGTACAGTGTGTCAGTGTGTGTTGCAGTGTGTTACACTGCGTTACACTGCGTTACTGTGTGTACAGTGTGTGTCAGTGTGTTACAGTGTATTACACTGTGTTACTGTGTGTACGGTGTGTCAGTGTGTGTTACACTGTGTTACACTGCGTTACTGTGTACAGTGTGTCAGTGTGTGTTGCAGTGTGTTACACTGTGTTACACTGCGTTACTGTGTACAGTGTGTCAGTGTGTGTTGCAGTGTGTTACACTGCGTTACACTGCATTACTGTGTGTACAGTGTTTGAGTGTGTGTTACAGTGTGTTACACTGTTACACTGCTTTACCCTGTGTTACAGTGTATTATACTGCGTTACTGTGTTTACAGTGTGTCAGTGTGTGTTTCAGTGTGTTACACTGCGTTACTGTGTGTACAGTGTGTCAGTGTGTGTTGCAGTGTGTTACACTGCGTTACTGTGTGTACAGTGTGTCAGTGTGTGTTACAGTGTGTTACACTGTGTTACTGTGGGTACAGTGTGTCAGTGTGTGTTACACTGTGTTACACTAACTCAGTGTGTGTTACAGTGTGTTACACTGCGTTACTGTGTGTACAGCTTGTCAGTGTGTGTTACAATGTTACACTACGTTACCCTGTGTTACAATGTGTTATACTGCGTAACTGTGTACAGTGTGTCAGTGTGTGTTGCAGTATGTTACACTGCGTTACTGTGTGTACAGTGTGTCAGTGTGTGTCAGTGTGTGTTACAGTGTGTTACACTGCATTACTGGGTACAGTTTGGCAGTGTGTCGTGCAATGTGTTACACTTTATTACACTGCGTTACCGTGTGTACAGTGTGTAAGTGTGTGTCACAGTGTGTTACACTGCGTTACTGTGTACAGTGTGGCAGTGTGTGGTGCAATGTGTTACACTTTATTACACTGTGTTACTGTGTGTACAGTGTTTCAGTGTGTGTTACCGTGTGGTACACTGCCTTACTGTGTGTACACTGTGTCAGTGTCTGTTACAGTGTGTTACACCGTGTTACACTGTGTTACTGTATGTACAGTGTGGCAGTGTGTGTTGCAATGTCTTACACTTTGTTTCACTGCGTTACTGTGTCTACAGTGTGTCAGTGTGTGTTGCAGTGTGTTACATGTGTCACACTGCGTTACCCTGTGTTACAGTGTGTTACACTGTGTTACAGTCTGTTACACTGCGTTACTGTGTACAGTGTGTCAGTGTGTGTTGCAGTGTTACCCTGTGTTATACGGCGTTACTGTGTGTACAGTGTGTCAGTGTGTGTTACAGTGTGTTACACTGCGTTACTGTGTGTACAGTGTGTCAGTGTGTGTTGCAGTGTGTTACACTGCGTTACTCTGTGTACAGTGTGTCAGTGTGTGTTGCAGTGTGTTACACTGCGTTACTGTGTGTACAGTGTGTCAGTGTGTGTTACAGTGTGTTACATGTGTTACACTGCGTTACCCTTTGTTACAGTGTGTTACACTGTGTTAGTCTGTTACACTGCGTTACTGTGTACAGTGTGTCAGTGTGTGTTGCAGTGTTACCCCGTGTTATACTGCGTTACTGTGTGTACAGTGTGTCAGTGTGTGTTGCAGTGTGTTACACCGTGTTACACTGCGTTACTGTGTGTAAATTGTGTCAGTGTGTGTTGCAGTGTGTTACAGTGTGTTACACTGCCTTACTGTGTGTACACTGTGTCAGTGTCTGTTACAGTGTGTTACACCGTGTTACACTGTGTTACTGTATGTACAGTGTGGCAGTGTGTGTTGCAGTGTGTTACATGTGTTACACTGCGTTACCCTGTGTTACAGTGTGTTACACTGTGTTACAGTCTGTTACACTGCGTTACTGTGTACAGTGTGTCAGTGTGTGTTGCAGTGTTACCCTGTGTTATACAGCGTTACTGTGTGTACAGTGTGTCAGTGTGTGTTACAGTGTGTTACACTGCGTTACTGTGTGTACAGTGTGTCAGTGTGTGTTGCAGTGTGTTACACTGCGTTACTGTGTGTACAGTGTGTCAGTGAGTGTTGCAGTGTGTTACACTGCGTTACTGTGTGTACAGTGTGTCAGTGTGTGTTACAGTGTGTTACATGTGTTACACTGCGTTACCCTTTGTTACAGTGTGTTACACTGTTAGTCTGTTACACTGCGTTACTGTGTACAGTGTGTCAGTGTGTGTTGCAGTGTTACCCCGTGTTATACTGCGTTACTGTGTGTACAGTGTGTCAGTGTGTGTTGCAGTGTGTTACACCGTGTTACACTGCGTTACTGTGTGTAAATTGTGTCAGTGTGTGTTGCAGTGTGTTACAGTGTGTTACACTGTGTTACTGTGTGTATAGTTTGTCAGTATGTGTTACAGTGTGTTACGGTGTGTTACTGTGTGTTGCTGTGTGTGCAGCATGCGTTACAATGTGTTACACTGCGTTACTGTCTGTACAGTGTGTCAGTCTGTGTCGGTGTGTGTTACTGTGTTAAACTGCGTCACTGTGTGTACAGTGTATGTTGCAGTGTGTTACACTGTGTTACTGTGTACAGTGTGTACAGTGTGTGTTACAGTGTTACACTTTGTTACACTGCGTTACTGTGTGTAGTGTGTCAGTGTGTGTTGCAGTGTGTTACACCGTGTTACAATGTGTTACTGTGTGTTCAGTGTGTCAGTGTGTGTTACAGTGTGTTACACTGTGTTACTGTGTACAGTGTGTCAGTGTGTGTTGCAGTGTGTTACACTGCGTTACTGTGTACAGTGTGTCAGTGTGTGTTGCAGTGTGTTACAGTGTGTTGCTGTGTGCAGAATGCGTTACAATGTGTTACACTGCGTTACTGTTTGTACAGTGTGTCAGTGTGTTTCAGTGTGTGTCAGTGTGTTACTGTGTGTTAAACTGCGTTACTGTGTGTACAGTGTGTGTTGCAGTGTGTTACACTGTGTTACACTGCGTTACTGTGTGTACAGTGTTTCAGTGTGTGTTACAGTGTGATACACTGTTACACTGCGTTACTGTGTGCAGTGTGTCAGTGTGTGTTACAGTGTGATACACTGTTACACTGTGTCACTGTGTACAGTGTGTCAGTGTGTGCCAGTGTGTGTTACAGTGTGTAAAAACTGTTACTGGGTGTACATTGTGTCAGTGTGTGTTACACTTTGTTACACTGCGTTACTGTGTGTACAGTGTTTCAGTGTGTGTTACAGTGTGTTACACTGTGTTGCTGTGTACAGTGTGTGTTACAGTGTGTTACACTGCGTTACTGTGTACAGTGTGTCAGTGTGTGTTGCAGTGTGTTACAGTGTGTTGCTGTGTGCAGAATGCGTTACAATGTGTTACACTGCGTTACTGTTTGTACAGTGTGTCAGTGTGTGTCAGTGTGTGTCAGTGTGTTACTGTGTGTTAAACTGCGTTACTGTGTGTACAGTGTGTGTTGCAGTGTGTTACACTGTGTTACACTGCGTTACTGTGTGTACAGTGTGTCAGTGTGTGTTACAGTGTGATACACTGTTACACTGTGTTACTGTGTGCAGTGTGTCAGTGTGTGTTACAGTGTGATACACTGTTACTGCGTTACTGCGTTACTGTGTGTACAGTGTGTGTTGCAGTGTGTTACACTGTGTTACACTGCGTTACTGTGTGTACAGTGTTTCAGTGTGTGTTACAGTGTGATACACTGTTACACTGCGTTACTGTGTGCAGTGTGTCAGTGTGTGTTACAGTGTGATACACTGTTACACTGTGTCACTGTGTACAGTGTGTCAGTGTGTGCCAGTGTGTGTTACAGTGTGTAAAAACTGTTACTGGGTGTACATTGTGTCAGTGTGTGTTACACTTTGTTACACTGCGTTACTGTGTGTACAGTGTTTCAGTGTGTGTTACAGTGTGTTACACTGTGTTGCTGTGTACAGTGTGTGTTACAGTGTGTTACACTGCGTTACTGTGTACAGTGTGTCAGTGTGTGTTGCAGTGTGTTACAGTGTGTTGCTGTGTGCAGAATGCGTTACAATGTGTTACACTGCGTTACTGTTTGTACAGTGTGTCAGTGTGTGTCAGTGTGTGTCAGTGTGTTACTGTGTGTTAAACTGCGTTACTGTGTGTACAATGTGTGTTGCAGTGTGTTACACTGTGTTACACTGCGTTACTGTGTGTACAGTGTGTCAGTGTGTGTTACAGTGTGATACACTGTTACACTGTGTTACTGTGTGCAGTGTGTCAGTGTGTGTTACAGTGTGATACACTGTTACACTGTGTCACTGTGTACAGTGTGTCAGTTTGTGCCAGTGTGTGTTACAGTGTGTAAAAACTGTTACTGGGTGTACATTGTGTCAGTGTGTTTTACACTTTGTTACACTGCGTTACTGTGTGTACAGTGTTTCAGTGTGTGTTACAGTGTGTTACACTGTGTTACGCTGCATTACTGTGTGTACAGTGTGTCAGTGTGTGTTGCAGTGTGTTACACTGTGTTACTGTGTGTACAGTGTGTCAGTGTGTGTTACAGTGTGTTACACTGCGTTACTGTGTACAGTGTGTCAGTGTGTGTTGCAGTGTGTTACAGTGTGTTGCTGTGTGTGCAGAATGCGTTACAATGTGTTACACTGCGTTACTGTTGGTACAGTGTGTCAGTGTGTGTCAGTGTGTTACTGTGTGTTAAACTGCGTTACTGTGTGTACAGTGTGTGTTGCAGTGTGTTACACTGTGTTACACTAAGTTACTGTGTGTACAGTGTGTCAGTGTGTGTTACAGTGTGATACACTGTTACACTGCGTTACTGTGTGCAGTGTGTCAGTGTGTGTTACAGTGTGATACACTGTTACACTGCGTTACTGTGTGCAGTGTGTCAATGCGTGTTACAGTGTGTTACACTGTGTCACTGTGTACAGTGTGTCAGTGTGTGCCAGTGTGTGTTACAGTGTGTAAAAACTGTTACTGGGTGTACATTGTGTCAGTGTGTGTTACACTTTGTTACACTGCGTTACTGTGTGTACAGTGTTTCAGTGTGTGTTACAGTGTGTTACACTGCGTTACTGTGTGTATAGTGTCAGTGTGTGTTGCAGTGTGTTACACTGCGTTACTGTGTGTACAGTGTGTCAGTGTGTGTTGCAGTGTGTTACACTGTGTTACACTGCGTTACTGTGTGTACAGTGTGTCAGTGTGTGTTACAGTGTGTTACACTGCGTTACTGTGTACAGTGTGTCAGTGTGTGTTGCAGTGTGTTACAGTGTGTTGCTGTGTGTGCAGAATGCGTTACAATGTGTTACACTGCGTTACTGTTGGTACAGTGTGTCAGTGTGTGCCAGTGTGTGTTACAGTGTGTTAAACTGTGTTACTGCGTGTACAGTGTGTCAGTGTGTGTTACAGTGTGTTACACTCTATTACTGAGTACAGTTTGTCAGTGTGTGTTGCAGTGTGTTAAAACTGTTACTGGGTGTACATTGTGTCAGTGTGTGTTACACTTTGTTACACTGCGTTACTGTGTGTACAGTGTTTCAGTGTGTGTTACAGTGTGTTACACTGCGTTACTGTGTGTATAGTGTCAGTGTGTGTTGCAGTGTGTTACACTGTGTTACACTGCATTACTGTGTGTACAGTGTGTCAGTGTGTGTTGCAGTGTGTTACACTGTGTTACACTGCGTTACTGTGTGTACAGTGTGTCAGTGTGTGTTACAGTGTGTTACACTGCGTTACTGTGTATTGCTGTGTGTGCAGAATGCGTTACAATGTGTTACACTGCGTTACTGTTGGTACAGTGTGTCAGTGTGTGCCAGTGTGTGTTACAGTGTGTTAAACTGTGTTACTGCGTGTACAGTGTGTCAGTGTGTGTTACAGTGTGTAACACTCTGTTACTGAGTACAGTTTGTCAGTGTGTGTTGCAGTGTGTTACACTTTGTTACACTGCGTTACTGTGTGTACAGTGTTTCAGTGTGTGTTACAGTGTGTTACAGTGTGTTACACTGCGTTACTGTGTGTACAGTGTGTCAGTGTGTGTTGCAGTGTGTTACACTGTGTTACACTGTGTTACACTGCGTTACTGTGTGTACATTGTGTCAGTGTGTGTGTGAGGGCTTTAAAAGATGAAACTGATTTAGCTAGCCTAACTTCCTCAGGCAGGTCATTCTAAAGTCTAGGCACCCTAATAGAGAAAGCGTAGTCACCTTTAGTCTTGAGCCTAGACTGTGGAACAGCCAAAAGGGCCTTGCCCGAGGATCGAAGGCTGCGTACCGGCTCATGAAAGGTTAACAGGTCAGCAATATAGCTAGGGGCTAGACCTTGCCGTGCTTTAAATGTAACCAGTAAAATCTTAGAATCACTTCTAAATCTAACTGGTAACCAGTGCAGATGCGCTAAGATTGGGGTAATATGGTCTCAAGTTTGGTGCCAGTTAAAATCCTAGCTGCGGCATTTTGAACAAGCTGGAGACGTGAGAGTGATTTTTGACTGAGGCAGGCATACAGAGAGTTGCAATAGTCTAGGCGAAATGAAATAAAAGCATGAATTACTTCCTCTAAATCAGTGTGAGATAAAAATGACTTGATTTTTGATATATTTCTCAGTTGAAGGAAGCAGGACTGCATGACTCTCTTTACCTGCCCCTCAAAAGTCAGATCACTGTCAAAAATCACTCCTAAGTTTCTGGCTCCTGGCTTTATATTAGATGATAAGTCACCTGGATCATGTAAAATAAGATTTCTTGAGTTTGGCTGCCCGAATAAGACTATTTCAGTTTTGATTTCATTTCACTGAAGAAAGTTTTGGGACATCCAACACTTAATATCCTTGAGACAGTTTCAGAGAGTATTAAAGCAATTGGGATCATTATGTCTTAAGGGTAGATATAACTGTGTCGTCAGCATAGCTGTGAAAAGAAACGTTATGCCCAAGTGGAATCATGTAGAGGGAGAAGAGGATGGGGCCAAGGATTGAGCCCTGTGGAACCCCACAGGTGATGTCTGCTGTGGTCGACGATGACTTGCCAATTGGGACAGAGAAGGTAGATAAATAGGATTTAAGCCACCTCAATGCTAAATCTGACATACATGTGTGCACCCAATTATTCCTTTCCTTCAAGAAAAAGACTCTCACTCAGCAGTGGTCTGGGGGTCGGCATCAGGACAGCTTACTTTGCTAGAGGTTGTTGTGCTTTTAATGGTCTGATTGGGCTTCTTCACTGGAACTGTCCTCTTCATTTGGGGGAACTTTCAGGTTGTTGAGGGGGAAGGTGGGCTGTTTTAAGTTCAGAGGGCAAACTGGTAGTGACATTATGAACAATATCATAAATTCTCACCAAACAAGTCATGTGTATGTGTCTGTTTGTGTGTATGTGTACACAGTGTGTGTGTGTGTGTGTGTGTGTGTGTGTGTGTGTGTGTGTGTGTGTATCCTGAGTGAACTGTATCAGTTCCTGCAGTAGCTTCTAGCTGCAGCAGTCAGTTCAGTCTCTGTTCAGTGTGACTGAGGGAGGTTTTTGTACGACGCTTTACCACTGTATGAACACATACTGACTGTTGATAATATGGAAACTCTGACAGTAGTAAACTGCTGCATCTTCAGCCTGGACTCCACTGATGGTCAGAGTGAAGTCAGTCCCTGATCCACTGCCTGTAAAACGATCTGGAATCCCTGATGCTCGATAACTAGCATAGTAAATGAGCAGTTTAGGAGTTTCTCCATCTCTCTGTTGGTACCAGGCTAATTCGTGGTAGGTGCCCCCAAAATAAACCTTGGGACTGGTTCGACATCTGATGGTGACCGAGCCTCCCGGAGCAGAGCTCACTGCTCCAGGCTGAGTCACTGTGCTCTGGCCTCTGGACTCTGAGGATACAGAGACAGAAACATAAACCACCGTCATGGTTTTCTCCGCTTCATTTCAGAGGGACGGATGTTCATAGAGGAGAGGAGTTTGATTCTCTGGACTTTACCTGTGAAGCAGCAGCAGAGGAGAGTCCAGATGAGGATGGAGATCAAAGTCATGTTTTGATGAGGAGGATTTCTGTGGCTTCTGTTGTCATGAAGGACAGCTGTCAGTCATCCAGTGTTCAACTCTCAGGACTATAAACTCTCCCAGAGCACTGGAGCATGGTGCTGCTGATGCAAAGTGGCTCTCTATGGAAATGCACTGACTGACTCCAACAGGGACTTGGATTACTGTGATGATGCTGTTTCTAAATGGATCAATCAAGTTACCAAACTCTTGATTAACAATGTATTCACACAAAATTTGATGTAGATTTGGCTCGATGTCTATAAACAAGTTTTCTTCAAGGATATCTCATGTCTTGTTTCAGTTTACTGCTAGATAAATCAATATCACTACAAGAAAAAATTAACAATAGACAAATAAAAAAATATTAAAGTTGGAACTTTGGTGCATAATATGATAGTTTAGCTTGTTATTATATCAGTTAGCTAAAGTTTTATGAAGTGAAAATAATTTTGGTGAGTTTGTTTTGTTCAAAGTGAGAGAGCCGTGTCTCTCTAGAGTGAGAGGTTTTTGTACAGCCACTCAATGAGTTTGTATCACTGTGGGTGACTTTTGGTGGAGGAACCAGACTGGATGTTGGAAGTAAGTTTCTGAACAAATTTTCAATATCATATTATTTATTAAGGCTTTAATTGCTGTGTCAGAATTTTAGAAGTAGATATAAATATCTTGTGACTTATAGTGTCCTTTTCTTTTCTCTGTTTCTCTCCTTAACCATGGAGTCTAACTTACAGCTGCTTTACTGCACTTTTCCTTACACATTGTAGGACTGTCAAAAGTCAACAGCTTGAGCTTTAGAAAAGGTTTTTACAAAAAAATACTATTTTTGAAATGGTTTGCCAGGTTCTTTTTTAATTTCCCAATTTCACCATGAATGTAAATCAAATTAAAGTAATGAGCATTTCTATATACCTGAAAATGTGAAAATATAGCCAAATCTCATGCTTTCAAATATAGCATACTTAAACATTATTTTGACAGTTTGCTAATTCTAATTGCTGTTTTAAATCTAACCCTGCTTTTTTACAGTTTTCTTCAACACAATCCATGTGTTGTTATTATTTATATTTTGACCATTATTTCAACTGGCTTGCGGTTATTTCATGAAAAAATTTAAAATGTATTGGTAATCTAATTCTTTCATATTTTTCACTTTTTAAATAACATACAGTTAGAGAAAATTGAAAATTTAGAGGAAATTTTTAAAATGTAGCAAATATATGCTGATATGCATGAGAGGGTTCTTAAAGGGAAGTGAAACAATGTGTGAGTGAGTGACTGGTGGAGCATAAGAACCATCTGACAGAAACTCCTTAAAGGGGAAAATCGACTCTCACACAGTAAAGGTGTCAAACCGCCTGGTGATTGATTGACAGCTGCAGCCTTCCTGTCCTCTAAGCTGATTGGTGTCTCCTAGGTGATGTCCGTCCCACCCTGACGGTGCTGCCCCCCTCCAGCGTGGAGCTGCAGCAGGGGAAGGCCACGCTCATGTGCCTGGCCAACAAGGGCTTCCCCTCAGGCTGGAGGCTGGCCTGGAAGGTGGACGGCAGCAGCAGCAGCAGCAGCTGGGAGGAGAGCAGGAGCCCCGGGGTGCTGGAGAAGGACGGCCACTACAGCTGGAGCAGCACCCTGAGGCTCCCTGCAGACCAGTGGGGGAAGGTGGGCTCTGTGACCTGTGAGGCCACCCAGGGCTCCCAGTCTCCGCTCTCAGAGACACTGAGGAGAGACCAGTGTTCCCAGTCCTGACCTGACTCACTGGGACTTCTGCTACTGGTTTTACTCTGCTACTGCTCTCCGTCTGCACTCAGCACTGTAGTCTCTCTCTCTCTCTCTCTCTCTCTCCCTCTCTCTCTCTCTCTCTCGCTTTCTGTCTCCAGACTCATTACATCTTTAAATAGTAATGTTTTCTTGCTCGCAGTATGCCAATATTCTTGATATGTTAAGACAATAAAGATCTATTCACCAAATCAGCTGTGTTTACATGGTATCCATGTGTCCATGTGTATTTTGTATTATATTATTCATTAACTCTGTGACAGCAACATGACAGTGACTGTGTTTACCAGTGTTATCCTAAAGACAGGTAGGAGCTAGTTGTGGATGTAAGGATGAAAGGAGGCCATTTCCATTTTTATCTCTTATCACTGGTTGCATGACTGGAGCAAAATTGTTCTCATTTATTCTTTTTCAAATTTCTCTGTATTGTTACGCCTAGATAGATAATCAAATGTTAACCCAATGATCCCTAATCACCAAAGTGTTCTATTGGAAGGCTTATGATTTTGTCAAGTTTATACCCTATCTATAAAATATGCTGAGTCTTTGAAATACATCTACAAAAGTAGTAAAAGAAATTTCAGGATTAGAAATAAAAAGCAGGATATCGTTAGCATAAAGGGATATAACATGAGTGTGACCTCCAGTTTTGACCCCTGAAATATATACATGTGTGTGTTCTGTCTCTGCAAAGGGTTCAAGCACTGAGACAAATAAAAGTGGTGACAACAGATACCCTTGATGTGTCCCCCTTTCCGATTAAAAGCTAGAAGACGTCTTTAAAAATTAAAAGGAAGCATTATCACTGACAGAGGGTTGTCCAGTTTTCTGACCTGAGGCTGAATGGAGCACAACAAGTCAAGTGTGTGTTTGTGTTTGGACTGAACCAGTCTTCCCAGTCTTGGTTTGAGAGGGTGGAGAAGGAACAGCTGAATGGTTGGGAAGTTGACTTTCAGCAGATTGGAGGTCAGCATTGGGAGGTCAAACATGAATAGAGATGGATTGACATGCATTGAAACAGCCAAGAAAATGTATCTCTACTTCATAAATAATGTCAAATTAATTACATTTAGACTCACTGAAAATAGTTTACATTGAATCTGTTCAATTCTGAGGTTGGGAGAATTTTTTTGCTAAAGGACTCTCGGTATGTTTGTCCTAAAATATGATACATTTAAATAATATTGAAATACACAATGCATTAAATTGTTTTTTGGAATAAAAGATACTCAGCATATTTCACTAAAAATCCTATATTGAAATCAGTATCTTGTTGAAATCTCATTAACATTATGCATTAAATAATATATTTTGAAAACATTAAATAATTTTATATAATTCAATGTCTCATAATCTGTTTTAAAATATCTTGCTTCATGACAGTTTAAATTCTATATTTAAAATGTGTTTGACTTTGAGTAAAGTGTGACTTATTGTAATAGTAATCCTGTTTCAAACCAAGTTTCAACAATATAATCATTAAAACTATATTACAAATTAGTTTTCATGATGAAAATGTAATTATTGTGTGCTATTATGAATTCTATGTTTAGTCAAATATCTAATGTTTTAGTTTCTGTGCAGCTGTTGAGTCAGATCAGTTCCTCTCCAGCTGAGGGAGGTTTTTGTACGACGTTGTATCACTGTGTGAACGGTCTGCTGTAATCCTGCTGACAGTAGTAAACTCCTGTATCTTCAGTCTGGACTCCACTGATGGTCAGAGTGAAGTCAGTCCCAGATTGACTCCCACTAAAACGATTTGAAATCCCAGACTGACGGGTTGCAGCATTATAAATCAGGAGTTTAGGAGCTTCTCCAGGTTTCTGAAGGTACCACTGGAGGTCATTACTAACACCTGAACTGGTTTTACATTTGATAGAGACAGTCTGTCCTGGTTCAACAGACTGAGATTCAGGAGACTGGCTCAGAATGATTTCTGCTAATGAATCTGAAAAATATCAAAACAGAAGGATTATTGAGACAAATACAACTTGGAGAAAGATGATCAATTTCAAAACAGAAGAGTATCATTTCTTTAACATGGAGAATAGATGGAAGAAGGTAAATGCTGGTTGTTTCAGTGTTTCTCCATCATAGCAGAACATCATTCTGGTAAACCTGGTTACATCCTGAAACAAAGTTTTCAGAAGAGAGTCTCACCCTGAACAAGGAGCCCCAGGGTGCCCAGCAGGAGAATCTGTGACATCATCATTGTGCTGCCGGCGTGTCAGTGTCTCTGAAAGGCCTGGACAGCCACTGATCAACACTGGCCTCTTAACGGGTGGAGAGCAGAGAGGCAGGACAGATATGCAAACACACACACACACACACACACACACACACACAGACATAGAGAGAGAGAGAGAGAGAGAGAGAGAGTCAGTGAAGTGTAGATGTCCTGAGCATATCATGGTGTTTCCCCCTCACTGGGAGCATTAACTATTTACATTATCTTCATGTACATGCAGAGTTTTTGCACTACTTTTGCACTACTAGTCCAAGTTTCCATAACATGTGTCAAAAATTATTTAAGACACATGTTGACACAATTTATTTGATGCATTGCATGGGTAAAGTTGACTAAGCTGGGTGTTTCTTTGCTGTATCTTTTAAATCAATGTATTTTATCATTACATATCTTGTTCTTGATGTTCTGGATGTTTCTTTTTCTTTTCATCTTTATTACTTTTGGAGTAATAATACTTTTTGCATTTCTATCACAAATTACCCGCATACATTCTCTATGGAATGTGTTAGGGATCTTTGATCTTTGCAGTTTTTACAGTCAGGAACAACATCACAGACAACACTTTTTTGACATGTAACATAACAATTTTGCAACTCTGCAAGAATGCTCATGTAACAAATTTAAGTAAGTTATATTCTACTTTTCTGATGTCTTATGGTAGATTATGTTACATCATATTTACATATCCCCTACTATAGTGAGAAACAAATTTGTACAAAACTACGAGCAAGATAGCTGTTGTGGATGTACTGTTGACCTAACTAGTATAATTGAATATAATAATTAGCTAGTTTAGAGATTTAATAATGTTGACCGGTGCATTTAACCTTATTTATCTAGAGATTGAATATTACTCAGTTATAGTCACATATCGACTAATTCATCAGTTGATTTATGTGCATTTAAAATGAAGTACCTTCTTTTGTTTTTCTGGTCACAATAGTTCCAGATATACAGCAGAAAGTGTCATAGATGCTGACTGAGGACCAGATACCAGATCAACAGATGCTGGCTTAGGAGCCTATTGCTGGTCCTGATTCAGATTCTGACATGTCTGATGCTTCTGACTTGGACTGAGAGACAGGGACAAGCTGTTTGTGGATGCACCTGGGAGTCAAGCTCTCCTAGATAAACAGACAGAGGACTCTTCTGATGAGACTCCTGAAGAGGAAAGTCAGAATCAGTCTGATAGATCAAGTGGACAGGGGTTTTATCAGAGTGAGCTTCGTCCCTCTGAAGGCACAGCAAGAACCCATAACATCCTGAGGAGCTTCCCAGACCTGCAGTAGGACCAACTGCTGTGTCCCCAAAAGATGCCTGGGAGATGTTCATCATTGAAGAGCTGCTCAAATGCACCAATTTAGAGGTTTTGACACTCCTTGCTGGTGGAGAAAAGAGCTGGGATTTGTCTATGTAGGAGATGTTTTTAGATCCACAGCAAAATCCAAACTACCAGGCCACAGTGAGGCTCAACAGGTATAAGGATATCTGCTGCCTTTTTATATTGAAATATTATGACTGCTGAAAGGTCAAGCAGATTTCAAACATCAAAACCGTCCTGTATGATCCAAATCACAGCTCAAATACTTATTTTTTGACCCAGGTTATGTATTCTATGGGGTTTGAATAGGTTATGTATCAACTTAATAAATTGTCTTAATAAAGTGTCAGGGCATTGTTCATTTATTCCTCTTGTTTTAGCCTTTATGTTTTTAATTAAATCCCTTTTATTGTTCATCCACATTATTTTGAGTCATTGTTAGTTTGCTATTCAATAAAGTTTAATACTATTTATTATTATTCCATGTCAGTAAAATGCCCACACCTGCTTTCAACATATTCCCTTGTTCTTGGTGCTTGTCTGTATTTCCAGTGGCTTGTCTTTATTTTCTGATGCCAAGGTTTCCTTCTACAGTCTCACACCACATTCCCCTCTTCTGGCCTGACTCAGTGTCTGTACAATAGATACATGTGTTCACCCAACTATTCCCTTCCTTGAAGAAAAAGACTCTCTTGACTTTCTTCTATCTAAACAAGGCTTCCTGATCCAGTTGACTGAATGATCATCCTGATCTGTTTGGATCCTGACAGTCCAGATATTCCAGGACCAGCGTGGATAAGCTGTTTGGATCATTCAGCAGTGGTTTGGGGGTCGGCATCAGGACTGCTTACTTTGCTAGATGTTGTTGTGCTTTTAATGGTCTGATTGGGCTTCTTCACTGGAACTGTCCTCTTCATTTGGGGGAACTTTCAGGTTGTTGAGGTGGGAGGTGGGCTGTTTTAAGTTCAGAAGGCAAACTGGAAGTGACACTATGAACAACATCATAAATTCTCACCAAACAAGTTGTGTGTGTGTGTGTGTGTGTGTGTGTGTGTGCGTGTGTGTGTGCATGTGTGTGTGTGTGTGTGTGTGTGTGAGTCCTCAGTGAACTGTATCAGTTCCTGCAGTAGCTTCCAGCTGCAGCAATCAGTTCAGTCTCTGTTCAGTGTGACTGAGGGATGTTCATAGAGGAGAGGAGTTTGATTCTCTGGACTTTACCTGTGAAGCAGCAGCAGAGGAGAGTCCAGATGAGGATGGAGATCAAAGTCATGTTTTGATGAGGAGGATTTCTGTGGCTTCTGTTGTCATGAAGGACAGCTGTCAGTCATCCAGTGTTCAACTCTCAGGACTATAAACTCTCCCAGAGCACTGGAGCATGGTGCTGCTGATGCAAAGTGGCTCTCTATGGAAATGCTCTGACTGACTCCAACAGGGACTTGGATTACTGTGATGATGCTGTTTCCAAATGGATCAGTTAAGTTACCAAACTCTTGATTAACAATGTATTCACGGAAAATTTGATGTAGATTTGGCTTGATGTCTATAAACAAGTTTTCTTCAAGGATATCTCATGTCTTCTTTTAGTTTACTGCTAGAGAAATCAATATCACTACAAGATAAAATTAACAATACACAAATAAAAAAAGATTAAAGTTGAAACTTTGGTGTATAATATGATAGTTTAGCTTGTTATTACATCAGTTAGCTAAAGTTGTATGAACTGAAAATAATTTTGGTGAGTTTGTTTTGTTCAAAGTGAGAGAGCCGTGTCTCTCTAGAGTGAGAGGTTTTTGTACGACGGCTCAATGAGTTTGTATCACTGTGGTTCACTTTTGGTGGAGGAACCAGACTGGATGTTGGAAGTAAGTTCACCTATCTAATGTTTTTATTAAACCATTAGCTACATTTTAATTTCTTGCATATGCAATGCACTTTAGAGCAAAATATTTGACTTTCCATGTTAATATATAATTTTTAAACAAACAGTTTTCTCTCACCAGTGAAAAAACACATTAATTAATGTAATCCAAATGACCAATCTAATTAATATAAGTTCTTGGGCCAGAGGAGAAAGCATGTATTCATAACTCTTAGTTTAATGTTGCATCTTGAGGCATTGTAGTTTTAGTTTTGTCTGGTAAAGTGAGAGAGCCGTGTCTCTCTAGAGTGAGAGGTTTTTGTACGGCGGCTCAATGACTTTGTATCACTGTGGTGGACTTTTGGTGGAGGAACCAGACTGGATGTTGGAAGTAAGTTTCTGCACAAATTTTCAATATCATATTATTTATTAAGGCTTTTATTCCTGTGTCATAATTTTAGAAGTAGATATAAATATCTTGTGACTTATAGTCTCCTTTTCTTTTCTCTGTTTCTCTCCTTAACCATGGAGTCTAACTTACAGCTGCTTTACTGCACTTTTCTTTACACATTGTAGGACTGTCAAAAGTCAACAGCTTGAGCTTTAGAAAAGGTTTTAGAAAAAATTACTATTTTTGAAATGGTGTGCCATGTTCTTGTTTAATTTCCCAGTTTTACCGTACATGTAAGTCAAATTAATAAGTAATGAGCGTTTCTATATACCTGAAAATTTGAAAATGTAGCCAAATCTCATGCTTTCAAATATAGCCTGCTTTAACATTATTTGGCAGTTTGCTAATTCTAATTGCTGTTTTAAATCTAACCCTGCTTTTTTTTTTACAGTTTTCTTCAACACAATCCATGTGTTACTATACATTTATATTTTGACCATTATTTCAACCAAATCATAGAAAGTTTTAATATGTATTGGTAATCTAATTATTTCATATTTTTCACTTTTTAAATAAAATACAGTTTGAGAACATTGAAAATTGGGAGGACATTTTTTAAAATGTAGCAAATATATGCTGATATGCATGAGAGGGTTCTTAAAGTGAAGTGAAACAATGTGCGAGTGAATGACTGGTGGAGCATAAAAACCATCTGACAGAAACTCCTTAAAGGGGAAAATCGACTCTCACACAGTAAAGGTTTCAAACCGCCTGGTGATTGATTGACAGCTGCAGCCTTCCTGTCCTCTAAGCTGATTGGTGTCTCCTAGGTGATGTCCGTCCCACCCTGACGGTGCTGCCCCCCTCCAGCGTGGAGCTGCAGCAGGGGAAGGCCACGCTCATGTGCCTGGCCAACAAGGGCTTCCCCTCAGACTGGAGGCTGGCCTGGAAGGTGGACGGCAGCAGCAGCAGCAGCAGCTGGGAGGAGAGCAGGAGCCCCGGGGTGCTGGAGAAGGACAGCCACTACAGCTGGAGCAGCACCCTGAGGCTCCCTGCAGACCAGTGGGGGAAGGTGGGCTCTGTGACCTGTGAGGCCACCCAGGGCTCCCAGTCTCCGCTCTCGGAGACACTGAGGAGAGACCAGTGTTCCCAGTCCTGACCTGACTCACTGGGACTTCTGCTACTGGTTTTACTCTGCTACTGCTCTCCGTCTGCACTCAGCACTGTAGTCTCTCTTTCTCTCTCTCTCTCTCTCTCTCTCCCTCTTCATCTTACCAGACTCATTACATATTTAAATAGTAATGTTTTCTTGCTCGCAGTAATGCTGATAATCTTGATATGCTAAGACAATAAAAACCTGTTCACCAAATCAGTTGTGTTTCGATGGATATTATTAGAGATGTCTCTAATCCTGCCTTAATGGTAACAGTGGTTCAGTTAAACCACAGAGATTGAGCTTGGCTCAGTGCAAAATCAATGGGATTTTATAATTATTGGTGATGATTGGAGAAATAAATAATGGGTTTATGTAATGCATTGTCACACATCCGAAATGGAAAAATACCTATACTAAGCAACATTCCAATATGCTCACTTAATACGTAACCTTTGACCCATATTTTCACCTTAAGTGCCTAAAACACAAGGATACTGAATCAGTTTAAACTCTAAATTAACATCTTGTGTGTTTTTCACAGAACTGTGAGCCTGGAATGTGCAAATGCCCAAATCTCATAGAAAACACTGAAATAATAACTTGTTGTCTTCTAGAAGAAGGTGCTCACCTCTTATTATGCATCTATTTAAAGTGTTAGAACTATAGTTATCATTGGTTGTTCAGTCTTGTTCGTATGACCTTATACTTTTTGACCAATAGCTTTATTATATTGTGTATTAACATAATCATGAATATTCAACACTATAAAACTCTGCATAATCATCCACATTTTGAGTTCCTTGGTTGGATTGAATAAACCTGCCAAACTGCCAATCTCTCGTACTGAATTATACTTCCACACAGTGACTCTGTTTACCAGTGGTATCCTAAAGCTAGGCAGGAGCTAGGTGTGGATGTAAGGATGAAAGGATACTATTTTCATTTTTAAAGATCTTTATCACTGTTTGCATGACTGGAGCAGAATTGCTTTTATTTATTGTTTGCAAGTTTCTCTGTGTGGTCACACCTCGAAAACAAATCCAATATTACAACCAATGGAAAATCGCCCAATGATCCCTTATTATCAAAGTGTCATATTGGTAAGGCTTCTGGTTGTGTCACGTTTATACTGTATCCACAAAATATGGTGAATCTTTGTAATAATTCTGCAAAAGTAGTAAGAGAAATTTCAGGTTTGGAAACAAAAAGCAGAATATCATCAGCATAGAGGGATATAACATGAGTGTGATCTCCAGTTTTGACTCGGGAAATATTTACATGTGTGTGGTCTGTCTCTGCAAAGGGATCGAGCACTGAGGCAAATAAAAGTGGTGGCAAGGGACTGTAAAGAGAGTAAAAGCTATAGGAAAAGCTAGAGGACTTCCTTAAAAATTTAAAGGAAAAATGATGATTGAAAGAATGTTGTTCAGTTTTTTAGGCTGAATCATTCACAACAAGTCTTGTGTGTGTTTGTGTTTGGACTGAATCAGCCTTCCCAGTCTTCCCAGTCTTCCCAGTCTTGGTTTGAGAGGGTGGAGAAGGAACAGCTGAATGGTTGGGAAGTTGACTTTCAGCAGGTTGGAGGTCAGCATGGGGAGGTCAAACATGAATAGAGCTGGATTGACACACAGAAACACAGCAAAGAAAATACATCTCTACTTTAACCTCAAATTAATTACATTCAGTCTCACTAGAAAGAGTTTACATAGAATTTGTTCAAATCTGAGCTTGAGAGAATTGTTTGACTGATCACACTATGATTGAACAAAAATATGATATATTGACATCGATATTATTGAATTTTATGGTACATTCAATTGTTGTTTGTGTATTAATTGTAGTGATGATTGTGTGATTAATGCAGAATCGTAATGAGTTTGAGTTTGTTCAGTTTGCATAAGACATACGAAGTCTGACTTAAGTTACATATATTGAAATCAATATTAATCTTATTAATCTGAAGAGTTCAAATTGTTTGATTTGAGTTTGTTCAGTTTATTTGACTGAAATATATTCAGTATGTTTTAGCTACTATACTAATATGGCAGTTAAAAAGCTGAAAGTTATTGTTAATATATTTTTCTAAAATCACTAATTAAGTATTAATACCTCATATTCTCAAGGAAAAAATTCAAATTCATGACAGCTGAAATTAAATCCTTGTAATTCAAACCTTTATTTAAACTCAAATAACCATTGAGGTTGCCCTCATTTACAATGATGCTGAAACTGTAAGACTCACTGTAACAGTGAGTTTCAATAATAGAATCATTAAAAAGTAAAAAGTATGAAGTCATTGAATTACATAAAATATTTTCATCATGACAATGTTATTATTGTATACTACAATGAACTGCCATTTTGATCAAACCTCTAATATTTTAGTTTCTGTGCAGCTGTTGAGTCAGATCAGTTCCTCTCCAGCTGAGGGAGGTTTTTGTACGACGTTGTATCACTGTGTGAACGGCCAGCTGTAATCGTGCTGACAGTAGTAAACTCCTGTATCTTCAGTCTGGACTCCACTGATGGTCAGAGTGAAGTCAGTCCCATATCCACTCCCACTAAAACGATCTGAAATCCCAGACTGACGGTTTGTAGCAGAATAAATCAGGAGTTTAGGAGCTTCTCCAGGTTTCTGAAGGTACCAGTGGAGTTCATTATTAACACTTGAACTGGTTTTACATCTGATAGAGACAGTCTGTCCTGGTTCAACAGACTGAGATTCAGGAGACTGAGTCAGAATGATTTCTGCTAATGAATCTGGAAAAATATCAAAACAGAGGAGAAAGGTTATTGAGACAAATACAACTTGGAGAAAGATGATCAATTTCACAACAGAAGAGTATAATTTCTTTAACATGGAGAATAGATGGAAGAAGGTAAATGTTGGTTGTTTCAGTGTTTCTCCATCATAGCAGAACATCATTCTGGTAAACCTGGTTACATCCTGAAACAAAGTTTTCAGAAGAGAGTCTCACCCTGAACAAGGAGCCCCACGGTGCCCAGCAGGAAAATCTGTGACATCATCATTGTGCTGCCAGCATGTCAGTGTCTCTGAAAGGCACCTCAGTGTTATCTGTGGCACAAAAATCCAGTTCCAGGCACTTCTGTGGATCTGAATAGTTAAAAGCCTTTACTGGATGGGCAAGGACACTAAAAACATTAAAAGCAGCAGCATTTACACACATCAGCTTTCAGCCTTCATCAGAGTATGATACAAACAAAGTTAGTCTGGCCTAATTATAAGGTCTTGACTCCTGTCCTACAATGCATGAACTCCCAGTGGCCTCTGGGAGGAGTTGATATGATACAAATGTATGAAGGATAGATCTCATAATCTGCAATATTCAAATAGCATACATTATGACAACGTATGACAATCATGAACAACTATAAATAATCATATAAGCAATCACACTAGATAACATGATCATCAACAGACTTCCATTCACACAGATACACATATATATTCATGAAGACAAATCTCATCAGATCTGCATCCTGCAATATAAGAGAGAACATCATCCTGTGACACTCTAAGTATAGCAACACACACCCGATGGGAATAAAGACAGAAGTCTAATTGGCTTCATTATTGGCAGCTTAATGCTTGGGACTATTTACTGATAGAATTACAACAGGCAGGATGGCTAAAGAACAGGGGAAAGTCAGTTTGTTCATTAAGCCCTGGGTAAGTGGTGGCTTGTAGGGAGTGTATTCAGTGAGTCTCCCTTTGAGTCTTTTTAGTCTATCAGCCCTCTAACATCCCCATAACTTTAAGCTGGCAGGTAACTCCTCACTAGCTTGTCAGCTACTGTAGGGTCCTGTCTAAAGCTGAGCCTTGGAGTCTCTGTTAACACTTATAGAGTACTGTCGCTATATACAATATCCCAATTCTGCTTAATAATGTTGTTGACCTGGACCGCCTCCCTACTATATGTTGTATCAATAGGATTTGAAGGTCTCCTTTTGTTTGAAAGTTTAATATTATTTAATATTTAACCATGTCAGTAAAATGGCCACACCTGCTTTCAACATATTTCCTTGTTCTTGGTGCTTGTCTGTATTTCCAGTGGCTTGTCTTTATTTTCTGATGCCATGGTTTCCCTCTACAGTCTGGTCGTACTAGTCCTACTAGTGGCATGCAAAAACACTGCTACAGCTGCTGCAGCAGGATAGTAGTAGCAGTTCCATTAGTTCTCATTACAGAATCTGTCATTTATGAATGACTAGTTAAATGCTAATTTACAATATCTCTAATTACATTATGACTAGTCAAAATGCTAATTTAAGATATCTCTAATTACGTTATGACTAGTCAAAATGCAAATTGAACATATCTTTAATTAAATTATGACTAGTCAAAACTAAAGTGAAGATATCTCAAATTGGAGATATCAGACAATCCGTACGGCAAAATCAGTGTCCCCCCATCTCTCGCTCTCTCTCTCTGTCATAAGTGTGTGACAGAGTAATTTTGCTCACATGGTGGCGGTGATAAGTGGTGTATCACACGCACACACACACACACACACACACACACACACACACACACACACACACACACACCTAATACACATACATTTTGATTCATTTTACATACATTAGTCTTGAAAAGTTTGACTTGTAAATGGAAAATAAGCATTGTGCAACTTTCCTAATGCATCGTATCTCAACCGTAGAATGTAACAAACATAACCTTTTTTTTTTTTTTACCTCACTTTACCTCACACCTTGAAGTGACACCTAAACTTTTCAGGGGTTCAGCATTCAGAACCTCAACCTATTGAATTATTTATAAAATTCATATTCTTATGATCTAGGGCAGTGTAATCAATATTTCTGAACATCAGAGAACTGAAACATAAACTTGTAATGCCGTGCACCAAGATACAAAAGTGATTGCTGAATTCGGTGATATTCCTCTCTTAATTTTCTATCCTGTCGTGTCCATGGTAAAAGAAATATCTGTTATTGATAGTTTCAATTGTTTCATATGATATTTGTTCAATTTCACCTTATAAGGATAAATGGCTTCGATTGATATGAACAGTCTTCCATTTAAGCTGCCATTTATGTCAGTGTTATTAGAGTTGATGTAAATGCTGCTGTACTCTGCTTTGATAATGTGAACCAAGTCTAATCATGCCAATAAAGCAACAGAGACAAATAGAGATAAATACACATTCACTATAATATTCCAAAGGGAAAGAGGTTGATAACATAGACAACAGCGCCCTCTGGTGTTTCATTAAGACATTGCAGCCTCTCAGGCCTGCTTTGTGTAGGTTGCTCCATTGACAGTGAATGAGAGATTGGCACAGTATGGTGACCCTCAGCCGCTTCTCATTCAATTTTCAATTGTTCTCCACTTCACACTGGTTAATTTTGCAATGTGGCATTCAGGAGCAGGCTCAGTCTTTTCTTTTTCAATTCTAATTCCTTTGAGTTTTGCAGCGTGGCGTTCAGGAACAGGCTCAGTCGTTTCTTTTTCAATTCTAATTTCTTTGAGTTTTGTAGTGTGGCATTCAGGAACAGGCTCAGTCATTTCTTTTTCAATTATAATTTCTTTCAAGGTGTGCAGTGTGGCGTTCAAGAACAGGCTCAGTCATTTCTTTTTCAATTTTCATTTCAATTTGTCTCCACGCCGCGTTCAGGCATTCAGGCTCAGTCATTTGTTTTTCAGTTCTGATTGCTTAGATTTTTGCAGTGGGGTGTTCAAGAACAGGCTCAGTTGTTTCTTTTTAAATTCTAATTTCTTTTTGAAATTTAAATTTCTTTGAGTTTTACAGCGTGGCGTTCAGGAACAGGTTCAGCCATTTGATCTTCACTTCCAACTAGTTAGTTGTGCAGTGTGGCCTTTAGGAACATTCTCAGTCATTTTATTTTAAATTCTAAATACTTGGTGATACTTGGTTAATGGTGCACTTCAAACTGTTTTTTTTTTTTAAGTGTGGCGTTCAGGAACAGCTCAGTCATTTCTCTTTCAATTATAATTTCTTTCAAGGTGTGCAGTGTGGCGTTCAGGAACAGGCTCAGTTCTTTCTTTTTCCAATTCTAATTGCAATTGTAATTGCTTTGAGTTGTGCAGTGTGTGTTCAGGAACAGGCTCAGTCATTTCTTTTTGAATTTTCAATTGCTCTCCACTCCAAACTGATTGATTTTGCAGTGTGGCATTCAGGAACAGGCTCAGTCATTTTGTTTTGAGTTGTGCAGTGTGGTTTTCAGGAACAGGCTCAGTTGTTTCTTTTTCAATTTTCAATTTGTCTCCACTCTAAACTGGGAAATTTTGCAGTGTGGCGTTCAGGAACAGGTCCAGTCATTTGTTTTTTCAGTTCTGATTGCTTTGATTTTTGCAGTGTGACGTTCAGGGACAGGCTCAGTCATTTCTTTTTCAATTATAATTTCTTTCAAGGTGTGCAGTGTGGCCTTCAGGAACAGGCTTAGTCGTTTGAACTTCACTTCCAACACTGGTTGGCACATTTGGACTGGAATTGGACTGGAATATATGTTGTCATGTCGGCAAATGGTCAAAATAAAGTCACGTTGTGACTCAACGTCTATTAGACTTGTTGGCCTCGACGCAGGTTGAGAAAATGGTGGGTTGGTTCCAGAGATAGGGACTTGCAATTAAGGAAGCTAGTTTTTTGGAAATTTTAAAATCCAAACTCAAACTTTCCTATTCTCACTGTCATTGTCACTGCTTCTGTAGATGTTGGTGCTGGCCAAAGTCGCATCTTTCTGCCACATCATGTTTCTCTTTGTCTAATTTGTTTTCTTATCTCATTGTCCATTTTATTATTGTGTCCCAGCACCTGTTGCACGCTTAAACGTCCAGGTGGGGGATCCCTCTTTGACTTGGCCAGCCCAAGATTTCTTGCATTTCGTTTTTTCCCAGCCGAAGGGAACACGAGGCAAGTTCAGGTCAGGCAGTCAGTCAGTCAGACAGACACCTCAATCCACAGAGTCTCCTGGTGTGAAAACAAAAGTGAAACAAACATTCCACAATTTGCTGCAAACTAGCTTGTGTTAGTAACGAGATTTGTATACAGTAACACGTCTTCTGCTGCCCTACCAACTTTAAAGCTGCACTAAGCGATTTTCCGACCACTAGAGGGTGACAGAAACCGCAACACATTTGTAAATAAAACCACAGCAAACCTACTGAGCTACGGAAGCCCCTAAGGACAAACCGTGCATAAAGGCTATAGCTAAGCTAAACGTACCTACGGAGAAGTGTCGCTGGTTACCAGTCTCGCATTGACAGATCTTTCTCCGGCTGAAGGTCACATGTCCCACAATGACAAGTGAAGAGGCAGGTAGCAAGTTTACTAGTTTAACAAGTTTACTCGCTCGCTTCATCGATTCCGCCATTACGAGAATTCTTTTCAGAGATGGGAGGGGGAGAGTGCTGCTTTCAAATAGCGAGGGAGGAGACAAGCTAGTTTAAAAAAAATAAAAGCTACTGTTCGGTCCGAGTTTGACAACAAGCTTTAGAAAAGAGGTAAAAACAGCAACACAGCTGGCCTGCGTGTGTGGCTGTTTATATCATTACGTCTCACGGAAATCTCCACATAGCACACGTTAGTTTCAGGATTGGTTGTAGTTGTCATGGATGCAGCCAGACTGGGCCTCCGGGGCTTGAACTGAGTGGGTGTCTTTGGTACTGGGCTAAAATGTAAGGAGAGGAAGGTTAATATTCACTCATTCTTCAGTGACAGACAATAATGCTGCATTCGTGTCATATGGGAATAACCATTGGAACAACTTAAAGCAACGAGTTGGAGGTGTTCACACGTTCAAACTCAAAGCTGTCAAGACACCAGGATTGAAGTTTTCCATGGACTTCGGTTGTTGCTGATAATTTTTGTTTTTACACTTCACACATAAAGCTACTCTAAGCAATTTTCCGACCACTAGAGGGTGACACAAACCGCAATACATTTGTAAATAAACCTACAGCAAAGCTGCTGGACTACGGAAACCCCAAAAGGCAAACCTAGTGAAGGACCGTGCATAAAGGCTAATAGCTAAGATAAACGTACCTACGGAGAAGTGTCACCGGTTGCCAGATTTTTCTCCCGCTGAAGGTTACATGTCCCACAATGACAGGGTAGTGAAGAGGTAGGTAGAAGTTTACTAGCTTGCTTCAACGAGCTCACTTCAAAAATTGGGTGGATATACAGATTTGTTTTTTTTGGTCATGGAAAATGTCCTCCTGAGTGCTGTAAAAGTCCTGGAAAGTCCTTGAATTCTGTTGTTCAGGGGTCTGACTGCGTCTACAGTAGATCGTTTCGGTTATAGTAGCCTTTGTCAAAGCCATATAGCCTTTGTCAGGGTTACAGAACTGAATGCATGGTCATCAGTAATTACTGTATATTCCATGACATCAAAGATGGCCACTTCAAGACCCATAGACCAATCATATGCCAATTGACTAATGTATGTTCCGGAGGTGACCATCATGGATTTCATTACGTAGTCATTTTCAATACTGCAAGTTTTTTGATGAAGTGCCGTCTTACCGAGAGAAACTGGGGTTCTTAGCACTGGGCGCTTCAATGGCAAGGCTCTTCTCGTTTTCAGCCTCCAGGGCTTGCTGAGCCTGAATCCTTGCTGCCTTCTCCCTGCGGATCTCCTCCAGGGTCTTCACCTTGACCTCAGCCCCAGCTGGGGCCACATGGCTGGGCAGGGCTGTGTCCGACTGTCCCTGGGTCTTGCCGGGGGGGTTTTCAGCAGCCTGCTTGGCTTTCTTAGGGCTGGACATGTTCTCCTGCTTCTGCTGTTCCTCCTGCTTTTTCTTCTTGGCATGGAAGATCTCAGATGAAGTCCTGACAATGGCTCTGCTTTGGCAATATGAGAATACTTGTCATGCCAATAAAGCAAATTTGAATGTAAGTCCTGATCTGGAAAAAGGAGGCATTTTTGATGGTGATGGGTCTCTTAGTTTCTTCACACACAAGTGGGCCTAGGTGGAAAGAGGGACCATATATTGAGAACAATGTAGATGAGATTTACTCCTTTTTAGGATTGAGTACTGTGGAGTTATTGTGGATGCACCAAGTTGAGTCTTCTGTGAATTCTGTTCAGGTTTTCTGTTTGACTTCACAGATTGTGCAGTAAGTTGGTGTTCCTGCCAACAGGTTCGGAGACAGGAGTGAGGCTCCTGGCCCAGGTTTTAAGGGAGGCTTTTTTCTACCCTTCCATAAATGGCCATTTAAGACACATACAGCCTGGAGTGGGCAAAGCCTGAAGGAGATAGTTCTGGGAAATCTTCAGTTTGACAATCCTCTAACATGCTTTGACTTACCTTGATTACCATGTGGCGAAATTTCGAGTCTGCACGGAAGAAGCGTCCCTCCTGCCAGAGGTTGCAGACTGTCTCACTGCCCATAGCCACCTCGCAGTGTCTGAAGGGGCAGCTGTTACCCTACCTCATGATGCACTTACCAAGTTTGGTAAGTGCATCATGAGTCTGATTTCTAAAATCAATTTCAACTTCAATAAATTCAGTCATTCCATACAAATTCAGAAAACTGAATTTAAATTCAGTCGTCTGGTGGAACAAATCTCATCACCTTCAATCTAAGTCATTTCCACAAACACAAGATCTTTTGTCAAGACTTTAGAAACCTTTTCAAGTCATCAAAGTACAAGTCAAAGTCAAGTCCCAAGTCACCAGAACACAAGTCAAGAAGTCCCAAGTCTTCTCTTCATGCATCAAGTCAAGTCTCAAGCTATAAATTTGTGACCTTGAGTCGTTACACAGTACAACACAAAATGTACACATAAGTACATATGTGCGACATATAGAAAGACAACATAGGATTCCACACTTGTAAAAGTATAAATATAAATATAGCCGCAAGTGGCGATTGAGGGGTCCAAGCACAATTTGATAAGACAGACAGATAGACAAAACATTACGGAAGGTAGAAAGACACACACAGAAAATAACATGTTGTGAAGTTCGGACATGCAGTCTAACACCGGCTTTTGTGTTGGCCCGTGACTTCTGTCAAGTTCATCTTTTCATATGGTCATTTGTCCAAAAATTAGAAACTTAAGACATTATGCTTAGTTATCACAAGCTTAGTGGTGTGAGGAGACAGCATTACCCACGGGATTTGAACCCACACTCTTTTGCATGGTAGACCTATTCATTAACCATTAGGCTACTGAGTCCACAGGGGGGCGATGGAGGGAGTAATGAGACTGTCCAAGTTATAGGCTATTTAGAGCCTTAGAGTATTTTAACTATGGTCAACTATGGTTACAATACCACCAAATGTTGCATGCTACCTCAGAGTTGACCTGTGCAAATATGTACCAAATTCGTTTAAGGTAGGCCAACAACTTCCTGACTTAGGGCAATTTTTGTATATTAGGCCTTGCCTATATTAGTTGAGACTACATACCTGCACACGTGTACCAAGTTTGGTTACCATAGGACAATGCGTTCCTGAGTTATGGCGATTTTTGTGAAAAAGGCCCCACCCATGACAGTTGACCAGTCCAGACATGCTGTGTCACAAATTTGGTGACAATAGGAAAACATTTGTAGGAGTAGCGAAAAAAGAGTTTTGGACAAAATTCAAAATGGGCGGGGCCTATATGGATGGATGCAGAATGAACCAAGGAATCCAGGGAAAGTGGAATCTTGATTGTGGCCCATACGGTTCAGAAGTTATAGGCCAAAACGTAAAGTTGCTTGTTATAGCGCCACCATGAGGCCAATTGACTTGGGTTTCGTTGCCTGAGTAGCGGCTGAGACTTTCAACATCTGACAAGTGTGGTCGCTCTAGCTCTTACACTTTCTGAGATCCAGATACTTTTAGGGCAGAAGAAGAAGAAGAAGAAGAAGAAGAAGCGGAATAATAATCCGAACAAAAACAACAGGGTTCCCAGCATTTCGTGCTTGGACCCCTAATTAAAGACAAAAAGGTATGCAGGGGATGTAAGTTACTTATAAAGTGCATCCCAAAGCTCCAAAAATCACTCCTCCTTTCCTCTCCTACCTTCTCCTTTCCTCTACTACCACCCCCCTTCCTCCTCTAGCTCCTCCTTTCCTCCTCTACATCCACCTTTTCTCATCTACCTCCTCCTTTCCTCCTCTACCTTCTTTCCTCCACTACCTCCTCCTTTCCTTTAACTGGAATTTGAATAGTACAAATGTTCATTTTAATTGCATTTAGAGCTCTTCAAGCTTTTTCTTTTAGTGCATTCACTGCCAGGCTGAAACTGCCTGAGGCTGTAATTGTAATGCCAAGGTAAGTGTTTCCTAAGGTGAGGCCTTTCTCTCCGTAACTGATATCCCATTGGTTTTAGACTTCTGAATGATCCCTCCCTGCATTATGTCCCACCCCAACATCCTGTTTCAACAGGAAATAAATCAAACAAAAGGACAATCCAGGCACTCCAAATATAAAAATATAACCACAAGGAAGGAAATATTTAAAAAGCCTTTATTGTAGTGGCTAAATCTTGTTTCAACCACTGTAGGCCTTCTTCAGGGCTTTAAACACATACAACACAGGTGTGGCCTCACCTATATAATAGCAACAGCCAATGGGAGGCAGTCACATGACCCAGATAATAACATGAAAGGTGAAACAAATTGAAAATACTGAAAAAAATATATAAATAAAATGAAATAACATGAGATGAGATTACACAGAAATATTAAATGTATATCATAAATGGGAAATAGGTACCCATATATAACAGGTTTTTCATAGGTTTCGACCACTGTAGGTTGGCTTTTTTAATGATTCAGCCACTACAATAAAGGTTTTTTAAAGATTTCCTTCCTCGTGGTTATATTGTTATATTCGGAGTGCCTGGATTGTCCTTTTGTTTGTAGCACTCTTTTTTCCCCCGTTTTCCAAGAGCACCCGACACATTTTGATCCTAGTTTGACAATATAGAGCAACCAGTCATTTCCTTTTTTTCTAGGAAATAAATCAAATTAAGGAAGCAAGATGCTCGCAAATTGCCTTAATTTTCTTTTTAGGGTAACTTCTTAAGATCTATCTTAAGAGCCCACTGTACTGCTGGTTTTCTACCCTACCAGATAGCTAGTTGCAGTCAATTGCAAAACCACTAATAAAAACATATTTCAGTTGGACTCTCTTGTCTGTAATATGGGAGAGTGTGGAAGCATTTAAAATAGTGACAGCGTGTAACAATAATACAGGCCAGTGATAGATAAGAGCCAAGGCCACCATTTATTGAAAAAATTTTTCCAAACAGGTCATAAATCACATACAACACCACTGAGACAGGATTTGTAACATCCTAACAAACCACACCATGTCTTGACAAACTGTAAAAGGATTATTTACTAGATCATTTACAAACGCTTTTAGTTTTTCCATTTAGAATCGTTACAAGACTTAAAGTTGTGAACAATGATGGGTGATGATGTCATTCCACACACTCTCAGTCACATGAAACAAGACTGCTTTTGCTAATGAGGCAGGCTAGAACAGTGATGTGCCTATGTTATTTCAGCTTTTAGTTTTGAAAATATGTATAGGCTCTATATATAAATATACCTCACACTCGCCTCATATGCCTGCTTCACCAATATTGTCTAAATTTATAGATGATCTCAATTAATTTGCATTTTTAAACACACTATAATACAGGCTTGCTGTGTGACTGCTCAACACATTTCATAAGGTCCATCTACCTGAAACATTCAATTAATAACTAGTCACTCTTTACATGCATAATTGTTAGAATAAAACCCCTTCAGAGCCCCATTCCACACCACTGACACTCACTTGGAACAAAGGAATTTCCCTCCAAGTCGCTCACATTCACACCAAGTAAAATGACTCGATGCCTTACACATTCCTGTATAATATATAGAAAACTTTCCAAGATATGGCTTCAACTTAAAACAAAATGCTCTCATATTTCCATCTCTCACAGTGTACCTGACTGTGAGCCACTTAAAACAATATTGGACACTGTGCAGCATCAGTACAGTTGTAGACCTTCCTCTGCATATGCCTCTAAACCAGTGGTTCTCAACGTGGGGTGGGGGGGACCACCAGGGGGTTCCAGGGGGTCCCCAGCAAATTGATGAATTGCTAAACTTCAGCATTATTTCATTTACAAGAAGTTAACACAATTAGAGAATGTAGAAGAATGACTGGTTTGATCCTAGTTTGACTGTTATCTCTCAACCTACAATACAGATAGTCATGGAATTCTGGACAAAATCATATCTAACAATAAAAATATTCTCAGGTTTGTGTTTCAAATGGGGGTCCGGGGCCCAAATGTGGCCTAAATTAGGGGTCCTTGATATGAAAAAGGTTGAGAACCACTGCTCTAAACCAACAGACTACTATGTTGTTGGGTTTTTAGGAGGTGTACATAACCTACACAGAGAGCCTGTGTATATATGGATTTACCAAACCCATATCGGCCCCACAGAACTTGAATGGATAGAACGGTCTTTCTCATTCAAATCAACAAGTCATCTTTATGTGTACCGGTGGGCTAGCTTCCGTATGAATCGACTTATGGCAAGTCACTGCGGTGAGAGGTTTTGCAGCAAGGAGCAAAGCAGTGGAAAACTGGCACTGCAGCTGTATTAAAGGAATAGTTCATCCAAAAATGAAAATTCTGTCATCATCTACTCACCCTTCATTTTTGGTGAACTATTCCTTTAAGTTGTCACTCATGCCACCACTAGGTGGAGGATCCTGACATCACCACGATTCCTGTTGTCTGTGGATTTTTGGAACACATCGAAGGTAAGGAGTCACTGTTTTTCGTGTGAAGTATCAATACTTACCCTGTGCATAAATGGGTCGGTCTGTTAAATTTCAAGCTGTTTTGGGGATTATATACATGCCGAATTTACCAGAACACTCTACCGATTAGTAATAAAGTCTCAAATTATATTTTCTGATGTGTGTTTTTTGTCGATAAGCAAGGCAGAAACAAATTGCCAGATTTTTGCATGGACCTTTGCGTGGTAGGAGGGCCTTTAAACAACAACAAAATCATTAGCCTTGGCCCGCTCCTATGCAGAAATCTCTGTACCATTCAGGAACCTCTGCTGATATTTACTAGTCATATTATGCTTCAGCAGAAATATTACACACTTAACCTTTAAGGGGCTTTATAAAGTTAACTTGATGATGCTTACCTGATAGGTTTGCTAATATGCAGATGTTGCCTAGAAGAGCTAGAGAGAGAAGCGCAGTCTTTGATAATGCTACGCTATCCATTCAGGTTCTGTGTCCGGCCCTGTGCAGACCTAGTTCAGACACGCAAAACAAAAACAAAAAATCAACCTTAAACTGAAAAAACTGTTTGGATAATAGCTGTAGCCTTGAGCAGTTCAGTGGAAATGAGATGCTGGTCAGTTAGCAACAGGGTACTGAGATGTTTATGCGATGCAGAGATAATCTATTAGGGGAGGGCATCTTGTTTGTTGGAATTCCATAGTTGTTTAATTCAATGCTCTTCATGGCTCCAGCCTATCAGCTATTTTGAGGATATTTCAAGGATTTCAGTGCTTTGCCCTCTGTTCAAGTAGCAGGTGATCTTCCGCTATACGTCAAAGCTTCATCACATGAAAACCTCAGCCGTTGCACTGGCGCTGCAAAGCTGTGACACTTCAAATAAAGAACCGGACCTTCACAAGTCAGGCCATATGATACCTCTGCTATGCCATTTGATCCTGTCGATTCCCTCCACTCACGCAGGCTCCTCAGACGGAGACCCCCCCCCGAAAAAGTCTAGTCACGCCGTCACGGCTTCAGTTTGAGCCACGGGTGGACGATGGTGAGGACGGAGAGGACGGAGGACGCCAGGCCGCAGGCGCCGACGAAGCCCGGCCCCGTGGGGTAGATCCCCAGCCGGTCCAGCGGGATGAAGATGTCGCAGCCGTTCTTCAGCAGGTCCAGCAGCAGCGGCGGGTTGCCGCACAGCACCGTGGCCAGCAGGCGGAGCTCTCTGCGGAGCCGGGCCGCGAGGACACGCAGGACGACCCCGGCGCCGGGCGAGGAGGGGGGCGGGTCGTCGACGGGCGAGGGGGCGGGTTTGGCGGCGTGGCTGCGGGCCTCGCGCTCCATGAGGAGGCGGAGCTCGTAGGCGTCGCGGGTCAGGTTAAGGATCAGAGCGAAGAGGTAGTACCTGCGGGTGGCAGCAAAGAGTGGTGGTAAGAGTGGTAGGAACTTTTTTTTTTTTTTAATAATGTGGGATCAAAGCAGCACTGTTACATTCTTTAGCTAAAAACCCGGGTGTTCACTGTTTTTACATTTGGGACAATGATCCCAAACAGAGAGCATTCACACTAATGGATTTTTAGCAGCTGTGTTTTCAGTATCAAGAGATATTCAAACCTGTGGACCGAAACTTTGTAATACACACACACACACATGGGAACATCCCCACATTACACACACACAACTCACCTGGACTACACCTCTCTGCTCCTGCAATGGACATTTCAGGACTACCCTGCACCGACACTTTATACTGGACCATCATCACCGCTGTGCCTCCTATTTGTATTTGTATTTGTATTTGTATTTGTACCATGTACAATTACCACTGAGGTTACAGGTTAGGCATATTTATATTATTCATATTCTATAGTTTTTACGATACAGTTGCACTGCATATTATATTTAGCCTATATTTTATAATTTCCACAATATCGGTACACTGCTCATAGTGTTGACTGCTAAAAACTACTTACACTGTGAGACGTTTTTTATTTTGCTTAAATGTCTATTTTACTCTGTCAGTCATGGCTACCTGTTCACCATGTTTACATACGGGTGTGCACACTGCACTTTAAATGCCAGCAGTCACACCATGCCACAGACCCGCCTTCGCAGTTCTGTTGTTGTTGGTAATTTTACTTTTTCCTGTGTAGTATGACGTTTGTGAATATGCTATATTTTATTTTTTTTATCTTTTGTGTGTTAGCACCTTGGTCCGTGAGGAACGACATTTCCTTCGGCCGTATACTATGTAAGTGGATGAATGACAATAAACTTGAACTTGAACTTAATAAGCACTGAAAGAGTGGTATCGATGCATCCCCCCTTCAAAAGTGAAACATTCAAACATTCAGAAAGAGCAAAACATTAGGGCTGGGCAATATATCGATATTATATCGATATCGTGATATGAGACTAGATATCGTCTTAGATTTTGGATATGGTAATATGGTGATATGGCATAAGTGTCTTTTCCTGGTTTTAAAGGCTGCATTACAGTAAAGTGATGTCATTTTCTGAACTTACCAGACTGTTCTAGCTGTTCTATTATTTGCCTTTACCCACTTAGTCATTATATCCACATTACTGATTACTATTACTACTGATGATTATTTATCAAAAATCTCATTGTGTAAATATTTTGTGAAAGCACCAATAGTCATCCCTACAATATTGTCGCAATATCGATATCGAGGTATTTGGTTAAAAATATTGTGATATTTGATTTTGTCCATATCGCCCAGCCCTGCTTACAACTGAACATTTAGCCCACTTCATAGAAAATACCGAGATATATATATCGTGTTTCGCCATTCGGCCTAAAAATACCAAGATATGATTTTTGGTCCATATCGCCCAGCCCTACAAAACCATAACGCAGGAATGATACGAAAAGATAACCGACATCCCTCCGCGCTCACCTGAAGGATCTCTGGCTCCACTTGTGCTGGTCCAGCTGAGGAAGCAGGCCCGCTTTCCCCGCCCACAGGACGTTGTCGCAGGCGAAGTACATGGCCCTGTTGAGGTGGGCGACGGTCAGGCAGAGCCGCAGCACGCTGTCGGAGAGGTGGACCGCCCGCTTGGCCGCCTCCAGGGCCTCCGCCGAGTTCCCCAGGCGCAACACTGGACGACAAAAACAAGACACCCGGCCGAGTGAGTTGAGCAATCCTCACACTTTGTCGCTTGTGGGAAAAAAAAAGAGTGAAAAGAGTGAAAAAAGAGGGGGCGCTCGGGCTCACTCACTCTTTCTCGTTAGGCTCATGTGGGCTTCCAGCTGACCGACGGTCTTTAAAAGGTCCGCCCCTGCCCCGCCCTTCTGAAGAGTGTAGCCCAGCAGAGTGCAGGCATACTGAGCGGCCCTGTTGGAACGAAACAGAAGGAGACTTTGCTTTTTTTTTTTTTTTTTTTTTGCATTTGGACTGGAAAATAGCTTGGGGACTTTATGAAACTGACTGTCCATTTTTTTTTTTTTTTTTTATTAAATTCTCCCATACCTCTCTGAATGTTTTCAAGACCATCATTTTTTACAAAAGACCAAAGATTTAGCAGGTATTAGTATTACTAGTATTTCTAATACTAGTATTACTAGTATTAGAAATGTCCATGGCTGAAAACACTGAACAGGTGCTTAAAAATAAATAGCAAAAGTTTAAAGCAATTTAAAGTTAAAACTGACCGATGTCTGTGAATAATAGCCAAACGACCATATAACAAAACTGCATGCAGAATTAGCTGCTGACAGCTAGCCTTAACAGGTGTAACATGTATAGAGGTCTTTCCTTTTAAAGTGGACACAAGATAATTTACAAATCTACTTGTTAGAAGTCTAAATGATATCCAATAAAATCACTAACCTGCAGGACCCATACATGACTTTCATTTTCTTTTTGCATTGAGAGAACATGTTATTAAACTGCATGCTAAAATTTGACAGTTTAATGCAGTCTTGCCTTAAAAGGTTGCACCAAGCAGCACTTATTTCAATAAAAGTTCACTCTTTTAGAACTGGTTTTCCTGTCATTTCTTTTACTGTAATTTCCTCACCTACCAAACCACCCCATGGGTGGTGGAGTGAGCAGTGATAAGTTTAAAAGTTGGTATTTTATTGGAAAAATGAAGTGCTGCTCGGTGGTATGGGTGTACAGGCGGTACAGTGTTTCCTCTGTGTTCATTTAGCAGTGGTGGAAATCACCACTGCTGCCACAGAAAATGTGACATTGGCATTGTAATTTAGTCTAAAACTAGAGTTATCCCCTCATGAATCACAGCTGCATTAAATAACAGAGGAAGCACTGCAATACAAGTGTCGACCCCAAGTCATGTTTGGTATGCATTTCGGTATGCATAAACAAGGATACTGACACATGATTATTTCCTACAGACAGGAGAATACGAGAGGACAGCTATCAGGTTCGCGCGCGCACACACACACACACATACCCTGCCACCCGCGCGCGCGCACACACACCAGAACGATAACAATGTAATATCCAAGTCAGACCAATTCAAACTTTCTGTAGGTAAACAGGTAGTTCACATAGAATAATCAATAAAAACACAGCAGTTTCTTAGTTGTAAACTAGTTAGCAAGTTGTCTAATTTATTTCAGCTAGCAAATAATATCTATCCGCGCTAGCAAGGAATTTAGATACATAAGAAGACATATGTAGCTACCGTCACATTTGAAATGGTATTATTATGTGCTGATAATAACCTTGACGTTACCTAAAAAGTCTCTCCTTGGCTTGGCTCTGGGCGTTAAACCGAACCCAAGAGTCCATACCGGACTGGACTTGTGTTTCTCGGCCTGTGCTGCTAGATTAACTGACGGTTTGAACTGCACGTTAGCTAGCCAGCCTGTGAATGTGCTACTAGTCTATCCAAAACTTTGAGCTGCTAGTTAGCTAGCTAGCCAGCCTGTTGCAGTGCTGAAACGGCCGTCCACACCGTCTAGTCTGACCAGAATGTTCAATCATCTGCTGTTTACCATCCGGGTTTTGGGGCTAGTTCGTTATTGCACACGGCTATGACACACTTCCGCTCACCTCTACGGCGCTGGATTGGTGCACTCGTTTAATTGCTCTTAGTCGAGTGGTGGCCGGGCTGCTGGACGGAGTTTGCCAGTGAGCGGCGAAGAAAAGCCAACAAACAAAACACACATGCTAGACTAACTGTATTCAACGTCAGTGATGTTTAGGGTTGGTTTGTTTTGCTGCTGCCGACTCGATTTGGCGGCAGTACACTCCGCCCTTGCCGGTGTCCTCACTTCATGTGACCGGGGGGGATGACCTGATCCCAAAAACGAGTGCTCCTTGTGTGTGCGTAACCCTAATGTAAAAGCCAGTGAGTCCAATAAAATGTGCAGGTTCATTTACAACAGTGGTGGAAGAAGTATTCAGATCTTTGACTTAAGTAAAAGTAGCAATACCACCGTGTAAAAATACTTTGTTACACGTAAAAGTCCTGCATTCAAAATGTTACTTAAGTCAAAGTACAAAAGTATTAGCATCAAAATATACTTAAAGTAGCAAAAGTGAAAGTAGTCATTATGCAGAATGGCCCATTTCAGAATCATATATATCATGTTATTGGACTATAATTATTGATGCATTAATGTGTTCATCACTTTAATGTTGCAGCTGGTAAAGGTGTAGCTAATTTTAATTACTTTATATACTGCTGGGTAGCTTAACCTATCAAAATATATCATAATTTATTAGTTGATTTATAATTTGTATTAATAATCTAAATCTGCAAAGTAACTAGTAACTAAAGCTGTCAAATAAATGTAGTGGAGTAAAAAGTACAATATTTCCCTCTGAAATGTAGTAGAGTAGAAGTGTAAAGAAGCATGAAATGGAAATACTCTACCCTATATGTCCAATATGTGTGTGTGCTTTTATTCTTTTAATGGTATAGCACTTTGTAATTTGCGTAAGAAAAGTGCTATAGAAATAAAGTTTATCATTGTTATTATTATTGTTGTATTATGTGTCTCATAATTTATTCTGTCCAAATGATTTATCTTTAGTTTGAGTAATAAATGTGCTCAAACGTTCCACCTGAATATAATGTACATTGTGAATGAAAGATATAGAACATAAAACATAAAACATGTCCTGGTCGCATCATTCTTTTCAGCATATGATTTGTGACCATGGGAGTTTGCTATATCCTGTCTACTTGTGTTTCATGGATTTGGAAAAGCCCTATTTTGTCCTAAACTTTGGTATTTGTATTGTACCATTTTATCTGCACAATAAATATCAATTCAATTCTAATTTGCTTTTGTCTTAATTTCAGTGTTACAGATAGTGACACTGAGAGAAATGTATAATAGTGGAAAACACGTACAATCAGTGGACAGGTTTATATTTCTTTATAGCACTATCAAATGGAGCATAATAACCTTTTTATGATATGTGTGATTCTGTGGTTGCCAATTTTTGTTGCTTTTCCAGAAAAAAAATTGGTAACACTTTAAAATAACCATCATTAATAAATGGTAAATTGATAGGTAATTAAACTTTAGTTAATAGTTATTTTACTGTTAACAAACAATGAAATTATCATTAATAATGTAAATAATTATTAGTAATGCTATAATTTATGTTATTTTATCATTCGTTTGTGTAATATAAAATCATTTGTTTATAAATTATATATTGTATCATAGCTTTTTACCCTTTTTACCATCTCTTATCAGCTATGATACAATATATAATTTATAAACAAATGATTTTATATTACACAAACTAATGATAAAATAACATAAATTGTAACATTACTAATAATTAGTAAACATTATTAATGATCATTTCATTGTTTGTTAACAGTAAAATAACTATTAACTAAAGTTTAATTAACTATCAATTTACCATTTATTAATGATGGTTATTATAAAGTGTTACCAAAAAATTCAACAAAAAATGATAATTGATTGATAATTGATTAACAAGATGATCATCATTATTATATTCACTGATTACCATTACCATTATTTCTTTCTTTCTTTCTTTTGATACTTGATAAAGTCATTTTACCATCATTTTAACCCATAAATGCTTGTGTGTGTGTGTGTGTGCGTGTGTACACGGTTTAAAAATCCTATTGAATTATCAGCTGGTAACAACATATTCCATCAACAAAGTTTATATAAAAATGACAATGCTATATTTTTATTTCATTTTGATGTACAGTCAACATTACAAGAGCAGCACATCTTTACAATAAAATAACCATAATTACAGCAAGAATAGAAATAACAATACCCATAAAATAGCCAAATTGATTTATTTCACGCATATCATCTATTATAGTTCATGTTTCAAATGAAATGTGTTTTATGTATGGAATGATGTAGTATTCCTGTTGTTTGTGTCATGTAATGGGTTACTCAAAAGAGGGTGACAAAATGCATGGAGATATTAAAACAGGTTGTAATGACAAATGGATCATCAATGGTTTTGGTATTTTGTCCAGAAATGTTTGACACGTTGTACCTGTAACTTACAAATTGACCTGACATAAAAAATACTTACTAAGCCCAAACCTGTGGTGCGATTTTCACAATTGTTTTGCAACTTCTAGTTCCACATCAACATTTTTGAATGTGTCGAAAAGATTTGTAATTTCACATCATCGTTTGCACACAGAAAAAAAAAACATGCACAACTAAACAGATGTTTATTGCTTTTATGTGATGAACCGATGGCTGCCAATTCTGCTAATCACTTAATTAATTAATTAATTAATTTTAATTTATTAATTAATTAATTTGGCTTGTGTTTTCCTTAAAATGTTAAAAATGAATATTGCTAACAATATCATTAACTACAACTGTTTTGCATGTGAAAATGTTGCCTTAATGTCAATGACCAGTTAAATGTTTTGATTTATGTTTACGATTATGATTATTTTGACCAGATATGGTGGTCAGTTTCTGGTGCAAAAACTCCAAATGTTGATATAAAACCTTGAAAAGAAAACCTTTGTGATAATGAAGTTACAGGCTTGGGTTTATTTTGTCTTTTTTTTTTTTGCACAAATAGTGATGTGCAAGTACAGAGTAGCAAAGTACAGGTACTAATTGCAAAACATTTATGGATACATTATTGAAGTGATTGGAGATGGGCAAAATAGATTAAACGTGATGATAACGAATTAGCTCACTAATTGAGTGAGTCTGGTTTAACACTTCCCTGAATGTGGGAGAGAGAAAATAGATAAATATGACATAAATTTGTGTAGTCCATGCACAGATTAAAATGGTGCCAAGCTTACCGATTAATATTTGACACTGTTGCTCACAGAAGACTAAGGCAATAAATAACACCAATCAGGTAAGATGAATGATTTGTTAATAGTTATTTCTGTCTAAAGGGGCCAGTTTGACACATTTAATAAAGTGAGATCTAACATGGGCTGTTAACAGATACCTGAGGGAACCACATGATGTCCATCTATAACCAACCTGAAAGTAGGACTAATATAATGCTATACACTTCACTAGGTAACTAGGTGAGTGGTTCATCTTCCAGTTTCCTCCAGCAACACACTTAAAACTGAAGTGAAAACCAAATCACAATGTGAAACGTGATTGTAACGGCATGTCTGTAGATAAAGACAAAGTGTAAGTCTGCTTTACAATCCAGTGTTAGGTGCATCTACTTTGATATTTGACAACTAAAGGCACAAATCACAAATATGCATGTGTTAATGGCTGATCCTTTTAAAGCAGTTTCATCACATGAATGCCTGAAGGCTTTCTCATATCCCATACTCACGGCTGAGACTCGACTAGACCTCTCACCCCACTAACCCTGGATGTAAAGAAAAATCATTGGTGCATTCATTCACATTTGGGTCTAGTTCAAATAACAATGATTCCGAGTATAGCACAGCTCTGACCTGCGCAAAAAATTGACTTTTTGACATTGAATATATCCATTTAGTTACTGAAGTCTAGAGTATGCCAAGAGATAGCGGTTCCATAGTGAATCTGTCACTACAAGACCCTTGCATTGAAGACCGCGTTCACACCATGCATGTTTGGCGCGGTTTATTTGAACTCTGGAGCGCCTCCTTCTTTAGTTGGGTTTGTATGTCCAGGTGAGAACAGTGGCGTTTGAACTCTGGTGGCGCCAAATAACCACACCAAGATGCCTGAAAATGTGAGTCTCGGCCCTCTTCCAAGAGAACTGTGGTGCGGTTCATTAGGAGTGAGAATGTAATCAAACCAACTACAGGAAACAACCCCAATATGCAAGGTTTTATGGGTATAGGGAGACGGATGTTGATATCTGATAGCCAGCAGTTCCTCATGCTTGGAAAGCCTAGCAAAATGAACCAAGGGCAAACCACAGTCTGGACTGACATTGACTGGCTGCTACTTCTTTATATGTTCTTAACTACTATGAATACCAGAGAATGTCAAAGAGATTACTGCAAAGAATGCAGACAAAGAGTTTCCCAATGTGTAGAAATGGATCTAAATCGCTCGATAATGCTGCGCTTAAAACGTGAGCATCACGTTATGTTCTGTCACAGCAGAGACTAACCTGGTGAGGCCGGAGTGGAGTCTATATATTCAACAAGTCATGTAATCAGGCATGAACGAATGGAAAATTATTTTTCCCCTCATGCACTGAATGTCAAGCTCACTGTGCAATGGTTTGGCGATGCACTGACCAGTAGAACAGTAGCATTGCAAACAATCTGGCAGAATTTCACAAAAGTGAAATTTTACAATTTGCTCCAAACTCACCACAAATTTATAATGGTATTTGTAAAAAATGTATACTTTAGTAACCCATGGTCAATTTAAATCTATGATCACTAACCACTTAACTTCTGTTTGCACCTGTTATAATTGATTTGTTTTATATCTTGTATCCTGTATCTTTTATTATCTGTACATACATACATACATACTCAATTCAAACATACGTTTGAATTGATTGTTTTCTTTTATTGTATTTTTATTATTTTATATCTTTGTACTCGACATCATTGTAAATGAGGGCCAGCCCTCAATGATTTTCTCGAGTTTAAATAAAGGTAATAATAATAAACAGTGATTTGACAATTTAGGTAATGTAGCTAATATCGCAATAAAAAATTTTGACCCACGATACATATTGTCACATTTTTGTATTGTGATATATTGAATTTTGATTTTCGATACATCATCCCATCCCTAATTGAAATTAAATCACCCCCCGCCCCCCCCCATGCTTGGCTGAAGTTAAAAGCACTGAAATCAGATTGTCAACACCCAAATCTCTAACCTGGCGGGATGACAGGCAACCAAAACCCTGTCTAATAAACAACCTACTTCTGAGTCCATGTGACTTTAGTTTACAAGCCCTGCTTTGCTTTTTGGGCAAAGTGAAGCTAAATGACCCAAATACCACTATGGGTCAGACCAGAGACAATGAACTGTAGGTGTGACCTACACCTACTGCATCCACCTTGCATTTTGGAGTCAGATTACATTCTCACTTGTACCGAACAGCACCACATTTCTCTTGGAAGACGACTGAGACTCGCACTTTCAGTCATCTCAGTGTGTATAACCGCAATGTGTTTGAATGGGATTGCTCTCAGATGGCCTAACAAACTGAACTAAAGGAGTAAATGCTCCAGAGTTCAAATAAACTGCTCCAAACATGCTGGTTTTCCAGCCTTTGGCGGTTACTTCAACTCTATCATACAAGTCCATGATGCTCAAACTGTGAGAAGCATGTAACTGATGTTCCAAAGTGACAGATATCAGTTAACTTATCCAGTATTGTCAATATACAATTAATCTAGATCAAATCTAGGGATTCTGAGGGCTTTATCGTCAGCCCTTTCAGATTTTAATTTGGTGACCCATTACAGCTTGATGTCAGACTGTCTGCGATGAACTTAAAAGAGGAGAAAATGTTAAGTGTCTGAGGTTTAGGCAGAAAAACATAAAAACTGTGAGTTTGCACTGTTATCATGAGGTATTCTGGCTTTGGTGAATTCCACCATATGGCAAACGGTTTGGTTACATACATGGTAGCACTGTTTTAATCACAAATACCAACAACACTACTTTAAAGCTGAATGTTTTTGGCTTTTTTTGTCTTTTGGTAAGAAAATAAATTAGCTTGAACATGGTTTAGCATTATAAGAGGGCTAACCGGCTAACAATGACGACTAGTTTTGAGTTTAGATCCACACACAGCGAAGAGCACAATACAAGCACAGAGATGACAGAACATTGGCTTCCTGAATCCATATAGATCGATCAGTTCTGTTCTTCATACGTTGTGAAGAAAACTTTAACGGTGTTGCTCTTCAGCATGAATTCATTGAAAGCGTTTTCCAGAGGCCTGGAAAGCCAGCATTACACTTTGCCTAGGTTTGTAAACCTACTCTTAATTTTCAGGAGTTATTAGGGTAATAAGAGTTTTTTTTTTTATTCACCCCTTGATAATATGAATTCAGTCACCTCTGCAGCTCTAATCGTTTGCATGTTTTTTAGGTGTCTGTGTGTATTCCATGAATAAATGTGCACAGGGCTTCTCTTTGTTTGTTCTCGAAGAATACCAAAGTGCATATATGGGGGAACTGGATTTCTGAAACGCATCCCTGGATTTCTACAGTGCATACAAATGTCTTTGTTTTTAAAGAGAATAGAAGAGGACAAAGACAAATTTGTTCAGTACACATAAATTCAAAATCTTGAACTTCAGAGGTCCAGCTCCCCTTGCGTTCATGTTTAGATTGTGGAGAGTAAAGCATGAGGAAAAACTCCAAAGACATCAGTAGTTTTATGTCTGCGTGCCCACAGACATATTTTGGTTAGAGTGGTTGCAAGGGTGTGTGTGTGCGCGTGTGTGTGTGTGTGAGACAGCATGAGTGATTAGGCTGTGTGCACTGATTGTTAAAAGCATAATGTGTCATTGGATGTATGTGTACTGTGTGCACCTTGTGTTCAGGCTTTTCGATTCATATTCTTTGCGTATCAATGAGAGAGTGTTATTTGGCCTGTAGCAAAAATATCCAAAAGGTGTGTTTGTGTGTGTGTGTGTGTGTGTGCGTCTATCTGTGTGTGCAAGTTCATATCATCCAGAACGGGAATTAGAGCATCATCTCCCTCCTCAGTTGGCAGGCCCGGGGTCTGCCAAGGGCATAGTGTGCAACACCTCATCCAGAAGCTGCAGAGCCCGGTGCAGGTGGACCTCCACCCAGCAAGGGGTGTGTTTGATGCTCTGCCGGGGGTAGTCGGGCCCCCAGCCCTTAACGAAGCTCAGCCGCAGGATACACAACCGCCGCAGGTCGTCCACGCCGATGCCCGCCGCTGCAGACAGACCTGTCGATGACCGAGTTCAGAATGAATGACAAGTTCATCACCACAACTTCCACTTGAAAGACTAAAGGGATAACCGGCTCGGCGACGATGCTTGGGGAACGGTCGCATCCACCGTCAGGGCTGACCGTAGGCTGTGAAGTAATTGAGTTTTTAAAATATTCTATTTTATTTACGTGATGTTAACACAGCCGATTAAACTTGGCTACAGAGCGATGACCTATGTTAGCTGTTCTAGAGCAAGAGGCAAATGAGCTGCCTAATGTCCCGCAATAATCACCATGATATAAACATAACCGATCTTACTATAAAACAAGGAAAACTCTGTCCTTCTGTCTGTCTGCATCCATTTTGCTCCTCAATGGGTCGGCCAATCAATCTGAAACTGCACATGGGCATTGAGCATCGGCACAGGCAGGGACTGACGAAGCTGATTTTTCCATTTCCCCAAATTTACGCTGTTTATGTGCATTTTTGGCAAGTCTGCACGTAGTTGTGGCGCGCGCATCCCCGGGTATGGACTAGTTATAATAATATATATAATAACTTTATTTATATAGCACTTATCTAAGAGTTTACTAAATGCTTTATAGGAAGACATAAAAAAAGCAAAATACATAATGAGGAGATTAAAAATTAAATATTAAAAGGAGGATAAACAAATACATTGATGAAATGAGCTAAAGCAAACATAAGAAACAACACAACAAAAGTAATTACATAAAGAGGAAAGTCTGTAAACGGCCAATGGGTGACGTCACACTAATTCAAATCTGTTTTTACAGTGTATGGCTATTAGGGCTGAACGATTTTGAAAAAATATCTAATTGCGATTATTTTGACTGATATTGCAATTGCGATATGATTTGCGATATTAGAGGGAATAATAATTTTTACATCATTATTCTCATTTTCATTGAAAAACGTATTAAAATGATTATGGTGTGATTTTTGCGGGGAGCTGTACCAAACAAAGATGTTTTCTTAAGTCTGTAGAATATGATGTGTAGGCCAGGACATCTCTGCAGCACCACAAAATATCATTTAAAATGCTATTTTGACAAACAGTTTGCCTTATTTATTATTTATTATTTTTTTATTGCGCCTCCTGTGATTTGAATGAGGGAGGAAATTTGATATTCTATTTGCCCGTCTGTTTATTCTGTCTTGCATTGCTTTTTAAAACAGCACTGTGTGTTCTGACACAAAGCTAATTTCTGTACCAACAGACAAAGAATTAGCTAATCTAATCTAATCTAACCTAACAATGTTTAAAATCAATTTTTTGTGGTTTGGTATGTGTTTTACACCTCTACAGGCACTGTTTGCACACGTTATGTTTACATGATATATTGTATACTGTATGGCATCTACAGTGTCCAATATAATGTGATGCTGTTGAACTACACCTATGTGTATTCAGCAGCAGGCTTCACCACTTCACATGGGTGTTAAGATTGTTTCTTTACATATGGATGGGACACAATTTGGCAAGGGGTCTGTGGGTTTCCAAGCTCCATTTATGAATCCTAAAACCCGAGCTCCAGAGTGTAACCATTTAATTGCAACTTGTCACTTTTACTGACTGGATAGGAACAGTGATTTGGTTGATGTTACTGTGTTTCCACACACATTTGACTTCAACCAAGGATTTACTAGGGACTCACTTTTCTTTTAAGATTTGAAAAAGCAGCAGATGTCTGATCCTGTCCTTTTCAATGACTTGCCATTATTACTCATTTTGTTCACTGCAAAGATGAAATTGGAAGAATAACATGATACTCAAGGTTAGGTACCACCCCAGTATCTCGACAGGATGGCAATTCTCTGACTTCCTTGCATTTGAGACTGCTTGTATGCAACATGCTTTAGCTTGGTAAATTAGTAATTAGGTAGAAAGCTAGTGTTGTCTCCAACACTAACATTAACTTAGCTCTGCTGTAACTTCGGTAGGTTGTTCGTACAGGACAGGAAGGCTAAATAATTTTCTATAACCTGCAAGTAATTGCAAATGCTTTGCAACTTCACTTAACCCAAGAGTAATCCATGTTATCAACAAGGATCGACCACACTTGACCACCTCGCTGTCCAATGAACTCAACCGTTCATTCAGTAATTCAGATTCAGGGGAGGAAGCTTTTGTCATTCAGATTCAGGGGCAGCAATCTGCAGCAAGCTAGAGGCCACAGACAGTCTTTGGTACCCCTCAATGATTTGGAGGTCCAGGAAAATTATTGAGGGAGACAAAATGACCGTTATTGAATATTGGAGAGGACGTGTCCCCCTGTCCCCCGTATTCATGACACCTATGCCCCTGCACCATACAACACCAATACAACTGACATTTCAAATTGTTATCTTATGACAAATATCAACTTACAGTACATTTCATGAATAACTAATGTTACCTAAACTGAAATAACCCTCATCCTACTGACTGGGGTACCCGCAGACCCCAGAGGTATACTTTTTGTCATATCTCACAGGTGCTTTATTCGATCATTCAGATTTTTCATGACTTTGTCAATCAATTTGTTCCTAATGACTTCATATCATTGTTTTCTGTTTCTGTTTTAATTAGTGCTTTTTAAATATACCAATGTATTGGGGTCCTGGGGGACCCTGGTCAAAAGCACCCAATTCCGCCTATGCAGTTTTAATAGATGGAACTATTTCTTGAGTTCATGTTTGCCATGGGTCCTAATTTAAAGTATCACACACTATCAGGGTGGGGGGGCACTCTGTCAGTCATTTTGAAGGAGACAGACACAGATGCAGCAGACACAGATTTCCTCATGTGCTCTGTGACCCTAAATACTGCTCTTCCTAAGGTAAGATGATGTTCAAAGTCAGAAATACAATACATCATTTAATTAACTGTAACTTTCCTAAAATAATAATAATCTGTTTTTTTTTTTCAGATGACATTAATTACATAACTAATAATGTTTTGAGAAGAAATAAGTTCACATTTTGCTATGATGGTTGTTTCTTACAGTAGTTTATTCTTCAGTCGGTAGTCCTTGTATGTTAAATATGTTGGTAGGATGAGGGATAAAGAACTCTAACCATGTATTGTTTATGTGATAATGTACACAGTATGAACAACACTTACTAACTGCAGGTGCGATGCCTCCGACGCTGCCCGGTCCGGGGATGTTTCCGGCCACGGCGGCCGCCTGGGCGGCTGCTGCTGCCTGAGCCGTCGCTGCCTGCTGCTGCATCTGCCTGTGGCACTGCCTCAGGTCAAACACCTGACCAACACACAGAGACACAGCCAGGGCCAGTTACTACCACCACACACCGCTACAGCTGGACAGTGACTCCTGAGCAGTGCACTACTATTCAGTCTTTAGTAACACTTTATAACAGTTAGTACAGTATAATACCAATTTGCAACTAACAGTGAAGTAATTCCAAACATTCCAAATTTCCCATTAATGTAGCAAAATGTACTTATCGTTAATGTAATAGCTTTTTTCTTGTTACCGTAACATAATAATTACTACATTATTTAGTTTTTTACATTAAGAGGAAGGTTGAATTTTTTTAAAATGTAATATTATCTATATATATCTATTTACACTGATCACCATAGACCTCTTCCATGCATATTCATCCCTTTTTCAGATGCAACACCATAGTTAATAACCAAATGTGTGAGTGACAGATGTCCACTGAATTTTGACAATTATCACTTCAGTTATTACATTTTTAAAAACGGACAAATTCCACATTGTAAGGGTATTACTGGTGCACTGTTATTACATTAATAATAACCTTATAATAATAAACTTAATTTTCAGAGCACTTTTCAAAAGAAATGTTACAAAGTGCTTTGCAGTATAAGAAAAGGCAAATGGCTTAAAGTGCAAAGTACAATTCAATAAACAGAATCAAGATAGCTAAAAATGTAGTACATAGAAAAAAATATAAAAATGCAAAACACAGGTGCTGCAAAGTAAAACAGAACACAAGGTAAAACAATGCATTGTAATGTCTTAGGAAACGTATTGCAACACAGTAAGTATTAAACGGCTCTGTTGAATACTCAATGCTGATTAGCCAGTGAAGGCATTCTGAGGTCTGTTATTTCTGAATAACTACTGTTTCACATAACAGACTGCTGTTTCACATCATCATATTGCTCCATAATGACGAAGTCCAATCAGTTCTGTTCATTTCTAATCAAACGATTAGACAATTGTGACAAAAAGATGTTGCTGCTTGGTTACTGCAGACAGTTTTTTGGCTGAAGCTTGTAAGTTATAGCTTCCAAGAAAAACATTTTAAATCAATATTTTGTGTCAACTAATTATCTTAGTTTGCTTAGTAGCCATTTAATAAGCTGAATACTGTACAGCTAGTTATTCATTATTGCAAAATAAGCAGTGGTCGAATTACCCTTACACATCTAGGCGGGGCCCACCTCCACCCTCCCTCCACCCCGGCCCACCTCCACGCTATCAAATAGCAGCCTACTAGTACAATGCATATTAATCATGGAAATATAACCTTTAAGTAAAAGAACAGAATAAGCAAAATACCAATGCAAAACTTAAATCATGCAGATTTGGCAAAACAAGGTAGCTTATTAATTCATTAACTTTTCATCATATTTACTCTAGATGGTATTTAACCAATATCAGGTACAAAATATGGAAAAAAAACAAAAGACAAACATAAAATACTACAATAAATTGAGAACTTAAAATTCAGAACTAACTAATAGGAACTAATAATAAAGCACAGCCAATCTCACGCATTTATATTAATGTAGCCTATAACTTTTGTTGCTGAACTATACAACTGCAACAACTGAACAGCACTGAAAAGCATTGCATCAAAGACAAATGGATTCGGAACAAATTATCCACCTTTTACGCTCAATCCAATCCATCACGCCTTAACACATTTTGGGAAGTAACATTTACCCAAGTACTGTACTTACGTAAAATGCAAGTACCTCAAAATTGTACTTGAGTATTTCCATTTTGTGAGACTTTATACTTTTTCTCCTTTTATGTGACGGCTGTAGTTACTAATTACTTTTCAGAATAAGGTTTTACATAGGATGAGCTCCTAAAATATGATGCATAGTTAGTTTAAATTACACAACAGTATATGGAGTCATTAGACCTACAACATTAAAATACTTCTTACAGGTTAATGCATCGATAATGTAACACTCTGAAAGGGACCGTTCTTCAGAATGGGTACTTTTACTTTTGATACTTAAGTACAATTTACTGTTAGTATTTATACTTTTGACTTTTACTGGAGTATTTTTCCATTATGGTATTGCTACTTCTACTTAAGTAAGGGATTTGAGTACTTTTTCCACCACTGCTTATATATAGTGCTATGGGTCTGATGTCAAGTTAACTATACAATTGGCCTATGGAGTATTAAACCCCTACAGTTTTAAAGGAATAGTTCACCCAAAAATGAAAATTCTGTCATCATCTACTCCAAATGAAACACAGGTGAAATTTGTTAGTCCATATAACACACAGGGAGGTTGCCAGCACAACTTGGTAGCAGCCTTTTCCAAAACAACTGAAGTCAATGGGGACCTGTTCTTTAGAGCTCCAAAACAAAAAAAGCCAAACAATCACACTGTGAATAGAAAGACCTATACACCATTATTTGTTGCAAATCAATCAGCTGTAGTTAAGATTTGCACTAAATGATGGTGTAAATATACTGTAGGTCTTTTTGGAACTCTGAAGAACTGGTCCCCACTGACTTCAGTTGTTTTGGAGAAGGCTGCTATGGAGTTGTGCTGGCAGCCTCCCTGTGTGTTATATGGACAAACTTCACCTGTGTTTCAACTGGCATGAGGGGGAGGAGATGATGACAGGATTTTCATTTTTCCTTTTCCTATTCCTTTAAGACATTGAGTGTACTGTAGCAGACTGTATATACTGTGAGCTGGATTCAGACCTTGATGTAGGCTCCGGGGTAGATCTTGTGCACAGCGTCGCCCGGCGCTCGGCCCGCCTCTCGGTCCAGGTAATAGCTCTGTACGAACACGGCGTGGTCGCTCATACAGCGCATCCACACGTCTCCCTCGCCGCGACACTCCAGCTGCACGCCTTTACCTATGTGCAACCTGGAGGAGGAGGAGGCGGAACACTATGAGGACCACGGAACACCACGTGAGCTTATATGATGGAAGATGTTTTGGCAAGTGCACTCGTTTCTGCGTTAATATTCTAAATCCTGACAAAAACATTCCTTAAAATAAGAGTGTTTAGCTGTTAAGTCAAGCATATAGTAGTCCACAGTCAAGTGTAACAAAACGCCATGTTATCTGTTCAGTCAGATCTGTTCAGTCAGTTATGCATTACTACTGCTTTGTAAAAAGCATGAAAGGACTATGAAGTGGGGCTGTGTAGCTAAATGGACACAACACAAGACTAACCCATGATAAAAAAAAAAGAAAAAAAAAAGTGAATTTAGATTGTTTTTTAGATGTGTCAAGTACACCAGGCACAAAATTAGTGAAAAAAATAAATAATTTAATGGTCATTTTCATAGTCCCTCTATGCACTTTTTTTTTTTCAACTTAACTTGTAGATATGGCCACCAAATTTGACAGGTAATTTACAGAGGCTTTTGATATCTTACCGCTGATATCGATAAAGTTACATATTATGCAAATGAGCACACTGGTTGCCCCGCACCAATCACACTTAGACAAAAATCAGTTTCTCAAATTCTCCCCTAAACTTTTGTTCTCAGTTCCACTTTGTCTTGGATGGAATGGAAAAGATAATTATTATCCATGGCACAATGTTATGCTACGCACCATGTTGGTTTTTATACCCTCTATTGTCCCTCCAAAAATAATAATTTGTGTGGGAAGATATCCCTTTTGAAGTTTTTTTTGTTTAACTAAATGTATCCATCTAGCTCGCTTGCTCACTTGAGGAAAGCATAATTTCAAGATTACGAAAAGATTATCGAGAAGATAATGGATTATATTTGGCCAAAAGAAATGAAGAAAATGATGGATGATGGAAAATTACTTAATAGGTCTACATGAACACATAATGTTAAATTACTTAATAGGTCTACATGAACAAATAATGTTAAATTACTTAATAGGTCTACATGAACAAATAATGTTAAATTACTTAATAGGTCTACATGAACAAATAATGTTAAATTACTTAAAAGGTCTACATGAACAAATAATGTTAAATTACTTAATAGGTCTACATGAACAAATAATGTTAAATTACTTAATAGGTCTACATGAACAAATAATGTTAAATTACTTAAAAGGTCTACATGAACAAATAATGTTAAATTACTTAAAAGGTCTACATGAACACATAATGTTAAATTACTTAAAAGGTCTACATGAATAAATAGTGTTAAATTACTTAAAAGGTCTACATGAACACATAATGTTAAATTACTTAAAAGGTCTACATGAACACATAATGTTAAATTACTTAAAAAGTCTACATGAACACATAATGTTAAATTACTTAATATGTCTACATGAACACATAATGTTAAATTACTTAATATGTCTACATGATCAAATAATGTTAAACAGGGAATTTGTGTGGATGCTCGTCCCCAAAACACGGCCAACAAAACGGGCACAACTGACCACTTTTCACAGACCAAAATCGGCGCAAAGCGAAGCGGCCGTGATTGGGTCTGCTGCATATTTTTAAGCGGCGAATATTTTGAAAAAATGTAATGTGCAATCTTAACTCCAAAAAAGACACAGAGTAGAGAAGCACATGTCCTCATCCATCCAGCTACGGGGCCACAGACCTGGCTCTCTCGCTGGCGTCGGTGCGGTGGACGTTACTCAGTTGCCCCAGGCAGAAGCGGTCCCCTCCCGAGGGGTCCACGTAACCGTCCACCGTCACCACGGGGCAGCTGGATGGCACCTTGAACATCTCGCCCACTTGAACGTCCATCTCAAAGTAGGAGATGGAGCACCAGAACTCCGGCCCTGCAACGGGAAATAAACGGGAGGGAGAAACGGTGTTGTGAACGAGTGAGTGAGTGAGTTACCAAAACACAGGTATGGAGGGTTTTAAGGCCCGAAACTAAATTTAAAAATACATAAATAATTATATAATAAAATGCTTAAATAAATGAATAAATAAATAATTATATAATTTAATGCTTAATAAATATATAATTATATAATAAAATGCTTAAATAAATGAATAAATAAATAATTATGTGATTTAATGCTTAACTGTCACCATAAATAAATAAATCACAAATTAAATGAGACAATAAATATATAATTATATAATAAAATTCTTAAATAAATGAATACATAAATAATTATGTGATTTAGTGCTTAATTGTCACCATAAATAAATAAATCACAAATTAAATGAGACATTAAATATATAAATGTTAAATTTATTTGTGTATTTATTCATTTATATATATATTTATATATTTACACATTTGTATATTTACTTATTCATTTGTATATTCATTTATTTATTTACTTATTCATTTATTCACATATTTATTTATCTATTTAAAAAGCATAGGAATTGGCATTTGCCTCCATCTGTTCAGCTACAGCCAACAAATCTACCATTGTAGCACGCAAGATTTCATTAAGATCTGCACTGGGTGCTGCCATCTTGAATTAGGCAAAAGCAGTAGATTCAGTCGCAGGGCAGAGTCCGCCCCCTGACTTTTGATGGATTATATATTTTTGATAATTATATATTTATTCATTTATTTAAGCGTTTAATTATATAATTATTTATGTATTTATATATTTAGTTTCAGCCCTTAAAACCCTCTATACACAGGATCTGATGTAGCTATCCCTTGTGCTATTTAAACCTGGCCTACCTTTCATTGTCAAGATGTACATATTAATGACGGTTACGGGTTGGCTCTGTGTTTTCACATTTGTTTAGAAGCGTTAATATTCACTCCTATTGATCAGTGAATAGATACTAAAAAACACTAGTTCAACAATAGCACATGAGATTAGTGGCGACATTAAGTTTGCGGTGGTCTTGACTGTTGGCACAACACAACTAAGAGAAAGTGTGACAAAGTAATCCTTTCTAACCAGGATGATTGGACACAGGAGGAGGGAAAGGGGTTGAGCCATGATGCTGAGACCCTGAAAAGCAAAGAGAGGAGTAGATTAGTCAGCGATAAAGCAGAAAAACTAACAAGAATATTATCCTTCTGGGTTTCCATACAAAATTAGTAGTATTTCTTGAAAAGTGTGATTCTGAACAGATAAGATAATAGTATAGGATGCCCCGGTGGTACACAATATAGTGTAGATTCCGGTACTAGAGGCTGCCAATCTTTTCGGCGATCCTCTCATTTGATTATGGTAATAATACTAATGTCTCAAAATGACTGTGGTAATGATAACACGTAGCACCTTTAATATGTAGCTTTGGGTGATGAAGTAAGTCTCAAATTGTTTCCAAAACAACTACAGTAACAATCAGTTTCATAAGCTCAGTGTGAACATTGTCATTTAAAGTGAGAATCTATGAAAATGACTATAGATGTGACGTCCACTTCAGTTCTCTATTACAGACACAACACGGGTTTTGAAGCATATCTTACAGAAGTGGTTTGGATGATGGAGGGGAGGTTGGTGGCCACGCCCGTTCTGCTGGGGTCCTATTGGAGTGTAGGAGGCCGTGCTGCTGCCTGTCCAGGTTGCTGAATTTCAGAGAAGCACAGGGTGAGGATGACACATGCAACACATGAGCATCAGTATGAGTACAGTGGATCTGACTGACTGTCTCTGTGACTGGAATGAAATAAAGGTTTTGTAGAAACATGTAAAATTATAAAATTATGATTGATGTATTGATCGTGGACCCCAGGGCTTTAGGGCAAAGCTAATGGGGGTCCTAACAAATAAACAAATAAACAAATATCATGGTAGGTGGGCCTTCTGGTGGGATCACATGGACACAAACTTGATACAGGTCTCAGTAGGGATGGGACAATATATTGAAATTCAATATATAGCAATACGAAAATGTGACAGTATGTGTTTTGGGACAGAAAAATTAAATGATATTAGCTCCATTTTATTTTTTTCACAAGCTCTGCATCCACGTTATATTATTTGCATTTTGTAATAGGGCATCATATATGGTTATCATGATAACCATAAGGATTTTTCTCGATATCAATATATATCACGATATGGTTCATGAATGCAAAATCACATTAAATAATCAAATTAATGTTCATCTCATTGAACCGAATGGTAATGTTAGGTGTGATGTCAAACAAAACAGAAATTTTCAAATAATATTCCTACCATACCTCATTTTATCACTTTTTAAGTAAAATTTACTTGTCATCATCAATTCAGACAGCAGAAATGTGTGTCGCGATATCAAAATATCTTCATATCATCACGATATGATTCCACTGAAAGACGATAAACGATAATATTGAATTATTGCCCAGCCCTATTTTGTTATGACATTTTTAAATGATTGTTTATATTCTAGCAAGCCAATGCCATCGCTAGAAAGATTTGTGGCTCAGAAATAAACAGAATTCTGCACAGTCAGACGTTGTCATCACTGAACTTTTATTTATTACATCGTATCGCGGTTGTATCGCATTGTGAAGCCCATATCGAATATTGTGATCTCCAAGTAAAATCCATCCATGCCCGGATTAAACATGTCCTGATCCCGTATCAGTTGACTGCGCAGTGCCCACATGGGTACTGCGACAGTGTGTGACAGTGTGTGTGTGTGTGAGAGAGAGGGAGAGAGAGAGAGTAGAGCGGAGCGGCGTTGCCAACTTGGCGACTTCCTTGCTAGATTTCAGTGACTTCTAGAGACTAGCGACACATCTATAGCGACTTTCTGGGAGCATCTGTGAAGTTCGTGTGACTCCCGATGCAGTGAGACAAGACAGCACTGACAGTACAAGCAGAAGCCCTCTCTCCGATGAGAGGATGAGAGGTGTGTTGTTGATAAGGCTGAATAATTAATCGAAATTTGATCAAAATCGCAATATGGCCTACTGCAATTTTCAAATCGCAGGAGGCGCAATATTTGTTAAAGGTGAAATGTGTCAAAATACCATTTTTAAAGTAAATATTGTGGTGCTGCAGAGATGTCCTGGCCTACACATCATATTCTACAGACTTAAGAAAACATCTTTGTTTGGTACAGATCCCCGCAAAAATCACACCATAATCATTTTAATACGTTTTTTGATGAAAATGAGAATAATGATGTAAAAATGATCATTCCCTCTAATATCGCAAATCATATCGCAATTGCAATATCAGTCAAAATAACCGCAATTAGATATTTTTTTCAAACTCGCTCAGCCCTAGTTGTTGGTTTCGCTAAACTCACCGCAGGCTTTCAGTTGCAGAAGATTATCTCTAGTGATTTGTTTAGCAGTCATTACTACTCTCATTCACTCAGATTAAACCCCCACACGGAAAAACGGTAATCGAATACTGGTTAGAGATAACAAATACTCGCTATTTACATCCCTAATATCATGAAAATAATCCCTAATACCATAATAATGACAAAAAATACCATAATGTGACATTGTTTTTTAACTATAAAGGCAGAATATCATACTGTGAAGCAGCGATACAGAGCACTGAATGACATCAAATATTAAGATGAGTACTCATTTATTGGGTGTGACAATTTAGTACAAATAAATTGGCTTAAATTCGGTATTGCTACACGTTTAAACTTAATTGCTTTTATTTTTAAGGTTAAATGTCCAAACTGGAAGTCATATTTTCTGGTTATTCTGGCCAGTATAACGCAACTCTGCTTTCACTTGGAAAGCCGGCTCCTACGTATGTACTGTATATGTGTTACTGTTATGTGTAACTCACTGTGGAAGGCGGCCTGCTGGCTCTGGGTGTGTTTGCTGCCGCTGTATCCGTTCTGTCCCTGGGGCTGCGGGGGCGGTGGGGGGGGCTGAGGCTGTGGGGCCTGGGAGGGCTGCTGGGGAGTCTGCTGCTGCTGCTGCTGCTGCTGCTGGGGGGGCCCGTGGGTCGGGGTGGAGGGGCGCGGCGTCGGGGTCATCGGGGTCATGACCTGAGCCTGAGGGGACGCGATCTGGAGCAGGCCTTCGCCGTGGCCGCCCTGCATGGGCAGCATGGAGCCAGAGCCGGACACTGGAAAGGGGAACACGAGGGAACACATGAAGCCAGAGAGGGGAAAAAAGACACATGACTAAAGAAAACTTGAAAATCAAGACCCTGGAAAAAAAAAAAACACAATCCACGCTCAAGAGTAGGGCTGGACCCAAATATTCGACTATTCGTTCGTTGGGTAGGTATTCGGTTTTCAATTTTGGGATTCGGATATTCGTTTTTTTAAATGTAATTTTATTTATTCTATTTTTTTACTTGCATTCAAATGTCAGTCACATTTGCTGATCGCCATGGTGGCACAGAGAAAAAAGTACGACCTGAAATTCAAGCTGTCAGTTGTCAAATTTGCTGAACAAAACTCAGGAGAAGCAGCAGCAAGACATTTATCCATTGATCTTTTTTTTTTAAATCTTTTTTCTAAGGTAGGCTACCGGTATTTTGATACGGGGCTCTCCCTCTCTCTCTCTCTCTCTCTCTCTCTCTCTGTGCTTTAGAACGTAACCGCTGTGAAACAATCAGAAAATAACGTTTTATTTATCTGATTCACCGGCTTTCTCGCTACTACCGCTCCCTCTCTACATTCACTTTCTAGCTCGCTCGACCATCTCTCTCTCTAGCTCGCTCGACCATCTCTCTCTCTCTAGCTCGCTCGACCATCTCTCTCTCTCTCTCGCTCTCTCTCTCTCGGGCTATTAATTGAAGTTATATGTATGTTAAGTATGTTTTCAGTGCTGTGTTTTTGTGAGGAGGAACTGTGACTATGTGTGAACTTTGTTGGGTGAACTGTTGCCCGTGTATGGAAAGCCAAGCAGTTTGAAGGTGCGTGATTCTTAACACTAACCCCCCCCCCCCCCCTACTCAAGAGTAGAGCTTTTTGTCAGCCCAAACAAATAAAACCCTAATAATTTACTAATAACGAGATTAAAAATTTTGCTGGACCCATGCCCAAGCAAAACCTAACAATTAGGTGTGACATTCCGCCTGACAGACCCAAACCCACCAGGTCAACTCGGGTCACAATGGGTTTTGGTACAAACGTCAGACTCACTTCAAAGGCCTTTTCAACTCCACTGGCATCAAATATGAACATTGCGTTTTTTCCCTGTTTGTGGAAGTGTGTGGAAGCCTCTCACATATGATCGCATCAACCCCGCAACTCAAATGACTGTTCGATTGACTCTAGGATTTGTCAAAGGCGATGCTGAAATTCATTGATGTTGGAGACTAGGCTTGGGCGATATTCAAATTTTAATATTGCGATACTGTCCCGCCAAAATATCGCAATGTACAATATTATCGGCGTTCATGGAAAGGGGGGAAGGCAGTTTTTTTTCTTTTCTTATTTTCTTATTTTCAAATTTAATTTTATAATAATTATTATTATTAATAGCCTATACATTTTATCTTACTATTCAAGCACTGGAGGAAACAATGGCCATTTGGTGTAATTTGCTCATTCCCAGGAAAATTGTGGAAAGGGGAACCTACTTGAAATAAAATGACACATTTTTCACTACAGCTATGGTTATTTTTGTTTTTTTACTATCCTACCACTAGTAGATTCTAGGTATATAAGTTTAAAAGCTTGTATAATTGTGATCTAAGCAACACATGGTGCCGCGGCCAGGTAGGGTGGGATATTCGATATCATGGAAAATATTGTGATATCATGATATACGATATATCAGCATTTCTCAACCTTTTTCATATCAAGGACCCCTAATTTAGTCCACATTAGAGCCACAGACCCCATTTGATGAGATTTTGTCTCTCGGACACAAGTCTGAGAATATCTTTATTATCAGATACGATTTTGTCCAGAATCCCATGACTATCTGTATTGTAGGTAGAGAGATAACAGTGAAACTATGATCAAAACAGTCATCCTTCTACATTCTCTAACTGTGTTCACTTCTTGTAAATGAAAAATAATGCTGAAATTTAATAATTCATCAATTTGCGTGGGACCCCCCTGCAACCCCCTCGAGGACCCCTGGTGGTCCCCGGGCCACGCGTCGAGAACCACTGACAGAATGTTCATGACTTGGCTCTGACCTGTGGGTGAGACGGGCAGGTTGGGGTACCGGGTGACGGACGGGGGTCCGTGGGGCTCGGAGGGCAGCTGCAGGGGCGGCAGGGGCTGGCCGTAGTGGTCCGGAGGGGGCAGCTTCAGGGCCCCCTGGTGGTCAGACGGAGACATGCCGGGCGGGAGGTCCATCTGAATGCAGTCGTGGATGTATTCCTCCTTGATTAGCCTGCCTGGGGGGGCTGCCAGGAGTCAAGCGGACATTGGTTATTTATGCTCATGTGCCATCTGACAGTAACTTTACTTTTCAACATGTTTTCATCAGGCGTACACAAACATTTAATAACTATGAAACTAATGGAACTGCAGTGGCCTGTTGGTTACAGAAGGAAAACCAAAGATTTCAGTCTCCATGTTGTCCTTATTCTCAGCCTTCTTTTGGACAGGGAGGTCAAACATGTCTAGGGTTGCAAAGGGGTGGAAAATTTCCGGTAAATTTCCGGAAAGTTTCCGGTAAATTTCCATGGGAAGTTAAGCTGGGGAATTTTGGAAATATTCCAAATTGGAAACTTTCCATGGGAATTATGGGAATTTATGGGAATTTATGGGAATTAATGGGAATTTATGGGAATTAACTGGGAATTGAGGGTAATTTAATGGAAAGGTATCATATCCAAGCATAAATATTTGTTTTGTTATAAGCAGACATCCGTCCAAAATAATACAATTAAAACAGATTTATTTGTAAGTAGAACTTTATCAAGTGTTAAATATTTTATTGAACAATCAATTCTTTCATTGAAGAACAAAAACATGAATGTTGAGTTAAATATTACTCATCCCCCCGACCCAACCCATTCAAAAATTAATAAAAATGCACAGGAATGCACAGTGCATGTAGGGGGCGTGGTCTCAATAGCCCTGCAGTAAGCAGTGTGCTATGTGTGCATGTGATTGAGGAATAGCATAGATATTCAACTGTACTTGCATGATATCTGGTTGTTTTAGTCAGGATTATGCTAAAATATATTTTCCCCAACTATATTTAAGTTCCCTATTAAGAGCATACCTTCAATTTCGTAAATTCCTGGTTTATTCCCGTTTATTCCCATAAATTCCCGTTAATTCCCATAAAGTCCCGTTAATTCCCATGGAAAGTTTCCAACTTTGAAAATTCCCGGAATTTTGCAACCCTAAACATGTCTGATTCTGTGATCAACGTGTCTGACATTCCTACACTGTGATGTTGTAGAATTGAACTCACCTGTATTTTGCAGGCTGAGGCCCACTGCAGGAGAGGGAAAAAAAAAAAAGAATAGAAGTAAGGTGAAGTGAGGGAGCGAGTTAGACAGAGGATGAAGGATCAGTAAGCACAAGGATGACAGCTGTTCCAATTGTTTGTGATAAAATGAAACATTTTAAGCAGATACCGTACATATTAACAGTCCTAATCTGGGCCATGTGTCGGACCGTGAGGTGGACCTACCGATGCCCGGTGAAACCACTCTCTCGTAATGGTAGGGGTTGACACAGACGTTGTCATACTTGAGGTCGAAGGCGTACTGGCAGAACTTGACGTGCTTGAGTTCGTTTTTGTGGAGGTCAGGCCAGCGCCACAGCCGGGCATAAATAACGTGGGGGAAGCCTTTCCTCCCTGCCACCTGCAGAGAGAGCATAGCACCGTTGGGACAAGACATGCGCAATTCCTTTCCTTCGCTGTCCGTACTGTGTTCAATCATTTCTCTTGCTTTGCTGGTAGGGCTGAACAATTAATCGAAATTTTATCGTAATCTCAATATGGCCTACTGCAATTTTCAAATCGCAGGAGGCGCAATATTTGTTAAAGGTGAAATGTGTCAAAATAGCATTTTAAATGAAATATTGTGGTGCTGCAGAGATGTCCTGGCCTACACATCATCTTCTACAGACTTAAGAAAACATCTTTGTTTGGTACAGATCCCCGCAAAATCACCAGACCACAGCCATCAGACTTTACAACACCTCAGTCAATGGCAGGGGCTCATGACCTCGGCTGCTTGATTCTGTGAAATATTACTACTGGACTCTGTGTAGGCTTTACTCTGTCAAGGACTGTGTGGACCCTGTGCAATAATACCACTGGACTCTGTGCAATAATCCTCAAGGACTATGTGGTACTTGTTACTTTTTATTGGCACCTTTTATTCATTTATTTATTTATTTATTTATATGACTCTTTGCTTTTAAGTAATTTTGTTTTTTAACCCTGTGCATGCTGCATTACCTTCTTTTATTGTGTATTATCCCTAATCGTTATATGTTAATACAGATTGTGTGAGCTACTGGACACCTGGATTTCCCCACGGGGATGAATAAAGTATCTATCTATCTATCTATCTATCTATCTATCTATCTATCTATCTATCTATCTATCTATCCGTTTTTCAATGAAAATGAGAATAATGATGTAAAAATTATCATTCCCTCTAATATCGCAAATCATATCGCAATTGCAATATCAGTCAAAATAATCGCAATTAGATATTTTTTCAAAATCGTTCAGCCCTAGTTGTTGGTACACATAGTCCCAGGTAGGTTAAAAAACTTTGCCTGACTACTGACTTCACACCCCCATAACTTAATTTTTTTTCCTTAATTATCAATAAAGATATTGGTTAACTGCTTTACTGTGTGGAGTCCCTCAATTGTTGTGACTTCCACAATAACAACGCCCATCAACTGCCTGCGTTTGTGCACTACCCTGGATTATTATGCAATGGAAGTACACACAGCACTCTGGAGACAGTCTCAACATTCAGTGAGCAACTTTCTGGCAGTCAGGAAACTAATAAAAAAAGATTGTTCTTGCTCTGGTCCAATCTGATCGTCTCAAGTCTTGGGTCTCTGAAGCTACAATTTAAATGTCATTTTACAGTACCTCAACAAGATAATGGTCTGGTTTTGGGTCTGGCGTTCTCAAATCTTTTTTTGGATCGATTGGATCAATTTTTGGACGCATGAAGAGTGAACACGTCTCTGCCCACAGGAAATGACAAATCAAAATTTAAGAGTGAAATCCAAAGTGTCTCCTAAACGGCAATGAGTGAGCGCTCTGTCCAGAGAAAGCTGGACAGCAACCTTAGATCTTTTGCCTCTCTCGTCCAAGGATACGAAAGGGGCCGGCAGTGGCAGTGGCAGTTTACTGACCTCACGATACAGGATTTCTGGGTATTGAAATCAAAAAATCAAGCAGTTGACTCACTGTCATTTGGAGCTACCGACATTCAAAGTTGTCTAGTGTAGCTTTAAGTAATGTGGTGACAGCGGGGAAAAGGTGTGTGTGTGTGTGTGTGTGTGTGTGTGTGTGTGTGTGTGTCTCAGCAGACATCTCGACATGCCCACCTGATGCCTTCTTGCATCAAAAGGCTGCTCTTTTTTATAGACTATTGCACTGAGAAGAGAGAATGACAGATTCATTAAATTTTAAAGGGAAAATTAACAATAAACTTCATGACGATATGAGTGTGCTATACTGTGTGTACAGTTTTATTGGGATGTAAATTGTTCTTTTCACTGTGTTACTACGATTGCAAAATGAATTTATTTTGGTTAATTCTACTTGAAATAATTTGGCTGGAGGGGAAAGATTCAACATTGACATGCCAGGCATTGTTGACAATGTCACAGAAAACACAATGGTAACACTTTACAATGAGGGTCACTAAGTTAAGGGTTAGTTAATGCTTAATAAGCATTAAATAACCCTTAACTAACAGTTAACTAATGTGTCTGGTAATCATTTATTAATGGTGTTCATGTTAACTAAGGTATTAATTTATACATTATTTAATAGTCATCTTTATAAACTGTATAAATTAACACCTTAGTTAACATGAACACCATTAGTAAATTACACATTAGTTAACTGTTAATTAAGGGTTAGTTAATGCTTAATAAGCATTAAACTTAGTGACCCTTATTGTAAAGTGTTACCAACACAATTAGGCCTTAGAATCCTCACCCCCAATTTTCAATTTAATCATTATACTGTGTTTTGCATAGAATGCAAATAAGGAGGTCGCCCAAGGGAAGAACATATCAAAGGTTTTAAAGGATCAAATGTATTGTTTAATATGTATTTGTTGTGCATACTGCTTGACAAATTCAGTTAGTAGTGAGAAAAACCTCCAAAGCAGTAGATGGCGACAGAGGGCTAGCAACAGGGGCCTGAGAGAGCCGTCTGCACAGCTGCAGCCAGATGGTGATGCACCTATGCATAGTGTTGGTTAGACAGTGGCGCTGTCTGTGCTGACACAAACTGAATAGAGAGGAAAAGTGAAGAACACAGCTTTTGTGTGAAATGTTGTTTATTCTTGTGTTCAGTCTTTTCTAATAATCACGGACTTGATGTTGCGTTGTTTGTAATCAGCAGTATGGTTTTTTCCCCTTCAATAGACTCGTGATTATAATCAGAGAGAGAGGGAGAACAATAATCAGCTAATGGTGCAATAACACTACAACATAGTAAGTTAGCCAATGCTAGCCTCAAAAGCCTATAGTTTATACTGTAGAGTTTGAGACTTCAGTGCTTGCACAAAGACAGCTGATATCTGAACTAGCCCTATTTGACGATGTTATGAATTCACATTTAACAGGATATAAAGAATACATTTCTTTCCCCATCCAAGAGTATAGATCTTTGTTGGCTACACAAGACTGAGCTTAATGCTAACAAAGTTCAGGATGATCGTAAGCTTATATTAACAAGACAATCACATTGGTTGCTTCAACACTGAGAGTCGAAATTCAAAACCCAGTGAGCTGAAAAGTTTGTTGTTTTGAGTTGTGTTTCTGTGGTTGTGTTTCTGTGTCTGGCCGCCAGTAGCCATGCATGTAAATGGACATCAATCACATGTGAAGCTGAATCCAACACTGAAGTGATTCACTGTGAGGAGAACAACAACAATAAAACAGATCTTTCTAATGATACACTTATTTAAAGACTTCTGTAAAAACCAATCAATCAGAACGTAAGAGTCAAATCCAAAAGCTCTTCAGCATCTCCACCCTCACCACACACTAAGACATTTAATTTACTAACGTCACCTTACAGGATTTCTGGGAAATTAAGTCCTCAAAATTCAAACAGCTACCTCTCGCTTCCATGTGGGGCAAAACTGCCTAGTGCATTGAATTGAGTGCATTGAGTGTGAATTAAAGTAACAAGGAAACACCATTTTGATGGTGTATGGCTTCCGTATTTCAATGTATTTACAATTGAAATAACATGGGGGATGGACCATTATAAACACAGACAGATGTACGCTTGCTGCTGGTACACCATGAAGTAACCAATAAAATAAACTGTTTTCCAGGATGTAAAAGTAATTGGATTTTAATAAAAATACAAGGAAATTAATTGTGTAAATACTTTGGCATTTATTGTTAAATAGGTGTACGTTATGATATTGTGAAAACCAAGGTGAAAGAGACATTTTTCATTTCATTTTGACTTTAAAAAATAATATTGTCACTTGGTGCTTGGTGGTACTGATTGGGTGGGTAAAAAGCCCAGTGTGTATGGGAGAGAGTGAGTGACATGAGACAAACTGACTATTGGATTAACCTAACACACATGTAGGTCTGCTCTGACTTTAGTCCCCCCCCCCGTGTGTCTGTGTATGTGTGCGAAAGGAATAGAGATAAAGAAAGAGACTGAAGGACAGATGGAAAGAGAAAAAGAGACAGAGCGATACAGAGAAAGAGAGAGAGACAGAGAGAGAGAGTACACCATGTCGACTCCTTGACTCCTACTTAGAAGTTCTGATTACTCGGCCTTCTTGGAGACAATGAGTGGGGTGCTGAAGAATATTCCACCTACAAACTCCTTAGTCCTACTGGAAGACTTCAATGCTCACCTTGGCAACAACTGGGAAACCTGCAGTGGCGTGATTGGGGGGGAATGGTGTCCCAGACCTGAACCTGAATGGTTTGTTGTTATTGCACTTCTGTGCTAGCCACGGATTGTCCATAACAAACACCATGTTCTAACACAAGGAGGTTCAAAGGTGTACATGGTACATTGGGTCAAAGGTCAATGATTGACTTTGTAGTTGTTTCTTCAGTCCTGAAGCCATTTGTTCTGGATTAGAGCTGCAACGATTAATCGATTAATCGAGTAGTTGTCAACTATTAAATTAATCAATAGTCAACTATTTTGATAATCGATTAATCGGTTTGAGTAATTTTTTAAGAAAAATAAGTCAAAATTCTCTGATTCCAGCTTCTTAAATATGAATATTTTCTGGTTTCTTTCCTCCTCTATGACAGTAAACTGAATATCTTTGGGTTGTGGGCAAAACAAGACATTTGAGGACGTCATCTTGGGCTTTGGGAAACACTGATCCACATTTTTCACCATTTTCTGACATTTTATAGACCAAACAACTAATCGATTAATCGAAGAAATATTCGACAGATTAATCGACAATGAAAATAATCGTTAGTTGCAGCCCTATTCTGGATGCTTGCAGGTGAAGAGAGGGGCTGGGCTGTCCACTGATCCCCATCTGGTGGCGAGTTGGTTCAGATGCTGCGGGAGGCTGCTGCACAAACCAGGTGAACCCAAATGTTCAGTGAGCGTTTGCTGGGAATGCCTGCGATTTCAACTCTCGTCTCTGAATGAGTTTCTCCTAAATCCCTGGAGCAGGTTGGCAACATGAATCGATGGACCCTGTTCAAAGCCTTTGTCATAGAAGTGGCTGCTAGGATCTGTGGCCAAAAGGTTGTTTTGGCAACCCAAGAACCCACTGGTCAACGCCGGCAGAGAGGGGGGGCTGCCAAGCTGAAGAAGGAGGCCTTCGGGGGCCCTCGTTGGCACAGGGGACTTCTGACTCAGCTGACGGGTATCAGCAGTCTAAAGCGGTTGCCAAAGCAAAAGGCCGGGTGTGGGAGGAGGTCATGGAGAATGACTTTCGAGGGGGCAAAGTCTCAAAGAAGTCCTGGAAAACCATTTGGCGACTATATAACTACTGGTGTGACGAGTCAGCTGGCTGTGCCATGCAATCCTTTGTTGTGTTCATCACGTGTATTTGATCTCCTTTACATGTACTGTAGTGCACACGATGGGCCTGAGGTTCCAAGATCACAAATAAGACGTGCTAAATTGCGTTTACAAATGCACATGTGGTAAAGTCTGCCATTGCGGCTGATCAGCTAAGAATAATTGCATTGATGACGTCAGGTACAACCAATCATATTTAAATGAGGTGCTTTCAACCATGGAGAGCTTTAAAAATCATTTTACCAATAAACGTATTTAATAATAATAATAATGATTTGGTAACACTTTACAATGAGGGTCACTAAGTTAAGGGTTAGTTAATGCTTAATAAGGGTTAGTTAATGCTTATTAAGCATTACATAACCCTTACTTAACAGTTAACTAATGTGTAATTTACTAATGGTGTTCATGTTAACTACGGTATTAATTGATACATTATTTAATAGTTTAGTAATAATTTTACTAATAGTAATAGTAAAAAATCACCAGATACAAATGGGTAGTTTTAATCTTGATCTGTACCACCTGTACAGACAAAAAAGAAAAAAGAAAACTAGGATCAAGGAATGCAAAGCGACCTATAAAGATATATTAAAACTGTTTTTTAGGTACAACACAAGGAAGGTTTAGCAGGGAATACAAATGATCGAGATGTAAACCAAAAAGCCATGCCATGACTGTCACAAATGAACTTGAATTTGTTAATAATTTGAACTTTTTTGAGTTTTTATTGTAGATCTGATCAGGTCACGAGAAGGGTACGAGGTAATTTGACCACAGATGATGCCATGACAATTACTGAGGATGATATGTATAGTCAGTTTAACCGTGTTAACCCCCCGTAAATCTAGTGGTCCGGATGGCATTAGCTGTAAAATTCAAAAAATGTGTGCTGACCGGCCAGCACATCTTTTCCAACAGCTGTTTCAGATGTCGCCGGACACCGGAACAATCCACCACCCTTTCCACAGGTCGCGCCCAAAAATAACAGACCCACGGGCATGAATGCGTGAACCTCTGCCCCGATAAAATCCCTCAAGAAGATAGTGTTAAAACACCTTCTCCCGAGGGTCTCTCCCTTCTTGGATCTGTGTCAGTTTGCCGAACAGGCTGACAGGAGTGTGGAGCACAACATCTTTGAGCACTGTCATCAAGAACACAATCTTATTATATCGATATCGTGATATGAGACTAGATATCGTCTTAGATTTTAGATATCGTAATATGGTGATATGGCATAAGTGTCTTTTCCTGGTTTTAAAGGCTGCATTACAGTAAAGTGATGTCATTTTCTGAACTTACCAGACTGTTCTAGCTGTTCTATTATTTGCCTTTACCCACTTAGTCATTATATCCACATTACTGATGATTATTTATCAAAAATCTCATTGTGTAAATATTTTGTGAAAGCACCAATAGTCATCCCTACAATATTGTCGCAATATCGATAGAGGTATTAGGTCAAAAATATCGTGCTGTTTGATTTTGTCCATATCGCCCAGCCCTACCAGGGGTTAACCCTAAGCTGATCATATGGATAAATTAGTTTCTGGTGAAATGCAGCCAACAAGTTAGACTGAACTCTGTTATCATGTGTTCATATCGGTTTCATCCCCTAAGAGTACTAGTACTGGCGCCCATCAGAGCTGTGTCATGTCATCAATATTAATATACTCAATACCGCGGACATTTGTTATATGTCCGTGGTATTGAGGTATTGTGATGTTGGCCAAAGCCTACCCTGTACACCAATGAATGTTGTGCCACTGTTCCCCACTCACTCATTATTCAAATATGACACAGCATTAGTTTATCTTTTAAATTTGAAGACTGTGCTCTTGCAGAAACGAAGAGATTTTAAAGTAGATTGTTGTATCATGCAATTGTTTTACCAGAGTATTCAGTCCTTTGGCTTGATCTGTGGCAAGGACAGAGAGCAATTAGGATTCTCAATGGGCTACGAGACAGTCTCTGTTTGGTTCTCTTCTTTTCTATCGCAATAACTTTGTGATATAGCCACCATTTGCATATTTTATTAACTGCTGTTGGACCATAGCCTCTGCTTCTTACGGTATGCTGATTTCATTGAATGTTACTGTGTTGGTGTGAACTTTGAAAAGGTTTGAACCCTCCTCTCTATGGGAATCTTCCATGACATTAGAATATCAGCGATTGAGCAAATTGGGATTGTATTCATAAATGGTGATGTAACCATAATGTTGATGATGTAACCATGCATAAAGGGGTCACAAAAGAACTGCAGCAACACTATATGTAATACTGCCATCTAGGGGTTCAATACAGTGTGCATGAGCAACAGAAAGGTCTTTACAATTTAGCTCTCTATATCTGAAGAACATTTGGATAAACATTTCATTAGGATAACCTTTACTGAAATTCAAATATGATACAGAAGCTCTTTAATTTTATCAACTTCAGTATAGTAATATATGCAGTGTTGCTCTGAAAAGCTCCATTTGGGGGTTAGGTCAATAGCCAAATTATCCCAATACCTGCCAAGTTATCAGAATACTTGTCATATGGGCTAATTTGTTTTTGAGGGTAAATAATGATTAAAAAACACCACCAGAAATTGGGTAAAATTACTTGGATCCCCGGAAAGACTTTCAACGCGAGACGAGTCGGTTTCGCGCACACACTCTTCTCTCGTCTCCTCCCTTAGCCCTGCAACACACACCCTCACAGGATTTCTCTGAAGCGCTCATTTGGCATGGTTTGTCTGAAAAAAAAAAGTCTGTTTAAACTGACCAGTAGCTGTCCATATCCATGTTTTTACCACATATATTTCATGGAAATGCAGAAGCAGCATGAATGCTTGAAGTCCAGGAACTCGCCTCATCACACTACTGGAAGTGGGCAACGGGATATAAAGTTTGACCAATTCGGACACATATTTGCTTTTTTTTTTTTTGAAGTTAATATGGAAGAGGAAAATTAGTGGGCAACGGGATATAAAGTTTGACCAATTCGGACACATATTTGCTTTTTTTTTTTTTTTTGAAGTTAATATGGAAGAGGAAAATTAGTGGGCAACGGGATATAAAGTTTGACCAATTCGGACACATATTTGCTTTTTTTTTTTTTTTTTGAAGTTAATATGGAAGAGGAAAATTAGTGGGCAACGGGATATAAAGTTTGACCAATTCGGACACATATTTGCTTTTTTTTTTTTTTTTTTTAAGTTAATATGGAAGAGGAAAATTCTAAAACAAAACAATGATCATGATTATACAAAATAATTGCGGTTGGCTCTTATAATCACAATCACTTGATTCTTCAATTATTGCAGTAGGCCTATGTATGTTATTCTAATGTACTAACTAATGGTCAAACAAGCATGATGGTGACTTATACATGTTAGAAACAACATGTATGATATTCTAATGTGCCAACTAACGGTCATACAACCACATGGAGACTTACACATGTTAGAAACAACACGCTAATGTACCGACTAACGGTCATACAACCACATGGAGACTTATACATGTTAGAAATAAAACGTATGATAGTCTAATGTACCAACTAACAGTCATAGAACCACAATGGAGACGTATACATGTTAGAAACAATATGAATATATCTGGAGGAGGTCATGGGCATTTCAGAACATCTAAAGCCACTTTGTTGTTGTACAATGAGATTGAACCATTTTTCAGTCTATGTCAAGCCTTCTTCATTTTTTATTTGACAAATACATTTCCATCAATATTTTTAGAGAATTTATTTCTTTTTTTTGCACTATTGAGGAAGATTTATTCGCTTTTTCCGTTTACATTCGGCTTTTCTAATTCAAAGTAACACAGCTCGAGAGAAAAGACAGACGTGACGAGCGCAAAAGACTGTGGGTTATATGAAGCCTGGCCTCCATCTGAGTGGAGAAGGTCATGGAAGGTGACACATGATGTCCTCCATCAGCACTTCATATGGATTAGCACAGAGCCTATTGAGTGAACCTCTAACACAGACACACACAGAGTCTGTTTTGACTTGCTCTCAAAGGTCCCGATGTGAGCACATTTTCATTCTTTTACAAGTAGACACACACACACACACACACACACATACAGAGAGGGCCTGAAGTTAGCCCGCCCTTTTCCTGTCTGACAGACACAACAACTTTCACAGGCCTCTCCTCCTCCTCCTCCTCCTCCTCCTCCTCCTCCAGGGTAACGGCAGGTTTCTGAAAGCCAAATGTAAGACTTTCTGAGGCCTTTTTTAATGCTATGAAGACCTGGATTTAAGACCAATTCAAAAATCAAAATAAAGCAACAAAGCTGGCAAAACCGGCCTACTGTATATCCCATTGAACATAGCTAATGAAAATAACAGCAGGAAATAATTAAGGGACATGAAGTCCAGTTTGGTAAAGTAGATAGAATGGAGATTGTACTATTAACTGTGCTCTATAGCAGACAAATAATTCCATGGTGAAAAATATAAGACTTTTAACAACTGTATTTAAGACAATTTAATACTTTTACTCTAAGGCCTTAAAGCTATATCTCCCACTGAAACCTGATGATACAAACATCCTTCCCATACTAAATAACTGCCTCCATGATATTGTGCCGAACGGCTCAGCTGTGTCTGTATTTAAGATTTTAAGAACTCATGGATACCCTTTCCTCCACTCCACACCCCCTCCTCCTCCTCCTTCAATGGGAACTCCCTTCATCTCTCTCTGTCTGTTGCTTTCTATCAAGCCCCACCAGTCTCTGTGCTGCAGATGAGTACTGGGCGAGCTTTTCTACTCTGCCTTACAAATGCGTGATAATGTTTATAAGTCTCGTACGACTCCATGGTCAATGTAACAAACACCGCAATTGCAGAAGGCTTCTCAATCTTACATAGGTTAAATTCACTTCATTGATAGAGCTGAAAAAGAGGTATTGGCTATTCCAATTATAGGCTGCCTAAAGTTGATCTGCATTCATAACCATGTAGTGTAAGATGAGGCTCCAGAGAATCTTTTTTTTTTTCCTCCTGCATGGATAGCCGCTATTGCTAAGGATTTCATCATCCACCGCAGCTAACATTAGCTGTTTTCAGTGCAGTGAGGCTAGTTTTGCATTGCAGTTACTGTGACTTCCAGTTGTCTGTAATTTTATAGCACTAGCGACGTGAGTACAGGCAGCTACCAAGTAACCTTGTAGCATTAGCCACAATTAGCAAGGATTAAATGACTGAAGCCTCATAGCATTAGCTATTCCCATTAATTAGCAGCTCCACATTTTTAAATTGGCCCCAAACCTTTTAGCTTTGTTGTGATAAGGTTAGTGCTAGCTGTCTCCAGGCATGAAGTGTTTGAAATCGACTTTGCTGTGCTTTCATTACTATTCAATGTTTAGATGTCAGAATTGACGAGGGAATGTCTTTTATGGTTGCTTTTATGCAAGAGGTTTGGCTTTCATCAAAGGCTTGCTGTATATCCTCAATTTCTATTCATAGGCTAGTCTCCCCACAACATTTATAACAAAACATTAAAGGTGCAAAGCCCAAAAAAAAGAAGACTGAGCATGAACAACAGGGAGAATGAAACACTGTACGAAAGAAACCCGGAGAAGCAGCTAATTTGGAAAACATAGAGGACAAAGTGATACTTCTGAATAGACACGTAATAGGATATGGACCACATTTTAGCAAATTTAGCTAATTTACCCACTGTCTCACACAAACACACTGTGGATATCAACACCTGAAATGAAAACCCATTATATCTGACTTTTTTCTGACTACCTGTGAGTTGGATTTGGATTGGACTTGAATTCATACTTGATGGCCTCGTTTTGCCCAGGGGCCTCTGGTGCAGGAGAGCCATCTTTTCACCCGACCTGGTCTGCGGCTGCGGTTGTTTGCCTTGCCATTGCCCCGCCGTTGCTTCCCTGGGCCTGGTCTCTGCATTAATCTACCCTTGCTCCCGATGGCATTTGTGCCACTTAGACTTTATTTCCATCTACGTGCTCATTGTGGGCCCTAGGAACTCCCCCGCTTTGATGCTGTTCCTTGTTACTCGCCTATAGGGCTGAACGATTTTGAAAAAATATCTAATTGTGATTATTTTGACCGACATTGCAATTGCGATATGATTTGCGATATTAGAGGGAATGATCATTTTTACATCATTATTCTCATTTTCATTGAAAAACATTTTAAAATGATTATGGTGTGATTTTTGCGGGGATCTGTACCAAACAAAGATGTTTTCTTAAGTCTGTAGAATATGATGTGTAGGCCAGGACATCTCTGCAGCACCACAATATTTCATTTAAAATGCTATTTTGACACATTTCGCCCTAACAAATATTGTGCCTCCTGCGATTTGAAAATTGCAGTAGGCCATATGGCGATTTCGATAATATTTTGATTAATTGTTCAGCCCTACTCGCCTACTACTAAACACTTGCCAGTTAAATTCCGTTGCCCTTGCTGCTACCTCTTGTAAGCCAACATCACTTAGTGGGTGGGTTTCTGCCTGTTCACTGGATGATGTGGACCCAGCTTTCCAATTCGGTGAGTTAAGTCTTCAGCTGTTCTCTCTATGTTGGATTCACTGGTGAGTCGTAGCTTGCTTGTGCGTTACTAAATTCCATCTGTGGCTTGGTGTTTATTTATTAATGAGTTAGCACTATATCCTCACATCCACAGCTATTTCATCCTGTGTTCATAACTGTGTTAAATAGCTGGCCAAGAGTAGGCTACCTTTATCGGACTTTGAACCGCACCCTGGATCTGTGACTTATCAGCTACCAAGCCGATTGGAACTGTGACTTTTCAGTTCCCAAGCCAATTGACCTGTGACAACATGTCCATGTTTCTGCTACTCTTACTTGTGTTAATGAACTACAATACAAACTATAATACCAATGATGAAGTGCCAAAGATCAACTAAACAGCTCGATTGGAAACCTGCCTTCCGTTCCATCAATGACTTCTTCTCTATGTCCCAATCTCTTTGGAAAAATTTGGTCATATCACTGGAATGTATTCACCTGCAGAAATGTACCATATTTAAGTTATTTGTTTGAGCTGACTTCCAAGCAAATCAATCCGTCTCCAACGCTAAGTCAATGTCTCACTGTATTATCCTGCTACTCTTGCTTCTCTCTGGCAATGTCCAGCCCAACCCTGGACCTGATGTCCGATGTTCAGCCAATCCTGCTGATTTGGTATTGGTATTCTCCATTTGAACATTAGAAGTGTATTGCCTAAATTAGATTTACTCAAAGTCTGGATCCAAAGTCCGCAGAAAATTATTAGTGAAATGTATTAAATCGGAGGTCTTAGTGATTGGGACTGGCTAACTCCTTCCTCTGATGATCTAAAAGGTCAGTGTGAGGCATTTAACTTAACACAGTTAGGCCTAATTGAGTCTCCAACTAGACCAAACTCTAAAAACCTGGAGAAGTCCTCCCTTATCGATCGTATGTTTGCAAACTGTCTGCAGAAACTCACTACCTTCCCTAACAACGCGAGTGATCATTATGTTATGGCTTGTGTTAGGGACACCGAGATTCCTAAACCCCCTCTGCGCTTTGTTATCCGCAGAAACTACAAACAGTTCCCTGAAACAGAACAAGCTTTTCTCAATGGAAATACTTTAGTCCCAGTTTTTATCTGTTTCTGACAAACATGCCCCCTTGAAAAGATTCAGGATTAAATCCATGGTTCTCCCAAGACCTTGCCGATACACTAGATCTTCGAAATAGTCTTTGGGCCAGGAAGACTGTTAAATCTTTATCCCTATCCCTAGTAATAATAATCTTCCATTTGAGATTTCACTTGGATCATCACAGTCTGTCACAAATAAATCTGATATGGTGAATCATTTCAATCAGCACTTTATTCAGTCCTGTTCTATTTTTGAGAGCTGCTTTCTCCCAGTCTTTTGTTTGCCCTATGGCAAAAGAAAACAATTTTGCATTTAATTTTAGACCTTTTGCCGGCGCTGAGGTGCTCAAGGCCCTGCACCATTGATGGTGTCAAATCCTCTTGTCCTGACATGCTTGAACCTCATCTGTTAAAAAACTGCGGCTGACATAATTGCACCTCTGATTTAAAATTTTTCAAACAAACACGATGCCTTCTATCTGGAAAATGGCTCACGTTCTACCACTACACAAAGGTGGTGATCCTGCAAATTTGAATAACTACAGACCCATTTCTAAATGATCTGTCCTCGCAAAAACCCTTGAGAGCCTCATAAACTCTCAGTTGTCCGAAAATAACATTCTCAATAAGCACCAATCAGGTTTTAGAGCGGGCCCAGCACCACCTCGGCTATAATAAACATTGTTAATGATGTGACAAAACGCCTTGGACAGTAAATAACACTGTGCTTGTCTCTTTGCTGACCTGTCCAAGGCTTTTGAAACTGTTGACCATCAAACGCTCCTCAATAGATTACACGATGTTGGGCTGAGTTCTAGTGTGGTTGGCTGGTTTAAACAATATCTTTCTAACAGGAAGCAGTGTGTCTCTGTTGAAGTCTCTGGTCTGAAATCCAGCTTTTTAAATGTTAAAAATGGTGTTCCTCAGGGCTCGATTCTGGCTCCCATCCTCTTCAGTATTTATAGAAAAAATCTTTATGATGGCATTGTGGACACAAAAGCTCACTTTTATGCAGAGGACACTGTTTTTTATTCTATTACCCCCTCTGTAGACATCGCTCTATCTAAACTCCAGTTTGCTTTTCACACCCTGCAGGAAGATTTGGGTTCTCCGACTCAATTCAACTCTGCTGAATTCTGACAAGACCAAATTTATGACATTTTCCTGCGCAAACTCCCACAACTCAGCCCATTATGACAGCAAATAACATGCAAATTGTACATGTTACAAGCTCCAAGTACCTGGGAATCTGGCTGGATATATTGGCAAAAAAACTCAAAGTCAAGCTTGGTTTCTTTTTTCAAAACAAATCCTGGTTTTCTCAATACGCCAAGCAAAGACTAGTTTCCTCTACCTTCATACCAGTCTTAGATTACTGCGACATTATTTATATGCATGCCCCAGTCTCTGCACTTAAGACTCTTGATTCCCTCTACCACTCTACCACGCTTTGTCACTAATCTCGGTCATACTGTTCATATGCAAATCAGGGTTCCTACACATTTTCAATTAAAAAATTCCATACTTTTTCCAGACCTTGATTTGTTTTGAAGATTTTGTCTGGTGTTCAATATGATTCACGCAGATAGACATCTTGCCCCTGCTAACTAGGTCATATCACTGTATAGATGAAGATTGTTCTTCACAGCGACAAATATCACGATATGTGAGATGATTGGCAGGGTTCCTACATGGTTTCAATTTTAAAATTCCATATTTTTCCCAGACCCTATGTTCTTGACTGGATTTGATTTTGGTGGGTATTTGATATAATGCATGCTGACAGCGGCTGGGTAATAAGAGCGTCCCTCTATCTGAACATTATTCTTCACATCAACAAAAACTGTGGACTCCAAGTGGCTCTACAACCACATAAAAGCTAGAATGATGTGTGTATCGGACCTGAACCGCAACATTTTCCATACTTTTCCAGACATTTTTTCAAATTCCCAAACTATTCAAGACCTGGAAATTATAAAATTCATTTTTAATACTTTTCCAGACTTTCCAGACCTGCGTAGGAACCCTGGCAAATGGTCGACTACTTTACTGATCCAGCAATTGGAACTTTGTTTTTTTGGATTAAGTAGTTGAAACAATAATCGGCCAATCACCAAAGCCTATTTAGAATGTTTACCGGCAGATTATGATTGGTGGCCGATCGATCGGTGCACTCCAAATAAAAAGTTACTATTTCCAGTGTTTCAAAGGGGTAACATTCTGCTGTGGTACAGCTCCACAGCTGGACCATAAATGCCATGACAAACTTGCATTACTGATCATTTCATTGAAGGCAGTTTTAACCTGCTGATTTTGTAAGACACAAACCAAGTATACTATAAAGTATGAGCCAGAGAACCCTTGAGAAAATACTATTAAAAAGATAAATTTTCATTCTATTGTTATATGGTGCAAACATAGAAAGACAAAGTAGACTTAAAAGTGGCGCAGTAGGCTGAATTGAGGAGTAGACAAATAAATATAAAGTCATTGTATGAGTGTTGTTAACAACAAAATCTAAGGAAACAGTGAATTTTTCATTGTCTAGGTTGAAGTTACTCTGAATGTCCGAGGAAGACTGACCTGCAGCCGCCCGTCTAGCGTCCTCTGGATGGTAACACACTTGCTGGGGTGGACGCCGTTGGTGGTAATGGCGGTGATGAGCGAGTCCAGCTCATCCTTCTTCTCCTTCAGCTTCTTCACAAGGCTCTCGATGGCCCGCTTAGCAAAGCCTTCATTCTCGCCGCCCTGCCGGTGGCACATCAGGCTGTGGACGATGCTGAGGCAGGCATCGTTGCTGCTCGGAGGGTTCACCGACATGATGCTGACCAGCAGAGGACAGAAGAGGAAGGCTAAGGTCAGTGTGTTAGGCTCAGTGTACAGATAATATCCGCTGATCTGGCCTTTGATAGATACAGTATATTGGTGTTAGGGATGGGTTGCAAAAACCAAACAGGGGATCAACTGACTTTTGCAATTTGGTTGTTGACATTTAAAAAAAAATTCTATGTCATTTAATTGGCTATGTGTATCATGCTAAAACATCAATATATCACTGACAAAATTATGGGCGATACCTTGAAACAACATGCTCTGCTCAATTTACTTCAGAGACTGGGTGCCTTGGGATAATTACCATAAACAAATGAGACCATGGTGGAGACGATTCGTAGCCTCTATGTCACGCCAGTGGTATTGTTAGTGTTGGTGTTTCTCAAATTTAAGACCACATTTCCTCTAAACCCCATTGCTTCCTGTCCCCTCTCCCTATCCCTGGCATCTTTGACCTTGCTGAAATCGCTAAACATGCTGGAACCTGTTTCTACATCAGTCTTTCACTCCTACCACTCCTTCCACCATCTGCCATCGCCAGAAGCTCTGAAAGCTTTAGCTCCAACTGTGCTGACAGAACAGCGCCGTCTTCCTGTTTTGTGGCATAAAAGCAATCCAACAGATGTCCAGTCAAATCTGACCCAGTGGCACGCAATGTAAAATGCAGTATGCAGAGGCTGGTAGAGGCTGCCAATCTCCTCTGTCATGGTCTTGTTCGTTTACGGTAATTGTTTATTGCTTATGGTTCGGATCCCCATTAGCCTAATGCACAGGCAAAAGACTAGTCTTACTGAGTCCACATAAGCATACTTAAAAAAACAAAAGTTCTAACGATGCTTTTACTTTTGTACACACAATTAAAACAAAAAACAACAGCAACAAAAAGTAACTAAAACAATTTAAACCAAAATTAACAGTGTGATATCAAAGGTATTACACATACTAGGAATTCTACTAAAACATTTTCAGCCTTATTGACGACTAATTAATTGTATATTGTTAATGTAAGTGAGGACTTAAAATAACAGCTTTTACCAGTTGTTAAAATGCAACTTTACCCAAAGTATTGCGTATGTTTAAAGTGTGTTTAATGGACGCTCTGTTTCTGTCTTTTTCATTGCATTAGTTCTTGGACAAGGTAGTGCAAGCTATTTTGTGATTGCTGTTCTGGTTCTGTACTGATGAGTGTCAGAACAGTATTCTATTTGATTATAAAGAACTGCAGGGTATTGAGTATGAATAATATTTCTAAGAAAAGATAAACGGTTAGAAATCATAGGCCACCTGAGGCAGGAATGCATTTTGGCAAAGTTTGTTCAAAGGACGCAACAAAGGGTTAATCTAGTTTCTGTACGATTTGCAGCTTCAGAAGGTAAGTCTTAGATGCAGATGCCCAAATTACAGAACAGTAGTCAAGATGGCATAACACTAATGTCTGTACTACAGTCCATACCGACATATAGAAGATGGCAGATAGGTGGCACAGTTTCTAATGCAAGCAATGCTCCTTCCCATTTTACCAACAATCTGGTCAAAGTCTTCAGAGTCACCCCACGCAGCTTAACCTTCTGTACTTGTTTGACTAGTCGAGCCAATATTTGTACCTCAAATTTAGGTTCACTGGCTTGACTATGCCGTGATCCGAAAACTATACTCATAGTTTTCACATAAACCCATCATATCTAGACCATGTTCAGTGACCAGGAACCTCATTCATAAAACTGTGCATGGATTCCACACTAAAAGGTTACATGCGCACAAAAGAGGAAAAGTACATACATACAAGCCTCATACTCCGCCCCCTTAACTCCCACAATTAACCATAGATGGTTAATGAAATGCACTGAATGAATACTGATGTGTATGTAAATGTGCTTGTCATTCCATCCTCTGTGTGAGAAAAGCCGGAGCCAGAAGGAAAAGAGAAATTTCCCCGGGTGCCTCAGTTCAGCCATCACCAACCAGAAAAAGTTTGTTGAGAGGCAAAATGTCACAGTAGCTAATGTTAATTAGTTAATGCTGCCAGCTTCGAGAGCTGGACCCTTTATTAAACTAAAAATAAAAAAGAAATAAAGGTTGCCAAGAAGCGCATTGCTGCCCAGCAACAGTGTGTCAGTGCCACTGGCGGGACAAGGAGGCACCACAAAGCCCTCTCCTCTTGAACGTTTCACCTCGATAACGGGGGAAACCCTATTTAGTAGCATTGTGCCAGAAAAACAGGGTGACACTGACATGACATGAGAGAGGAAGATGAGAGAGCGGCAACTGACCCAGGTATCGAAAATGTGTCTTTTGTTTTTGGAAAGAGTGAACGTAACAACGCACTCAACATTTCACATGAATTCGATTTTTCAATAAAAACGCATAGACAAGTTCTTTATTCTCGTTGTATGGGGGATCAGACAGAGTGTGACCGGTGGTGAAAAGCTGGCTGAAGAGGACGGCTGCACCTGGCACCGGCGTCTCCAATGAGCCATGTAACCATAACGCATCATTATTTTATTACATTGAGACATCCAGTCCAATTGCCTAACACCTTGAATTTGTCAGATTTCATTATGACAAATGGTGACATATAGACCTGCGCACATTTTCACGCCAAGTTTGTTTTTATGAATGCGAAAATCTGCGTGGAAAGTGGCGCACGCACTTTTCAGGCAGGTTTTATGCGCACGCAATGTTTTATAAATGAGGCCCCAGATCGTTGATAAGTAGAGTCTTGGAGGTAAGTGACCTAATATTCACAAAGCCAACTTTAAGGGTAACAGTTTACACAGCTGATGGAGTGGGGTCTACAGTAGGCTTAATTAAAATTTTAGTTTTAGTGACACTGGTAGACCTATATTCCCTTGGTTTTTTGACTCGAGAGTTGCTGATCCTGACATGAATATAGCTACAATGTGGCATGAATAGTTGTCAGTAATGTAAGCATTTTTCAATATTGGCAGACAACATCTGAGCTCCAAATGGGCTCATGTGCTATAGAAGACTTGCCTGGGTCCAGACCTTTGAATCCGCCCACTCCACCGAGTTGACTGATTCTGGTCTGGCATCGTGACATGAAACAGCGGTTTCTCGGTTGAAAAATGATCGGTCCAATGAGGGGGGGGACTAACGATTAGCCAATCAGAGCCACGGGCGCGACTAACGCCGTTGTCAAGCTGTTGTCAAGCTGTGCACCGGAACCAAGGAGTAGTAGTAACAACAATGGCGACCGCTATAGACAAGATAGACGCTGTTCTAAATTGATTAAAAGTACCAATTACGTACCAGTACCAGATACGTTGGTCTCTAGTGATTGGTTAGGGAAAATCGAATCCCCCTCCCCCACGGAAATCGGTTAGAGTGGAGGCAATGTCAGACTGAAGATGGAAATGGAGTGTAACGAGTTGACAATTCTGTCTGATATCAGGCAGATAGAAGACAACACAAAGCCAGAAAAGGTCAAAATTGTCCACATAGCCCGCATTGTTATCATGGGACCAGTATTTCAATCAAACAGCTCAGGGCGAACAGATGGCTAAAGGCCTCACATCCACCACCACATCTGAGGTGAGGCAGAGGGCCAGAAAAAACATATACAGTTTTTAGCCTTGAGATTGCTGACAGCAGTTACAAATTGTCAGAGAGGCAGGCGCCTGGGAAGCATTTGACAGCAGCTGTGGCGGTGCTGGACCCACTGAACGGTTTAAATCCCGGACGGCCGCTCGGCTGGAGTCGGTGAGACCGTGAGACCCGCTGTAGCGGCAGAACCCACCACGGAAAGGTGGGGAGATGTAGGACGGTGCCTGGGTGTGGCGGCAACAGGAACAGCCCCAGCAGGAGAGGAGATCCGCAACAGGGCGGGGGGGGGCTGTGGGCACCGCTAAGCCACGGGGCTCCCGCCGAGGACGCAGGTCCAGCAGACCCAGGAGCAGTGACAGGAGCGGAGACATCTGCGGGATGGACCAGGACCTCGTCAGTCAGTGTCGTGAAGCGGTTTGTGAGATCAGGCGATAGAGGGGGGACAGCCCGGCGATGTAACCCTCTCTTACGGCCTCTGGTCCAGGTGGCGTGAGGATCCAGGGATCGAGCAGGAGGTAGGCCGCGGACGGGTTGAGGGATCCCGCAGAATGCCGACTTCCATCGCTGAGATTTTCATAGCCGGTGTGGTTGCTGTGTCAATAAAGTCCGTCAAGAGAGAATCCTTCCTTCACAGCTCCTCTGACAGCTGCCAAATGGCCTCTTTGAGGTTAGTAATGTCTCTGTTCGCCTCATGGAGCAGCCAGCAGTCCTCACACAGCATTTTGCAACAGTACATGAATCTCCTCTGTAGTTGAGAACGATTAAAAACTTGTGCGATCGGTACCGCAATCGGTAGATAATCATTCCGATAAAAACACAGTAAAAACACAGTAAGATACTTGTAAAACGGTACAGAGAGAAACCAAACCACTGTGTCGACTGCAGGTACTTCCGGTAGCCAGTGTCAGAAACCAGTCAGAAACCCTTCAATAAATCTGCTTGCAGTTTGTAGAAGCAGTCAAAGAGGAACAGAGGACGCTGACACGGTGATCCGCGCAACAGAGGTAAAGTGGTAGTGTAGCATTACAACATAGGTATGGCTTGAGGTCCATGTTGCGGCAGCATCATCTCCGGGGCCTCTTGGGGAAACCCTGACATGAGCCTTCCAACCGGCCTTCCTCTCTTTCTGCCTTCTATTCCAGGTGCCGCCTCAGAGATTGGGCACAAGCCAAGCTTTCTCTGCTCTTCGTGGGAAGTTGCTTTCTGGTCAGTGGCCACAAAAAAAAGGAAATCTGAATATATTTAGTGTGCTGTCTTTGCATATGACTTCGGAGTAGTGTATTTTCCTTGATTAGGTTTTCAGAATATGTTCCAGTGAGCTCCACTGAGAATCTGAAGTTGCTTACATTACAGTTGCAACATTCTTAACAAGTTTTCTTGGGGAGAGCAAATGTTTCAGTCCAGTTGCTTAACACCTTGAATTTGCAGCAATTAATTGGGACATGCAACTTAGGGCCCATAGTCATAGTTCGTTGCAAATTGGGAGATGCCAAACTAGACGCTGTTTAACTAAAGCAACAAATAAATGATTAAGGCCTGGATGTTCCTCTGAGATATGATTATTAGAAGTCTGTGTAATTTCATGAGGAGCATGAAGAAGTGATTTAAAGCATCATTAAAACATTTTTTTTTTTTCACTGCTTTGCCATCAGAGTCACTTTTCTCAGTGTGTACAAAATGCGTACACATGGTTCAAAGTTTCTGTATACGTACGCTCACGTAAAGTTTTTTTTTTTTTAATCCCAACTTTTGCATGGTGGTTCTAGCAGTACCTGGGGGTTCACACCAACAACAAACAGGACTGGATTGATAACATGGAGACACTGTACAAGAGAGGGCAAAGTAGACTGTTCTTCTTGAGCAGGCAATGTATACAACTACATACTCTTAGTACGTAGACACCTGGAGGGGAGGATGAGGAATACACTGCATCCCCATGTGCACTAAAGGCACGATTGCCTTTACCAGCACCTATAGTTCATTTCATTTGATCACCCATAGGCTTCTGAAGGGCTGTTTTGAAGCCTGGAGATTGGATCAGAGCAGCCAAAGCCAGGCCGAGGGTTGCCCACAGAGCCGCAACCTGTCAACCACTAGGAAAACAACCCTGTTTAATATCCATTATATCTCATTAATTACACAACTACTTTGAAAATCGCCATAAGGACACACATTTGAAGAAGTGAAATTAGCTACTGAGACCATAACCTCTTGTGAAAAAAACGTATTGACTTTACAATTTTAGTGAGAAGTTGGGTTGTGGTCCCATTGACTTGCATGGAGTTGGGCTGGGTTTGGAGTCTTTTTGGGGGCGGCCCCTAGTGGACGTTAGAGGAATCGCCGCCTGCCACCACTTCCGTATTCAGAATTCACCCGTGGTTTTGGCCGCTCGGTACAAAGCGTAGTGGAAAAGTGTATTTAGTTGCATTTTTTGTGTTTGGTTCGTTTAACTTCACGCAGCCAAATTACAAGCCGACCAGGGCTTGTAAACAAAAGTCGCATGAATCACAAGCAGCTCATTTATTGGAGAGAGTTTTCGTAACCTGTCATCCTGCCAGGTTAAGAGATTTTGGCGATGGGGTAAAGTCAAAACAAATCTGATTCCAGTCCCTGTAACTTAAGCTAAGCGTTATGGACTTGCCATAATTTACCTTCTCTGGTATTCATACTAGTTAAGATCAACCAGCCAGTCAATATCAGTCCAGACTGCTGTTTGCCCTCAGTTCATTTTGTTATGCTAAGCTTTCCAAGCATGAGGAACTGCTGGCTATCAGATGTCAACATCTGTCTCCTTAAACCCATAAAACCTTGAGTTTTGGGGTTGCGTAATTGGTTCGGATTACGTGCTCACTCCTAACAAACCGCAACCCAGTTCTCTTGGAGGAGGACCGAGACCTGCGTTTTCAGACGTCTCACAGTTAATTTGGTGCCACCAGAGTTTGAATGGCATTGTTCTCTCCTTTACCGTGTGGTTGGAATGCTAAGAAAGGCCAAAAACACGCAGTTGAACTTTCCTATGGAAGCCGACTTTGTATTCTTGAGCCTTGAGCTTTCTGAAACATCCTTTTTTCACTTCAAAACACCCAGAGAAAATTTGATTTGTCTTAAAGAGTAAATTTCCACAATTAGGAGCATTGATCCATGATATTGGCAGAGTGAACACTATTCTACCAATGTGATGCTGCAAAATAATATTATATCTTTCTGCATGATTCTATTATATTGCCCTCGCCTACCATAAATGCAGCTGCAAATTGGAGCACTCTGGAATGTGTCAGGCAGTGGTTTAAGCTCGTGTGCCTTTGGAGTGGAGAGGAAATAACACAATGATCCCATCCAAGCTCAATACAAACTCTAATGAGGTTTAGGTGAGCCAGTACTTTGAAGGGGGGGATATTGGGTGGACTGATCAAATTCAAGCAGGATGTTCTATATTTTAGAGGATAACAGCAAGAACGACCCCTGGATGCCCATCCCTAGTGGAGAATGAAGACTGGAGGAGGGTTGAGGATAGTCTGTTAGACCCAATAAAATCATTAAAGGAAAAACCCATCCTCTTACACTGTTAAGGCCAATGTTCACTGTCTCCAGGGCGTGTGGAGTCCGGCTCCGTAGCGGTCTCGTCACCTTCAGGTCGCGCATGTAATGTGTTCAGAGCATGGATGCAGCAGAGCAGTGACAGCTAGACTTTCATTTGTTTGAGGTGTCTTTCTTCTGTGTTTTTTGTGATTTAGAGCAGTGATTCTCAACCTTTTTTTATATCAAGGACCCCAAAAGTAGTCCACATTATAGCCACGGACCCCCATTTGATGAGATTTTGTCTCTCTGACCCAAATCTGAGAATATTTTTATTGTTAGATATGATTTTGTCCAGAATTCCATGACTATCTGTATTGTAGGTAGAGAGATAACAGTGAAACTATGACCAAAACAGTCATTCTTCTACATTCTCTAATTGTGTTAACTCCTTGTAAATGAAATGATGCTGAGGTTTAACAATTCATCATTTTGCTGGGGACCCCCTGGAACCCCCTCAAGGACCCCTGGTGGTCCCCGGACCCCACGTTGAGAACCACTGATTCAGAGCCATGTAAAGCCGGACTGTGGGTTTATTTTAAATCTTATAACTGATCTTCCCCCTCACATGTTTTTTTGTTGTTTCAGTCAGTGGCTTCAATCAAACTCATGGCACAATAAAAGGTTACTTTATACATTTATAGGCACAGAGCTGATGAGACAGATAACAAACTAGGCTACAGAGCAATCTAACCCAGAGAAATAAAAGGTGGGCAAATAAAACCTATCATCATTAATTTATTGGTGTCAATCGGGAAACATACATTTTGGCACAATACATAAAGAGATCATATAATATATTGATTTCATATTTCTTCCTTGAGAATAGATGTGTCAGCTCCGACACGCATGTCTAAAAACCGGATGAAAAACACGCCTGGTGGCCTTTATATATCAGCAATTTGTGAAGTTGAATATACATACATTTAGTGATGAAGTGTTTTTTGGTGTACCCACTTTCCCTCAACTTGCCTCTTCTGCTTCTACTTCAGTTAGTGATTTCCCAGAATGCCTCTCGACAACCCCCAGAGAAGGGACGTGAACTTGTTGCTCTCAATCAAAGGTTAGCTAGTTAGACAACTAGTTTGTGAATATTCGGTTGTGTCTATGATTGTGGCTGCACTGCTTACTCAAAACACAACATGTCTTGTGGCCACATTGCATTCTATTCTATTGAGGCTACTGCTGGTGGACAAATTGGTATCTCTGCCTCCTCTGTGATGGATTTCTCCCTGTATGGTTGTTGAACGTCGGTGCAAAATGGCGCCTCTTGAAAGAATATAACATGTTTTGTTCAGCCCTTGCCTTGCTGAACTCAACAGTTGGAAGTAGCCTCTTATGTTTCAGTAATATTAGTACACATCCCAAGTTAGATCATAGTTGGGACAGGAGTTGTGTTGCATCAAATCACACATTCACATCGTGAGAACATACAGTATTTAGAGGGCCTTTCCACAGGACAGGTGGCCCAGGTTTCCCATCATAATACATGACCTACTATTGCTGCCTATAGGGAAATTGTCTTTCCTCTTGCTTGCCTCCACAGGGAGGTCAGAGGTCAGTTTCAGCTACAGAACAGCACAGTGTGTTGTTCAACAGGGCGGCTGCCTGCTGAGACGGGTGCTTGGTTGAAGGACATTCTCCCTACTTAACTAAGCTACCCTACTGGTAGTAATGGTAGCTTGAGGGTATGAATTACAGGCTATAAGAGCCAAAACACTCAGTGTTGCTGACGTGTTTGTTATCTTGCTTACCTGGTATTAAGTTGGTCAGTCAACGAATGGCCAGACAGTTCATTGGCATCATGATGGCCCAGCTCTGAATCAGTCCCTGTTGAGGTAGAGAGAGGGGAGATACAGGAATCAATGGAAGCCTTTTAAATGTGCAAATCCAACACTAAACACACTTGATATACTATACTGTAACTCGCAACCAACCCAGAGTTTTCAGATATTACAACCACACACACTTGCTATTGTGGCAGCATCTATGAAAATTGCAAATTTGGAGATGTATGGCATTTGGTTTGAAAATTTGGGCAATTGACAAATTCACACATACACATACATAGGGACAGCAGGGGATGAGCAGGATCAGCATCCTCACCACCACCAAGTCATTTTGAAGCAAACTGAAACCACATGGTAGGTCACAGTTGTAAAAACATTTTAATTAAACCCAAGATACCCTACTCCTTGTCCAGTTATCACGGACTTAATAGGAGTAACATTGGCAGGCTGTGTGCTGATAGCCAGCGGTAACTGTTGCTACCTCCCCTCTTCTCTCCATGTCCCCCCTTAAAGACAGTGTTCACATACAGGCCCCAACCTCCAAAACCAACATGACACCCTGTCCCTGGCATATGAATTTACACGAACATGCCCATGAATGAGATAATGGCACCTCGGGAAGGCAAGGGCATATTGCAATGTTACGTTTCGGGCAGATCGTGTTAGCGTTAAGTCAAACTGAGCAGTTTCCAGGCCATACATTCACTTTACTGCCATTCCATATTTGGTTATCATGCGTCACCAAGTCTGCTGTCTAAACATGTTCAAGAAAACCCGGCAGGGAATAAATAAACGCATAATACCGACACCGTTTAGCACCAAATTAACTAACTAGAATACCTCGCAGACGAATTCACCTGACTGCTTGAAGTTGCATGAATAGAGGGAAATATGTCATAGTCGCAGGAACCGAAAAACATCCATAGCATAAAAGATCAGATAGCCAGTCCATTCAACGCGAACAGCAACATTAGGAGATTGAGACAGCAGCCTGGCATCTGTTGATGAAACGTTCTACTAAGCAACTATTTAGCCTGTCTGGATACGAGTCAGACTTCCTCCTCCTCCCCTCGGTTATTTGGTCTGGCTGGAGCGCTGGGCGAGAGCAGGACAAACCGCAGAATGAGATAAATTGTTTATACTTACACATCAGCCGGAGTAGAGAGAAGGACTGGGACAGAAAGAGCGTTGGGCTAGCCGACTATTCCTCTGTGTTGGACTGAGCTAGCTATATGTGTTGTACGTGTTGGCCAGCGCTGGTATTTCTGTGTATTCCCCTCTGTATTGTATTGAGCTTGCTGTGTATTCCTCTATGTTGCACAGAGATGGTATTTCTGTGTATTCCTCTCTGGCTTGTACTCAGCGAGTATTTCTGTGTATTTCTCATATGATGTACTGAGCTAGCTTGGTATTCCTCAGTGGTTTTTTATCCTTGTATCAGCATATCAGCCCTGCTGTCTCCTCGTGCATCCTGCCTGTTCCCCTCGCGCTCGCTACAATAACAAAAGAGGGGAGACATGGTGCGCGTGAGTGTCTCGCCGAGCTCCAGCCAATGGGCGCCCGGGTCTCAGAGGGACCGCGGCTCTCGGCCAATCGCGCGGCGGCTCTCACAGCAGGGCCGCGAGCCGGGGTCTGTCTGGGTCGTCTAGATTGACAGGTCCGCGAGACTGTTTTTTTTAAGGTGGCGCCGCTGAGATTAGGCCGCCCCTCCCCCCCACTACTACTACCACATACATACGGTACTGGAGAGCACTCCCCCACTGCTGCTGCTGTACTGGGTTATACATACTGGAAAACGCCTCCCACTACTAATACTGGACTCCCTCCACACACACACACCACTACTACTGTTAAACTGCTGTATAAATACCAGAAACATTCTCCACTACTGATGTGTGGATACATACAGGAGAACACTCCCCCACTACTACTGCTGTACTGATTTATAGATGCATACAGGAGAACACTCCCCCACTCATACTATTGCACTGGTATTCTAGAGCAGTGGTTCTCAACGTGGGGTCCGGGGACCACCAGGGGTCCTTGAGGGGGTTCCAGGAGGTCCCCAGCAAATTGATGAATTGTTAAACTTCAGCATTATTTCATTTACAAGAAGTGAACACAATTAGAGAATGTAGAAGAATGACTGTTTTGATCATAGTTTCACTGTTATCTCTCTACCTACAGTACAGATAGTCATGGGATTCTGGACAAAATCATATCTAACAATAAAAATATTCTCAGATTTGGGTCCGAGAGACAAAATCTCATCAAATGGGGGTCCGTGGCCCTAATGTGTAGTAAAGTAGGGGTCCTTGATATGAAAAAGGTTGAGAATCACTGCTCTAAACTAATAAGATAGGTAGATTTAGTGTGAGGGACTGAACATTAAGTCATGGAGGCAATGGCAGATTCACTGCTGTGCTGTTTCACACTCCTAATGGACTATAAAACCACTTGGATCCCGCCAATCACAAGACAGCACGGACAAGTCAATGCCAGACCAACCAGTGAAGAAGACCTTTCATACATAAAACCATTGTGCGATCACCAACACTATCTAGTCATCATAACTTTTCCTCTAACTGTCCATAATTGTTCTTCCCCATTTCTCCTCTTACATGTCGAGGATGAATCCGGAGAAATGATTCCACCTGGAAACATGATAAATGCCTCTGCTCCTCCTCTCCTGACCCCTGCTCCTCTCTGAAATCCCTCCTGCCGAAACCAAAGGGTCACCTTCAACCCCCCCTCCCCCCCCCCCCTCCCGCCCCCTCCTACTATCATTACAAAACATTCATTATTGACATAGGAGACAGACATGCCTGGCGTTTTACCACTGATCCAATTATGCAGCACGGCAGAGTCGAAGGGTGAAGATCTTTTTTTTTTTTTTTTTTTTTTTTAAAAAGGGAATTTGAACAGGGTGTCGCAGGTTGGAAATTATCACTTTGTGTTAAATTTCTGGTCCCAAATTCCAGTCATATAAATATCAAAAGTCATCTGTTCCGCTGACAAAATATTTAGCAAGGTGTGTGGTTTTTTTTTTTTAGGGGAAAAAAATGAACAAATGTGGTTTGCCTTTCTTCCATTTTACAAAAACCAGATGCAGAGTACAGGTCAAACTAAGCACTTTGATAAATAAGTCTATCTGAGAAATACTTGTAGAGAAGGTCAAACAATAACACCGTGACATTACGACGTGTATTTATTCTAAACAGTTCAATAAGGAAATCATGAATTCCAAACACAAATTAGAGATGAAAATCACAAGCAATGTTGCATAATCAAGGATGGAAGCATAACAGTCTACACAGCAAGTTGCATTTTCATAAGTTAATCGACTGAATTTTCACCCATACTGGACCTACTGTGTTGGATTGGCTGTGACAGGACTACTTCACCCAAAAGGGCAACTGGTTTCAACAGCAACACATTTACGTCAACAGAGCTTTACCGAGAATACAGAGAGTGGCATCCATAAACACATACTGGAAAGACAGAGGGGTGGAAAATGTCATACTTTAGAGCCAGCTAAAGTAACTAACTCTTCACCTTTTTTTGAAATGATATTTTAATTGAGGCAATCCAATTCATATTTGCGAACAAGAACAACCATTTCCCCAATATCTGAGAATACCAGAGAATCACGGATATAGACATTTTTTTGCTCCCAGCAATAAGCAACCAAAGGAAAAAAAAAAAAGGTCAATTACAGGCAGTCCTTTCTGACATTTCTCATTGCTCATGTGCACAAATACTGATCTTTTCTGTCCTTGACTGTATGAGTCAATGCATATGAATTCTTAAACTGACTATTGAATTAGCTTTCCCTCAAAAACTACAGGATAACTGATTGCCCTTGTCACATTGATGAGCTAAAAAAATGAGTTAGAGGACAAGCATCACCCTCTTGTGGCCAGATATGTGTAATACAGATAATGTGTTACCTGGTGATACTGTAAAGTTGTCACATTTTCTGACAAAGCACCCGGATTTCTAGCTGCTAATTTGCAAGATAAACAGGTAGTAGTCTGATTTTGACATGATATCACGACATCAGACAAAGCAGTGCATGGCGGCGAGCGTATCGGCATTTCAGTTGGCAAACAAAGCTAAAAAAAAAAAAGGTCAGAGTAAGGCTCGTCTTTCCCAGCGCTACCGTGTCCTGTACCGCCGTCTCCCTCCCGGCGGACGATGAGAGTGTGAAGACTCAGGTCGAGACAGTTCGCAGACAGCGTTTTCTCCGCAGAGCCGGAGGCACCCGGGGGGTCAGGGTTTACTGGGTGAGCGTGAGGCGAACACTCCGGAAGCCTCCAGCATGGTCTTCCTCCGCGCCGTCTCCTTGGCCACGTTGTGGTTGAGCCGCCTCAGGCGTTCCTGGGGGGGAAAAGAGATATTTAGGGTTAGAAGAAGGCGCTCCGGTTCTGGTTTATCTCCTGGTCTCTTCAAATAGAATGAAGATAAAAAGGATGGCGTGGTAGTTGGCTGGGTAACACTTTACAATAAGGGTACAGTAATTAAGGGTTAGTTAATGCTTAATAAGCATTAACTAACCCTTAATTAACAGTTAACTAATGTGTCTGGTAATCATTTACTAATGGTGTTCATGTTAACTAAGGTATTAATTTATACATTATTTAATAGTCATCTTTATAAACTATGAAATAATGTATAAATGAATACCTTAATTAACATGAACACCATTAGTAAATTACCAGACACATTAGTTAACTGTTAATTAAGCATTAACTAACCCTTAATTAATGTACCCTTATTGTAAAGTGTTACCATTGGCTGTTTGTATTCTGGCTGCCGCAGTTGAAAGTAAACAAATAAATTCATTTATTACCCAAGAATCCTAAGCATCAAATTGGCTCGGTAAGTGAATTTCTACTGGACTCACTACTAGTTTGCTACATCAACTAGTTTACTGCTTACCACATAGCAACATGCACTACTAGTTTATTGCTAAGTACATCCACTACTAGTTTACTACTAGCTACAGTATACTGCTAAGTACATCCACCACTCATTTACTACTAGTTACGTCCACTGCTAACCACATCCTCTACTAGTTTACTCCTACCTACATCCACTATTAACCACATCCTCTACTAGTTTACCACTAGTCACATCCACCACAAATTTACTACTAGCTACATCCACTACTAGTTTACTACTAACTACAGTTTACTGCTAAGTACATCCTCTACTAATTTACTACTAGCTACATCCACTGCTAACCACATCATCTACTAGTTTACCATTAGCCACATCCACCACTAATATACTACTAGCTACATCCTCTACTAGTTTACCATTAGCTACATCCACCACTAATTTACTACTAGCTACATCCTCTACTAGTTTACCATTAGCTACATCCACCACTAATTTACTACTAGGTACATCCTCTACTAGTTTACTACTAGCTACATTCACTACTAGTTTACTGCTAGCCACATCCACTTTTACTGCAGTTTACTGCATGGGATAGTTACATCACATCCTCTTTATTGGTAAATTATACGGATCATACAATGTTGATCATGTGCTCTTAATTCCTAAAAAATCCAAATCCAGTAGTACTTAACAGAGTCACAGCACGAGTGCTCTGCTCCAGAGAGGCAGCACTGAATCATTTCAAACCAAATGGAAGGGTTGTGCCACAGCCAAGATTTTACGAATAGAGAACAAGATTCCTTTCTGTGCTATAAGCCTGTCTCCAGACAGCACCACTGAATATTTAGCATGAAATAGAAAACCACCAAGTCCCACCTTGGCCGAGAAAAAGGCAGACAGTGAACCGTCCTTTAGACCATGACATGTATTGTCATCTATGAACAAATGATTTATCCCATGGCTGATCTGTAATCTGCAATGTGTTGTCCACAAAGTGGCTGCACATATATCCTCCAGTGTAACATCTTGTGCCATAAAAATGCCCATGGTGGCACTCTCAGTCCCCCGGGAGGAATTTTTCCCTGAAGACGAGTCAGCCAAAGCAACAGCCTTAACTACCCGGTGGGATAATCTTTCTTTTGACAGAGTCTTATTCAACGCCCTTACACCATAACACACAACAGGAACAGTGCCCGGTGCGCGTTCTTGCCACATAGAGAGCACACAAACCGGATACAACCTGTGTAAATGCTCCTCTTCATCACAGCCAAATGGAGGAGGCGAAAAGGCCGTTAAGCTGACAAGCATACTCCTGAAGTTGACATTAATAGTCTTAAATTGGTAAGCAGGTTTTGGATGCAACGTAACCCTTCCGCTGACTCAGACCAAAGGGAAGAATGTGATCTGTGATATTTTCTGTCTCTCTCCACTATAAAGATGTTAAAGTACGCATCTGTCAGATCTACTGGAATGAAATTTATCTGCCCGTCTTATTGACTTGGAATAATCAATGGTGCATCAACGTGTGAAAACGCGGCTCCCATAATGATGATCAGTGGTCCTGTGCAGCCTTACCCTCGAAGTCACGGAGCGATTGCCCCTGGTAGGCTTTGGAGCAATGCTATGATCATATCCATCACAGCGGTTGACAACCCCAGCCGCTTTGCAGTAGATAGCCCACTTCAGGGTCTGTCCGAGGGAGACCCGGTCCGCACAGGCTTTCCTCAAGAACGTGTCCCTTCGGCTTCGGTTTCAGAGGCAGAGGGGAACGGGGGCTTTGAGGCGGAGCTCTTGGCGTTGCGGGATGAGCCCGGAAAAAAGGCGCCAAACGAGCACGGATGGAAGTGGGAAGAGGAGGAGGAGGAGGGGTCGGCCAGGACAGGTCCAGCTCTGGACATGACCTCCATAAATTCTTTGTAGTATGCGCCCTGTCTTTGCCTCGTCTTTTTTTTACTCCTCATCGCTTTGCCTTCCTTTGCTTTCCTTATGGCTGCCCCCCAGTGCATAGCGCAGAAGTCTCATAGGACTCTATGGGCGTCAGCAAGAAAGATGACTGACTATCCCATCCTTCCAGATGGCGGGAGTGACAGAAAGTCTCTGCAGTGGCCTTGAGTTGAACTCCCAAGAGGAAGCTAGGACATCCACCCATTGGCTGAGGGTAAGCAGCAAGGCGACACTTTTTAAAGTTACCGTCAGCCATGTGAGCTGAGGCAGTTTGCCACTGTCAGCTCGAGGTAGCCAGCACAAGGCGGTGGGTGAATCGACAAGAGGCTAGTTAGCTAGCTCAGAGCCGACACCGGTCTTCTCTAAGGTAGAAAAAAAAGGATAAAACTAGGAATAACTGCCTCCGTCAATAAACTTTGTTTCATCAGTGCAAGTCTTTATTTATTGAACATATATAATTAATGTGATTATTAGGTCAACTTAAAAGGATTTTGGTGTCTGCAAAAGTAAGTGACAGCACTTCCACCGTTTTTGTAGAATGACCCAAGATGGTTTTCTCAGCTACAGTGGTAAGCAAAACATTATGATGTCACAGTGAAGTTGACCTTTGAACTTTTGGATATAAAATGTCATCGCTTCATCGTTTCATCCTATTAGACATTTGTGTGAAACTTTGCCATAATTAGCGGATGAATTCTTGAGTTATGGCCAAAAAACGTCTTTTGTGAGGTCACAGTGACCTTGACCTTTGACCTTTGACCACCAAATTCGAAATCAGTTCATCCTTGAGTCCAAGTGGACGTTTCTGCCAAATTATTATTCTTGGCCAAGGCGGGTTTAATATTTCATGCAAATTATCCAGTGGTGCTGAAGTAAAACCTACATTTCAAAATGGATGATAAAACACCGGCCACTGACCTGAGCGTTCTGCAGTATGTTGTTCACCAGCACCACTCTGCGTCTTGCATTGAGCAGCTTCTTTACATAAGGGTCCAGGTCTAGCGCCACCTTCTGGTGTTCATTTATCCTGCATAACTCTGCAAATGAATGGACATTAGGAGACACATAAGACCAAAGCCTTGGGTAGCAAAACAGTTGATATTTAATTTCATAATAATCATATAGTCAATAATAAAACATACATGGCAGGCAGAGAAAGTAAAATGTACCTGTAGCCAGATTGTCTATGTGTTCTCTCAATTCCACTTGGCTCTCTCTGAAAATATGAACACAGTAATCATGTTAATCCACCAATAAATTGACGGACATGACACAGAGTGACACAAACTGCAGTGCAGTGTGTTGTTCAAATATTTAAATTGTAATTTATCCTTTATTTAATCAGGTAGTCTCATTGAGATTGCGATCTCTGTCAATTTTATGAATGTTTTTTGTTGTGTCTGTCTCTCCTGAAAAAGAAAGCAATTGCAAACATCATCGCAAATGTGAGATATCATTGCTTCAAAATCATTGAGGGGGACAAGAAGTTTGTATTTGCGCAAGTGCTTTGCAGTCTCTTCCATTTATAAAGGTACACAGTAGCAGAAACCAACTAACTAACTCAACTAACTAGTAGTCCTGTGACCTGGTAGCATAATTGCTGTATTTAAAATACAGTAGACATGTGGGGTAGCGTTACAAGGGGCCTTATAGGCAATGCATTTCCCTTCTCAGAAGACCAGCCAACTTTGTTAAGGCACTGTGGTAAACTGCATACAATGGCTTCAAAGTAGAAAGGGCAGCATGTGAATACAAAATGTCTCCATAATCGAATTCAGGCATGACTGGAATGTACAATGGCTTTTCTATAATCGAAAGAGAAGCATGCTTTGTCTCTGGAGAGAAGTCATTTTTTTTAACAACACACTATACATTAGCCCCCCCGACACACATCGTTTTGACAGGTTTTCCAACGAGGTGTTGTGCCAAAATGTGTTCCATAATAAAAAATGTTTCCCCTGGCGGTGTTGTCTTCGCCTTGAAAACAACAACGCCATTTAAATTTTGTGGACTGTTTCCTATGGCTCGCTTTCTAAACGGTACAAGAACATTTTCAAAACATTTTACGGGCTTACAAAGTTGAAAGTAGCCTACTTAAAGAAACCAAAATAAACCTAACTAACGTTAGTTGCCTCGTAATGAGCGGAGATATGCTTGACGGTATGTATATATGTATGTATATAATGTAACGTTACTTGCTGTTTATTAAGTGCACACAGCCAGAGAAACAATTTTTTTAAGAGATGCAAATATTGGCTTAGACTCACGAGACTGTCACGAGCTAGCATGGTTGCCAGCAGCAAGCAGGGGTGTGTGATGCAGATAACTGTAAGGAAACAACAAATAAGGAATCAAACAAGGAACGGAGGTTACCTCACTGAGTGTACATGCAAGTCGAGTTGCTGGACAGCTGGTGACAGGAGATCGAGCAATCCCTCGGCAATCGCATCTTTCCCTGAAGGAGTCTCTAGCAGAGCCACTGCAGCCATTTTGGTAGCCCAACAACAAAGACAAGCAGGACGTGACGTTTGGGTGACGTTGTACTTATAAGACCCTCTCCATTTTCCTCCTTAGGCTAGTAGTCAGGCAGCACCATCTTAGAAAGACGCACCGCAGGACACTGCCGTTTACATTTCAAATTAATTCTGATCAAAGACCTGACTTCAGCTACAGTCCGCTCAACATTTAATACAACCTGCAGTTAGTAAGCTAGGGAAAGAATCAGTAATCAAAACAGAAAAATATAAAGACGCTTACACGGCACACCGTGCTGGTACTAGCTAAGTAGCTAGTAAAGCTAACGCTAGCTATTCGACTTTCTTCGACTTACGCAACGGTCATTGTAAGTAAGCATGCTGCTAAAATTACTACTTGATTGTTTTTCACATAGTTTAAATAATGTGTGAAATTATTTAAATTGATAAATACTAATGCATTTAAGTTGAACTGGTGAATCATGTACCAGACGTTAGCCGCCATAGCTTTATCATAAGCTAAGTAAGTACAGCTAGCTAATTTTGTTAGCCAAGTAGCCGAGGAACACTTAAGTTACACTATTGAAATCGGGAAGATTCCATGATATTGGAAAAGCCTACCCGTTCTTCTTGACGTAATAAAACTACTGTAATAAATGCAATAAAAATGAATTACATAAGCCAATGATAGCCAACTGTCTGATATTACAGCCAACCAGCTGAGTAAATTAGTGAGAAATGGTGGAGTTGATGGAAATTCTATTTATGGCTTGGCTAGCTAGATGCTCTGAGCCCATGTTGTTGTTGTTGTAGTCTAAACCTTGGCTGGTTTCCCCACCTCTGACTCCTGCTCTAACGTTACCCCGTCCCACCATGTGTCCCATTTCTGTTCCCAGGAGCCTGCCAAGGAAGCAAGTCAAAATGAGCGCTACCTCTTCCCAAAAAGTTGTGCTGAAAAGCACCACCAAGGTGTCCCTGAATGAGCGGTGAGGCGCCACGCACCCCTGTCAGCAGTTAGACACCAGACGCGAGGGCCGGCCTTTGGCTCCCGAAGGCTCTAGTGCTCTCAGCGGAAGGCCACTGTTGGGGGGTGGGGAGGACCGGACCCGACATGGATGCTAGACTGCCTAGGCCCCCACATGTGCACTGCCCACTCAAATTGGTTGCCGGTGTCAGTATTTGCTGATGCGTGGGCAGAGCTGAATCTGGTTATATGGAGTATAGGGTGGAGGAGAAAGAGCCCGCCCTGGCCCAAATGTCTTGTGTGAGCAGTGCACACCTGGTAGTCAAGGGAAGAGGGTAATGGTCCTACCCGGTAAGGCGATTGTTCTAAGATGGGCCCGGGCCACACTCCTGACAATGCCCCGGCACTCCCTCTCCCTGTTAGTCGCACAGTATACACACAGTATACTCTTTCAAAGGGAGAGGAAAGCATAAAAAAAAAAAAAAAGGGAGACGGTGCACCTTTTGATGTGCCCTCTCAATGCTCTCGGCCTCTCTCTCTCTCAAATCGATGAAAGTTCAGCCTCTGCTCTCTTCACCCTCTTCTGTCATTGTCTCTTTCTCCTCCTCTGCTTAAAGTCTATATAAAAGACTAGGTGCCCAGTCCTAGTCCGGACGTGACCAAGCCCTCCCCATTCCCCTTCCTCTCTACTCTACCCTCTCACATTACCCCCCCCCCCTCCCCCTCGGTGGTTTTGACCACACGTCACGGTCCGGGCTGTAAGTGGCTGGGTGGCCTCCCGTCCCTCCCGTCCGGGGCCTCCCCCCCCGCCCCCCGCTGCGACACGATGACACCCACCAGCCGGGCAGCAGGAGGCCTGTAAGTGGCACATCACTCTTGTTCCTCTGACGCTTTTACTCTTTTGTCTTTCTCCTTCAAATACATCTCCACACTTTTCTCTTTCTCCCAAATTGACCTTTCTTCCTCTGCTCGGTTTAAAAAAAAAAACATGCTGAATTCAACTGTAAATCATTTTGGATTGTCTATACCTTTTTTTTGAGAGAGAAGTGAAAGGAAGTGCCAACGAGTGGGGCATAAGCCTTACATGACAAAAAAAGGGCCACTGCAGTCTGTGTGGCCGCATCCATGATATGAGAAATGACTTGATGTGGAAACCCTGCTTCCTCCTCCCCCCCCCTCCCTCCTCCTCCTTCTCTGTATACCCTCTTTTTTCCCCCTACTTCCTCCCTCTTTCCCCCCCCCCTCCCCTCCACCTCTAAAGCTTCACTAACATGCTGAAGAACAAGCAGCCCACTGCGGTGAGCGTTCGAGCCACCATGCAGCAGCAGCACATGGCCAGCGCCCGCAACCGCCGGCTGGCCCAGCAGATGGAGAACCGGCCCTCGGTGCAGGCCGCTCTGCATCACAAGCAGGTGAGGGGGTCAAGAGCAGACGTGCCTCCCCGGTGGCCTAGGGTCCCCTTAGAATGAGAGTAATCTGGTAGTAAACAGACTGGAAAAAAGTAGCGTTCCTGTGTTTTTAGTAGTGTTTTATTCCGTCATCACACACAATACAATAAGTATAAACAGTTAGAGCTGCAACGATTAATCGATTAGTTGTCAACTATTGAATTAATCGCCAACTATTTTGATAATCGGTTTGAGTAATTTTTTAAGAAAAATAAGTCAAAATTCCCTGATTCCAGCTTCTTAAATGTGAATATTTTCTGGTTTCTTTACTCCTCTATGACAGTAAACTGAATATCTTTGGGTTGTGGACAAAACAAGACATTTGAGGACGTCATCTTGGGCTTTGGGAAACACTGATCCACATTTTTCACCATTTTCTGACATTTTATAGACCAAACAACTAATCGGTTAATCGAGAAAATAATCGACAGATTAATCGACAATAAAAATAATCATTGGTTGCAGCCCTATAAACAGTATATACAATATGCAATCTAATATACAATAAGTATAGGCAGTCTAGACAGTATAAACAAAATCAACAATCTATGTATTAAGTAGTGACTGAAAAGGCACAGGCAGAAGCATAATGCTTATATATGCCTATCCTACATTCTTAAATTTATATTAGCACTGTTCCATAATTTTACCCCAACAGTAGAAATACATCTCCTTTTAATCCCTTTTTTAGCCTTTTGTACGGTAAACTTACAAACATCTCAAATCATATTTGCGCTCCTGCATTGAAAACAACCTTTGTACACAGTCTGGGAGTGACTTTGTTTTAGCTCTGAACATTATTTGCATTATTTTATAATATACCAAATCATTAAATTTCATGGCATGGGATTTTATAAACAGTGGATTAGTGTGATCATAGTAACCAGCCATATTAATAATACGTATGGCTCGTTTTTGTAGTAAGACTATTGAATTTATAGTCGTTTTAAAGGTCGACCCCCGCAATTCCACACAGTAAGATATGTAAGGAAGTATAAATGAGCAGTAAATTATATACAAGGCCTTATGATTTAATATATTCCTAGATTTATACATTTATCCTTTAATATAGTCAATATGTTGTTTAATCAGTTTGTTTTATCAATCACAACCCCTTGGAATTTTATCTCTCAAACTCTTTCAATTTCAACATCACAGATTTTTAATTCAATATCCCCATCAATTTCTTTTTCGATTTCCAAAAACCATAAATTTTCGTTTTCGTAATACTGAGAGACAATTTATTAACATCGAACCAAGTTTTGAGGATTTCCAGTTCCCTTTCAGTAGCATACAAAAGTTCCTCTAAATTCTATACATGATCTTTGGAAAAAGATACACGCGTCTTTGAAGGCCTTTTTATAGAAATGTATTCATCAAAGTCTAATTACTTCCTGGAAAAGCTTTTAAAAGTAGGCCTACTTGTTTGTCCAAGACGAGGCTTGTTTATAAAGCAAAAACTGTCCCAATAGTCTAGACTTGGTTACTCCTCTTACTGACTCTATAGAAACTGGTTTAGGCCTTAGGTCCGTCAGACAATTGTTAGTTGTCACAAAACTATCACAAAGTTGCGCAATAGTGTGAAACCAGAACCCTCCTGCCCCTAGAGGCGTTGCAGTCCCAGCTCTCAGTGTGGAGGCTGTGTCATTAGGTGGCAGAGAGTCAGCGGGCTTCGTCTACACCCGGCACCCGCAACAGTCGGGCCGCTCCAAGAGATAGACGGCGCCGACAAATGGGACTTTCCCCACAATTGTCCTCTTTGTTTTTATCTTGTCATAACCACTCTCCTGACTAACTTGTGTCAGAGCCTGAAGCAGCGTCTGGGGAAGAGCAACATCCAGGCCAGGCTGGGCCGGCCGGTCGGGGCCCTGATGCGCGGAGGAGCGCCCGGAGGCAGAGGCGGGATGCGGGGCCTGGCCAGGGGAGGCCTCCGAGGGCGGCTGAGAGGAGGAGCGATGAGGGGAGCCCTGTCCCTCCGAGGTGAGAGGCCGCTACCCAGCCAGTCACTAAAGCCTAGACATTTTTCAATCACAACCGAGAAAGAAAATTTTGAGCGGGGCACATTTAACAACTGAAATTTGCAGATTTCCAGTTTCATCGAAAGAGCATAGACCATATACAAAAGAGAATGTAATTTTTCTGCGATATTTTGATACCAAAACAAACATGCAGCCCATGCGGCTTGCAGCGAATTGTGGTTTGTGCTGCAATTTGCATGGAAAAAAAGACTGAGAACACATTCAGGTTTCTTTTTCTTTCCTGGCTCAGCCATTGCGCACGTTGGATCTCGTGTTTACACTTACATTTTTTTTTTTTCCCCGCTTGCCTTGTCCGGTGCAATCTCCGTTTTCATTGGCTGTTGAAAATCGCCGTTAAGATTTGAGTCTTTGACGAGCACAAACGACATGATCACGCAAAGACGAGCCGCGATGACATCAGACATGTTTGATCTACGATTGGGATCATCTGTCGATTTAAACTGGATTGATTGACTGGTTTCAGCACTAGTTTGGAGAACCACTGTTCTAAGGGAGATGTTTTGATGAGTATTTTTTTTTTATTGTGATTCATAGGTGTCAGCCTTCTCCCAAAGAATTAACGTGGCCTGGTCCTGGCTCATTAAGAGTTCCAATAAAGGACCATAAAACAGCTTATGCAGCATAATCCATGTGGCAGAGAAGAGGCAAAATGATTGATGATTTTGACAGGATTGCAACTGTAATACTCGTGGCATTTAAAGACACGTTAGGAAAAATACAGTTGTGTAATTTAAAATGATTGATGGGCGGTTTGATAGCAGAAAATGTTTCAACTGTTTCAGCTATCTAAAACCTCAACGAAGCACAAAAAGTAAAACTCACTTGTATCTGAAATTCAGGCCATGAATATACAGGTTCTGCCCCCTGCTGCAGAATCAGTACTATACTGTTCATGTGGAGTCAGCATCAGTGGCACTGGTTGGGTATACTGAGGAATTGTTTGGCCAATAACGGTTGGAGAATCATGTGGGTGGGCTCATGCTGTTCCATTTCCTACGCATGTGCAACTGAGAAACGGATATCAATGATATTTGCTCAGAGAATTTCAAAGTTAGCATGTTTTTGGGATTTAAAAACTACTACTAATTTTGTTTGATGGACCCCTGGTGTGATTAGGATAGCAACGTGACCATGATTTTGTGTTGTCTGGATTTTTCTAAGACATGGACCTTTTTGTGTGCGCTGCTGTTGCAAAACGAGTGCACCAAGAACTAGATATCACCCTAAAGCCGCCTACACATTTCCACCGGCAAAATCATCTCGGGCGCCACGCAGCACTCGGATTTTCAAATTCAAATCGGCTTTATTGGCATGACAGGAAAGACACCCATGTTGCCAAAGCAATACAGTGCCTGAATTGTATTAACATTGCATACATTAACCCAGTGGGGTCCGGGGACCACCAGGGGTCCTTGAGAGGGTTCCAGGGGGTCCCCAGCCAATTGATGAAGTGTTAAACTTCACCAATATTTGATTTACAAGAAGTGAACACAATTAGAGAATGTAGAAGAATGACTGTTTTGGTCATAATTTCACTGTTATCTCTCTACCTACAATACAGATAGTCATGGAATTCTGGACAAAATCATATTGAACAATAAAAATATTCTCAGATTTGGGTCCAAGAGACAAAATCTCATCAAATGGGGGTCCATGGCCTAATGTGGAGTAAATTAGGGGTCCTTAATATGAAAAAGGTTGAGACCAACACATAACCAGTAATATATCAACAGTTATAATAGTATAATCAAAAGCAACGATTCAGGCATTTTTTAGTGTGATTTTCAAGTTAAATCAATTTCAATTTCTCGGCAACCTTTCAAAGCGCAACCGATGAGAAAACAGCTGAATGTGATTTAGCCAGAAGCAACTCGGATAAGAACAAAGAACAATGGCAATGGAGGAAAAGCTCGTTCTGTCACAATTCCCAGAACATTATAACACGAGTCTGAAAACGTTGCAAAACCATCTGCGACTGATGGCATCTGGTGATGTACCTAAGAGCGTTCCGGAACAGCAGAGCTTCCATGTGGATCTTTCTCTGTGTGTCGTGGCTTTATTTGCGTGACAGTATTGTTGTGTGCAGGGAAGCGGGTGGCTGTGGGCGGCCCCATGCGAGGCCGCGGGGCCGCGGGCCGCCTGGCGCTGCGCCGGGGGGGCCGCCACCGAGGAGGACCCGCCGGCCGAGGAGGAGCTCTGCCACGAGGAGCGCTACGAGGAGGAGCAGCCCGAGGTCAGCTCCGGCTCCATACACACCCACACAACCTTCTTCCTCTTATTCATTCTTATTCCTTTAATATTTGAAAGGAGACAGATATTCCAGTTCTCTCCTGAGATGTCACGACACATCTGATTGTAGCTTTCATTACATATCCAAAACTAGAAGGGCACCTCGGAGAGCACAGACCTCCGCCAAGACCAATAGTCCAGTCTTCTATGAATATATGGATCCGCTTCAAAATGTAATGGGTTCTTCCTTGGCCCATGCTACACCCTTCCACCAAGTTTCTTGAAAATCGGGCCAGTAGTTTTTCCGTAATCCTGCTGGCAAACAGACAAACAAACAAACAAACGGCACCGAATACATAACCTCCTTGGTGGAGGTAATAAGTTCATACAACACTGTTTGAATCAGAACCAGTTTTATTGGGCAAGTAAGTTCGCACATTAAATATATACAGTTAGACAATTTAGACAGATTTGTGGTGCCTATTGGCTTGAACCCCTAATTACAATTTAAACTGCAAAAATGGGTTTGGTCATCTATCAGTACAGTCTTGAATTTATTAAATTTGATTTAAAATGTGTTAAAAGAATTGAATTTGTATGTTTTCCACATTACAAACTATTAACGTGTTTATTTAACAGAAATTGTTGGTAGCTTTTTTTTCAAAGAAATTCTTAAAAGTAAGTAGTTGTAGTAAGGAAAAACAAAAATTGAACCCTTAATTTAAAAAAAAAATTGTATAACAATGTAGAAATAGAGAACTAGGGAATCTGTCTTTTTAGTTTATAAAAGAAACTAAACTCAACGTGGGGTCCGGGGACCACCAGGGGTCCTTGAGGGGGTTCCAGGGGGTCCCCAGCAAACTGATGAATTGTTAAACTTCAGCATTATTTCATTTACAAGAAGTTAACACAATTAGAGAATGTAGAAGAATGACTATTTTGATCATAGTTTCACTGTTATCTCTCTACCTACAATACAGATAGACATGGAATTCATATCTGACAATACAAATATTCTCAGATTTGGTTCCAAGGCACAAAATCTCATCAAATGGGGGTCTGTGGCTCTAATGTGGACTAAATTAGGGGTCCTTAATATGAAAAAAGTTGAGAATCACTGAACTAGAGGATAAGTACTACATAAAAAAGCAGTGTATAAAAATTAAACATAAATTTTAAAATGGTCTCGTCTGTACAGTGTGCAGACTCTCGGTCGGAACGTGATCACGCTTACGTGAAGTCATGCACGCTGTTTATTAATACTCTTCCTCATGTGTGTGTCTGTGGTCAGGTCGCGGCGGGCTGCGCGGGCGCGGCGGCTTCGCCGGCCGGGGAGGGCGCGGCCGCGGCCGGGGCAGAGGGGCCGGCCGGCCGGTGGTGACCCGCGAGCAACTGGACAACCAGCTGGACGCCTACATGTCCAAAACCAAAGGCCACCTAGACGCCGAGCTGGACGCCTACATGGCCCAGGCCGACCCCGACGGCATGGAGTGACGCCCGTAGAGACTGCCGATTCGGAGACGAAGCAATGTCAAAGGGAAGCATATATAGTACCGCTATTACAGAAATGTACAGAACACAGCCTACAGTCTTGTATTACACAGGTTCGGCACAGTCAGACCGATGTGTCGAGAAACGTTTCCATAAGCAGTTTAGACGAGACCGACGACAGTCCCGGGACTTCCAGCATCGGAACATGCAGAGCTCAACTCTGCGTCCATCTTGTCTCATGCAAATGTTTTGACTTCTGGAAGAACTATTTGACAGGACTTGACCCTTTTTTTTTTTTTTAAACATCAATGAACCCTGCTGTCTACAGGCTTTTACCTTGTTTGTTTTTGGACCAGAAAAGAAATTGTTTTAAACATGGGACAGATTTCAGAAATGGTGTAAAGTCAGTCCATGATGTTGTCTTGTTTAGGGGAAATAAGTGACACCTTCCACGGTTCAGCTGTCTGTTGTAACCAATGTTCGAAAAGACCTTTTTTACATGCCCACTTTTTCGGAGGATAGAATTGGTGTTTTGGGGTTGTTTTAACAGTCTTGAATGCAAAGCCTTTTTAAATTATTTGTGGAAAAAGAATATAAGCCAAGGGAGTTTTTTAAAGCAAAATTACGTGTAGTGTGTTTGTTTTATTTTGTATTTTAATGATTTAGTACTTCTAAGGTTCAGCTGTTGTCACCAAACCTGTTTGTTCTTCCATATCTTCTGTTAGCATTCTTCAGAGTGGAATGTTGATGTTCTTGACATGTATTAGATGCATTTGTATTATGTTATACACAGCAAGTAAAGTAGGTTTTAATGAAAAAAAACAACAGCAAAATAGTTGTCCCTACTGGTGTCCATTGAATGAATTGTAATGCTCTTGAGTGAAAGGTTGACCACAGCAATCAAATGAAATGTGTAATGGAAGATTGTTTCGCTATGGAAGTCAATCAAAGCCATTTTTAAAGCCATTTTTCCATTTCACACTGAGCAGTTATTGGCTTTTGTCTTTTTTTTTTAGCGCAGTATAGTTCTGTGTGATTTATTTTTGTTGTAAAATCTAAACCCCCATTATGACGTGAGTAGCTATACAAAGTAGCTACTGCTCTTTACCTCTGCATCAGTGAGGATAATGGCAACAGCATTTACTCTTCCAACATATTACAAATACAGTTTACCAGATGCAGACCTAATAATAATCAGCTACCTACCTAACTAGTTTGGATAACTTTTTTTTTTAACGTTTTTTCTGAGTTAATGGTAATAAATCTGTATTAGTCGAAACGCCTTTACTTACTTCGGGGTTCATCATCATGTCACTATTAAGCTAAATTGCTCTTGAATCAGTTTTCAATAGTAAAGAAGCTGGTCTACATGAAATGGATCATAATTTAGGATTAATATCTGACCTTTCGTAACGTGTTATCAGTGGGGCGTCACGGATCACCAGAGGGTTTGATGGGATAGTTCGGAGTCACATCAGCTCACAGTTTTGCTGCTTCTGACGCAATTGCTGAGTGCTGCCAGATATGACGACTTATTAAATGGCAATGGGGGAAAAAGGTTGAGGACAGCAACTTGACCCCTTCAATCAATGACTGTGCCTGATGAAGGAGCTTTCTCCTAAACACACAGGCCAATAAAGGTGGTTGAAACGATCAGGTTTTTTGTCCTGAATCATTGTTTCCTCATTGCTATCAGTTTAGTTCCCTAGGCCAAGCATCCCCTTAAAACAATATTTCACTTAGTTTTAGCATGGGGGTTATTTGGCACTTGACCGCTATGAAAACCAGAATATAAACTAATCACCAAGATCCAATGCAACTGGACAAGTTTGTAGCGTTCAGATTTTTACTTACCATTCATTTGAATGAGGCCACGAAGATAACCTGAAAAATGATATTTAACACAGTGAATAGATTCAACAACAGATCCTGCTACTGTAATTTTGACTGAGGGTCCAACGTTTTAGAGCATAATTTCACCAAATAGCATTTTTATTGATAGAAGGGAATGTAGCGGAGGGATAGGGAGACTGGATCTAGTTTTATTTTTAAATACAAATTGTAGTGTAAGCCAAGAATAAAAATGCAAAATGAGGACAGACCCAAGATTTCTTTCTCTTAAAAGCAGGATCTGTTGTTGAATCTGTTCACATGAACGGCCTCATTCAAATGAATGGGAAGTAAAAGTCCTAATGGTACAAACTCGTCCAGCTGCATCCAATCTTGGTGATTAGTTTATATTATGGTTTTTCCACCAGTGTGATGAAAAAAAAAGGAAAAAAGATCCTGTAAGTCATTATAATGAGAAACTTTCTCAAAATAATGACTTAGTATCTCAAAACAATGAGTTAGTCATTATTTTGAGATACTAAGTCATGATTTTGAGAAAGTTACTTAGAATTACAGGATCTTTTTTTCTTCATCACACTGGCGGAAATGGGCTTCCATAGCAATATGTAAAAAAAGATGCTGCACAAATATCGGCTTAATGCAGATGAACACACAAAGAAAGACTGAATGTTGAAATATCAGGCAGGTAGTTGCATTCACATGTAGGCTAGTCCAAACAGGCAGAGAAGGCTTCTTTTAAATGGGGGGGGAATTGGGAGTGTCTTGACAGTATCTTGGGTGGGGGGTTTTTGTTCATAAACAGAGTATGGGGCAGAAAGTGAGTTTTGAAAGTGACATATTGTGCTAAATCAGATCTCTTGAATTTGCTACACATAGAGCACTTACTTTTGGTCAGGAAGAGGTCCGATGATATCTCAATATTGGAAGATAAGGTATAGGATTGTGGAAACCCAAATGATAGGGTGACATAAAGGCTACAGGAGAACTGGGCTGAAAGTGTAATACTCATAACAAACAATGAGAGGCAGCAATACGCCAACGGGCATCTAGTCTGCCGGAAAGCTACAAGAAGAAGAAACAGGTGCCGAAACGCGATGTCAACTGGCGTAGCTCATCCTATAAATACTTTTGCAGCAGAACGCTAGGTCTCATTGTCCCAGGTCCTGGAGATGCCGGCGGCTGTGACAGAGAGCGAGGATAAATGGTAAATTTAATTAACTATTCATCGGCAATCGCTAATATACGCATTTAACAGCTACATCATACATGGATGTTGTGGTTCACTGTTTCTCCGATTTTTTTTGTTCGTGGTTTGTAACGTGACGTCGTCACATAAAGGTCACCACGTGGTCTTCATCTAGCGGGTTTAATTTTCCAGCTAGCTTGATGCTAACGTAGCTAACCTGACTCGTTTTGCTGTAACAGAGTCTTTCATACAATACTGCAAGGGCCGGTACAACATTAGCAGAGGTAGAGCCTGGGTAGTCGAATACAACTCCAGTATTTAGTCAGTAGTGACTAGCTAGCCACTAAACTTTTTTTTTCCAGCACTTAAACTTGTGCCAGCACAGTTTGGGAACGTGCGCGCTTCAATTAGCTTTGGTGCCCCAAAATGTGCAATGCGTATGGATTCCTCCCGTTTTTGAATATTTGTTTGTCTGGTAGTGCTGAAGCCTTGTGTTTAGAGAATCCTAACCAGGCCCAAACGGTTCATGGTAAATGGCGGGGTGGTGCCACGCGCCAATGCCACAGTGACACATCCATGGGATTGTCCTGTTCAGTGGGCCAGTTCCAACGTTTCAGTGGCTATAAAACGTCAGGTTTTGCTTTCACCGCTGCATTATTAGTTGCGGAAGGGTGACAATGAGGCCTGGCACATGAAACTGTCCTACTGTTAGCTGGTTGTGGCCTTGGACGCGCCACATGCAGGACCACTGACTATGGAAGTCGATATATTTAAAATGATTCTGTGGTGGTACCATGTATTGGAATGGTGTTCATTTTGTTGCTGCGGTTTTATGCTTCAGAAAATATTACTTTTTGATTATAGAGGCCCACTACTATGAGATATCTGCATTTGGTTAAGTAGTATCATCTGTTTGTGTGTATATACTGCAGAACAAATGCTGACCAGTGAGGTGGTTTTGTTTTTTCAGTTAGAAGGCAAAAGAAACTGCCTTTTGACTCTTAAGATTTCTAAACAATTCTTTTAGATGTTACTCATTTTGGTTATATAGCAAGACATCAGTTACACTCCTATTGTGAATAGTAAATTATACATTTGAAATTGGTTGTTTTGCTAATGGATATCATTTTTGGTTTAGGTCTTGCACATGGCAGCAACGTGAGCTTCAAGTTCAGTGATGGCACTGGTGAGTACTTTTGGGGGCCAGGGTATAACTTGTACATGGTCAATGCCATTAAAGTAGTATGGCATATTACTGGAGCTACATAGTGAAAGCACTGCATGGTATCTGCAGCCAGTTGCTGCCTTAACTGGTTTGTTCATTAGTCAGTGCTAGAGGATCTCGACATCTGGCATCGTTGGTCTCCTTGCCCTGCTGTGTTTGGAGTCCTGGTATATCTGTCGATACACACCGGCCTTTTAACTACGTCAAAGTTGTGTAATGTAGCTTTGAAGCACTTAAATGTCAGTCTTTGCTGTGTGAATTATTATTTATGGAATGTTCTATATACAGATTGAAAGAGTTGAGTGACTCATGATTCAATAAAACTCACTTGTTTCAGATCCTTAACAAGCTTGATGATAATTATCGGTAGTATTAGCGCTGCAACCAGTGCTGGTTGAGGCTATGAGGCTTTACCATACGATTAGCCCCAATGGGACACTGGATGGTGTTGGGATTGGATGGATGTGTGAGCATACAACCCAGCACTTACATTATCTTTGGTAAATTTTGCGTTTTAAGTAGATGCACATGTTAAACTAAGGAGCCATGGTGTCCTTTTGTAGGACTCTCCTAGTTTGCAGCAACCAAGGGCGTTATATCTGCTTGTAGTGTTCAAAAACACTTTGGCTTCCAGAAAACTGAAGATGTTCTGGGTAAAAATGAAAATCTAACATCCTGTGCCTCATTTTTTGCAGGGTATGAATGACCTTCCTGGTGGAAATGCATTGGCAGGAAGATGCTGAGAAGAGCTATGCTGCTGGGACATGAGGTTAGTGTTTTCAGCCTTTGCTGTAGGTCAGAATATACTCATTTGGAAGCATACGGGTGGAGGCATCATACATAACTGTACAGAAAGCATCCAGAGCTTTTGGTATGGACACTGGGAAATGGTATGGGGAACACTAGAATAGAGTCGGGGTCTACCTCACCTTGACTATAGAGAAGTGGTGGCACAGTACCAGCCCTGGCCTTGTCTGGTGGGCCTTAGAGCTCGTACAGTGCGCAGAGCAATTCATTCTCTAGCAACCCACTGCTGTCAACACCCTGCAGCAGTGCTACTCGTGAGAGTGGACAACTAGGAAACTTAGCATGCTGTAAATGTTTTTTGAAAAACCCAATGAATTTATACGGGTCATCTGTTTGTTGCAGGTGCTGGGTGTCCCGCAGAAGACGACATGTCTGTTAGGTAAGTTGACTCGTCAAGTAAACCAACTGATGACTTGCTGTCATGATGATTGGCTAAATATGTTCAACTGCTCTGAACTGTGAATGAAGCTGGCCTGTCTGAACAAATTAGGAACTACATGTGGTGAGGGTCCTCTTCTAAACAGATTTCTCACCTACATCCTGACTCTTGTTCCTCTAGGTATTTGCACCAGCCCAGCATAGAAGCAATGCCTCTACTGGGCTTGAGGGTTAACAAGAACAAACTCTAAAGGTAAGCATGAAAGTTGGTGGAAGCGATTTTGTATGGTGCTAGACAATGATTTCCTTTCTTATTTTGGTAACGCATCTCATGCCATGCTGGTATTTTGGGTTATCTTGAACCATAAATACTGAGGCCTATCCCGACAGACCTTCATCAGTAGGGCCATGTCGTTGGAAATGCCTCAAAGAGTAAATCTGTAGTTTCGCTTTACCCACGTGGTCACTACCATGGGCATTGTGGGATAATACTGCAGAACAAATGCTGACCAGTGAGGTGGTTTTGTTTTTTCAGTTAGGAGAAGGCAAAAGAAACTGCTGTTGGACACCAAAGATTTCTAAACACAATTCTCTTTGGATGTTACTCATTTTGGGGAGAGGGGGTTAGAGAAATGCCATTAAAGAAATAACCACTAAATGTCCCCAAAGTCATGTAGCAAGACATCAGTTACACTCCCATATGTGAATAGTAGATTATACATCTGAAATTGGTTGTTTTGCTAATGGATATCATTTTTGGTTTAGGTCTTGCACATGGCAGCAACGTGAGCTTCAAGTTCAGTGATGGTGCTGGTGAGTACATTTGGGGGGGGGTGTAACTTGTATATGGTCAGTGCCATTAAAGTAGTATGGCATATTATTGGAGCTACATAGTGAAAGCACTGCATGGTATCTGCAGCCAGTTGCTGCTTTAACTGGTTTGTTCATTAGTCAGTGCTAGAGGATCTCGACATCTGGCATCGTTGGTCTCCTTGCCCTGCTGTGTTTGGAGTCCTGGTATATCTGTCGAAACACACCGGTCTTTTAACAACAATGTCAAAGTTGTGTAATGTAGCTTTGAAGCACTTAAATGTCAGTCTTTGCTGTGTGATATTATTTATGGGATGTTCTATATGCAGATTGAAAGAGTTTGAGAGACTCGTAATTAAATAAAACTCACTTGTTTCAGATCCTAAACCAGCTAGAAGCCATCAAACCAAGACTGTCAACAGCCTTTAACTGTAAGTGACTTTCCATCAGTAGCCTGTATTGTTCAGTATTTGTTTGGTTTTGGTCATATACCAAGGCTTTCGGGAAAAACAGTTCCCGACTTGCTGTGGAATTGACCATAAAACAAAGCCCATCCCAGTGGGTTTCGCCGGCACGTCTGCTGGGGTAATCTGTTGGGAACATGACCACCTGCTGCATTTTAGTAGCATGTGTGAACATTGGTCTATCATTGTGAAATTAATTGGCACCTTGGTATAGTTAGACAAACAAATGAGACCATGGTAGAGATTGGTAGCCTCTGCTGATTATCCTAAGCATGATCAATACCCCAAGCTGCTTAGGTAGTTGACAAAGTGTTAAATTTAATGCATAAAACGATTGCAATCATTTTGACTGTATGCTTTAGATTTGGCAATTTGTTTAGGTGTATGATTTCCACTGCTCTGTATCAGTTAAGCAATATGAAACCTGGACAATGAAGCAGATTTGAACCAGGCGTACTAGTTAAAAGATGTATCATTGCTATTTTCCATCATTGGGTAAGATGAAATTGAGGTAGGACTTTAAACATTTCGCAAAACTAAGAAACAGAAAAATGACAAATTTGAATACATATTTGGTGGTTCACATTTAGTGTTGGACACTGCATACAGATTGGTTACTAATTCAGAGCTTAGCCTACCCGCTGTTGGGGCATGCACACATTCTGTGCAGGTATTTAGCAAACAGACCTGGCCCAAACCCTGGCCTCTATCTCACGGTGCTAGTTTGTCAAAATTAAGACCACATTTCATGAAGCCTAACAGCTGAACCTTTGCCATCTATCTTTCCAGGAGCAGCAGATTGTGATGGTCCAGAGCAAGGTGAGTGGTAATGCTGTTTAGAGTACAACAGGTGGTGACCACCTGCTACCAAAGAGCAGCCAATAGCAGATGGCAATTTCAGTAGCATGTTTTTTACCATTAGATGTTCAGTTTTACACAGGTTTGGGGTTTAGTTGCCCTTTTTAAAGTTGGATCATTTTCAAAGGGGGACAGTGTTTCTGCCACAGCTGGCCCTTTACGCAGTGATCCCAGAGCAGTTGCCCTTGGAGACTCTGTAGATCTGCCCTCTGTAGCTGAACTAACATCTCCAGGACTAACATTTGTTTCTGCAGTATCTACACTGGCATAGTGCCCACCAGTTTTCCATGATTGTGGAGTTTGTCACAGAAAATGGGTTGGTCACTGACCATGGGCTGTTGTAGAAAAATGGCAAGGTCAAGGCAGCAATGAAATGTTCTGCAGTTGCCACCTGTAGATGTCACTGAAGAACTGCTTGGTGACTTCTGAGATCTCAGGATGCTTTTCACCACCAGTAACTAGGGATTTCTACAGCATAGAAAAGTTTACCGCTGATCCTTTTGACTCGTCATACCTAATGTGGTTTATTTCCTTCAAAGAACAAGAAGTGGAGGACGCTCGGACTGGTCCAGAGCAGGGAGGCCTAAACTCATCTAGAGCGCTGAGATGGAGGTGTCACACGACCAGGAGAGAAGTGTGCTGCTGTTGTCATCCCCTGTCTTCTTTCACATCCTGCCTGTCTCTCAATTAATGATGGGCTCTTTGAATATGTATGTTAGAAAGAATTTCTGGATGAAAATAAAGTTCCTGTACTTTCCCTTCATTGTGTTTGTATGCAGTATGTTCACCCCACCCATCAATTGGGCTGGAGACACACTAGAAGACTTAGAATCCTAACAGATTCTTCCTGTCCCTTTAATGTTCTGGCATAGCAACAATTGGCCATATTTTGTGAGGATGCAATAACTTTGCATCCTGACAAAATATGTCCAAGAGTTGTCTGTCCCAAAGATGATACACCTAGCAACATAACTAGTTGCTGAAGTGTCTACTAGCAGCAATTAAAAGCTAAACTGAGGATTCTTGCAATGTTTTTAGTGTGACTGTATTGACTATCACACCTGTGGCTTATAATGTACCAGTTCACAACTGTACTTTAAAATGGGTTCTTCATCTCTTAGTTTACACTGATTGCTGCCATGATGTATATTTCCATATTTTTATGATAGTGAGAATGCAACACTCTGGCGTTTTTTAAAATTAATCACATTGTTGTATGAACAGTGCTTCTATATATAGATGTAATATGCTCAGTGGTGGAAGTAGTACTTAGATCTTTTACTTAAGTAAAAGTAGAAATACCACAGTATAAAAATTGTTACAAGTAAAAGCCTGCCTTCAAAATGTTACTCAAGTAAAAGTACAAAAGTATTAGCATCAAAATGTACTTAAAGCAACAAAAGTAAAAGTACTCATTATGCAGACTGGCCCATTTCAGAATAATACAGTTTATATTATTGAATTATAATTATTGATGCATTAATGTGTAAGGATCACTTTAATGTTGCAGCTGGAAAAGGTGGGGCTTATTTCCATTACTTTATATACTGCTGGGTAGTTTACAGTAATCTATAATACATCACAATTTATTAGTTGATTATATTTTGTATTAATAATCTGAATCTGCAAAGTAACTAGTAATTTAAGTTATCAAATAAAGGTAGTGGAGTAAAAAGTACAATATTTCCCTCTGAAATGTAGTGGAGTAGAAGTATAAAGTAGCATCAAATGGTAATACTCAAGTAAAGTACAAGTACCTCAAAATTCTACTTAAGTACAGTATTCGAGTAAATGTACTTGGTTACTTTCCACCTCTGAATATGCTGTTAGCACTGTATTCTCCATAGAGGAGACGAAGACAGCTGAGCAACTAGGGAGCCAGGGAGCTGAGATCATTCAAATAAACTGATAAGTAATTCACCACAAATGCACCATAGGACTGTACAAAATCTGTCCTTTTTCTTTCTTTACACATTGGATACAAACAGCTCCAATAACCTGAGTAATCAAAGATGACGCAGATACACATAAATACTGATTAGTGAGTTGATAAACCAGAACTTTACAGAGCCTTTTCCTCAGATGAATCATCTAAATAAGCCCAGCCAACTGTCACTGGACTGTGAAAGGGATATTCTGAAGAAGGAGCTAATAGTTAAAAAACTTTGTTGGCGAGCAGATGAAACCAGGTTAGCGTTATAAATTAAGTTGTGAATTTTCTGACAGTGATTTGGTGGTTTATCCGTGGATCTGAACTCAACTTTGGCTCTGAGGAGTTCTGTCACAATGCAGAAGAAGAACAACACTACTGAACTGCGAAGAGCTTCCGGTATGAAAGTTCATTACTTCAGAGTAACATGGCGGCGCCGTTGGAGCTGTATTGCTGGAAAGGAGACTGGGGTTTACCTTCCATAGATACGGACTCGCTGACCGTCCTGGTAAGACAGCACACAGGGACGGAGGAGGAGATGTAGATGTATGGAGTAAACACTGGAAAGTAGTTTGTTCTCTCTGAGCAGCAGTGACAGGGATGCTGTGACCTAGACAGGTGATGCTAACGATAGCTAGCGCCACTCTCCGGCAGCCGTTATTACGAATGTTAAAGCGGCTAACGTAACAGCTGCTGGCAGTACTGGTAGTGTAGCTGATGTAACAGCAGCTGGCAAGATGGTTAATACAATTAAATAGAAAATAAAGTGATGCTCAAACAAGCAAGAGTGAAGTTATTTTCCAGTCTTGTTATATTTCAACATTGTAATTACTTAAAATAAGAATTATCAACACAAGTTTGAACCCAAGTTTAGCAGCGTCAAACATCTTTAGTGAACAAGCAATACAAAAAAACAACAACACAAAAACAAGCATGACAGTTGTGGGAATGCAGTCCTGTATGGCACTGATTTACCTATAGTATGGGCAAAATAACAGCTGTTGGAAATAAAGTGCTGCTTTAATTTAAGAAAATCCACAACAAATGTCAAGTAATTTAGAAAATATGAATGTCTAGTGATATACAGTACATGTCAAGTAGCTTGGACTGACTGTCAGTGGTGGAAAGTAAGTACATTTACTCCAGTACTGTACTTAAGTACAATTTTGAGGTACTTGTACTTTACTTGAGTATTTCCATTTTATGCTACTTTGTACTTATACTCCACTACATTTTAGAGGGAAACATTGTACTTTTTACTCTATTACATTTATTTCACAGCCATAGTTACTAGTTACTTTTCAGATCAATATTTTATATTTAAAACATTTGATCATCTTTATAAAATAACTATAAAATAGCATTGTTATAGATTAGACTACCCAAAGGTATAGCTAAATTGTAGATTAACTTCACATTGACAACTTTAACATGCTGCTTACATGTACATGTATGTCAATAAATCAGTATTCATATTCCAATAATTTATGAAAAATATAACTCTCTAAATGGGGACAGTTTGCATGATGAGTACGTTTACTTTGATACTCTAAGTACATTTTGCTGCCAATACTTATGTACTTTTACTTAAGATTTTGAATGCATTTTGCCGGCCTGGTGACACTGTCAACCAGTATACGATTAAGTGTGCCTCACCTTTTCAAAGATAATCACAACTTAAAAGACCTTTTGTCGGCCTCACCGGACTAAAATATGTACAGCGCCTTTCAAAAGGAGTGAATTTAGATGAGATCATGAAGGATTCTTAGAAGGAGCATAGATTGTTTCCGGCGGTCTTACCCCGCCGCATAGGCAGGCCCCACAGCCCTTATAGGACTTGTCAAATGTTCCTTTAGAACAATACACAGATCAGCTAAGAAATTACAATTATAAACTTCAAGCAATCCTTCAATTCTCAATATGGGTTTATAGGAGCAGAGAAACTACTCACCGGAGTTCCTCTCAACTCCTGTTGGGATCCTGTTTGTGACGCCAATTGATGAATAATTTTGTAATAAAAACAAGTTTGCCGTCCGTAAACTGTTTAAATGAAGGCTATTTAAAAGCTAAGCTGAAAAGATACGTTTTTAACAGTCGTTTGAAAATGCATACAGAGCCCGCCTCTCTATTCTTTGGGAGGGTGGTCCACAGTTTAGGAGCATAGTTAAAAAGCATAGTCTGTTGCTTTGTCCTTGTGTATCTCATTAGATAGATAGTACATGGTGGTAGATTTGACCTCCTTTGTGAGCTGTGAGCACTAGCAAAAGCTGTTGTTATTTTCTATTGTTGGCCACTCATAGTAGGCACTGCTACTTGTGCGTGGCTTTCAGATTCTGATATGGCAGTACCCACCCTAACCCGTAAATGAAAATTCTGTCATCATCTACTCACCCTCATGCCAGTTGAAACACAGGTGAAGTTTGGTTGTCCACATAACACACAGGGAGGTTGTCAGCACAACTCTTTCTTCCTTCTTCAAAACAACTGAAGTCAGTGGGGTCCAGTTCTTTAGGGTTCCCAAAAGAGCAAAAAAAGATGATAAAATGACTCCATACAGCTCGTGCAGCATAATCCATAATTTGCAAGATTATTTAGCGTAAATCACAGCTGTTGTTTTTGACAGCGTTCACGCTTGGTTAGTATATATTGAAATTTGATCCAACTGTGGGAGAAATTACACTATGGGAGAACACCAACAGAACGGAATGAATATTTGGAGTCCCCCCGGGAGAACTGTGAGGGTTGGCAAGGGCTTCTAGCTAGCTTTATTATTAGGAATTTGTTGTATTTGTCTTTCTTTTCTTACAACTTTCCTCCATCGTTGTTGTTGCTATGACTTCCTCGGTCTGTGGCCACTAGCCTCATCTTGATAGCCACAGCCAAGCTCACTGCTAGTCACGCCCATATAACACACCCACAGCAAATGGGACTCACCCCCAAAATGTCCCCAACGTTATTGAAAAGCTCATTTCAGGCAAATGGGGAGATTTAGGCGTGAATCACAGGGCCACACACAGACATATAGTAATGTAGAATATTGTTTTATTTATTGTTATTTTAATGTGAAAAATGTTGAATATTGCAGCTGTAAAAAGGTCTGCAGATAGGGTGGCTCAGAGGTCTCAGGTAGTAGGATAAAGGAGATCTCTACCAACATTTAGGAGGATTTACTATGTATCTACTACCTCCTTAGACCTCGTAAATGTAGGTAGAGGACTCCTTTATCCTACTACCGTAGACCTCCTAAATGTTGGTAGAGGACTCCTTTATCCTACTACCTTAGACCTCCTAAATGTTGATAGAGGACTCCTTTATCCTACTACCTTAGACCTCCTAAATGTTGATAGAGGAATACTTTATCCTACTACCTTAGACCTCCTAAATGTTGATAGAGGACTCCTTTATCCTACTACCTTAGACCTCCTAAATGTTGATAGAGGACTCCTTTATCCTACTACCCTAGACCTCCTAAATGTTGATAGAGGAATACTTTATCCTACTACCTTAGACCTCCTAAATGTTGATAGAGGACTCCTTTATCCTACTACCTTAGACCTCCTACATGTTGATAGAGGAATACTTTATCCTACTAAGTAACAATGACGTTTTGGCTTCAAATCCGTCTTTACAAAAAAAAATAGTCTGCAGACAACATATTTTCAAATTAAATTGTACACAATACCAAAAATGACCATAATCTATAATATGATATAGATATGTGATATGGCACAGCTGGCTAAATGTAAAAGCAATGTGCTACTGCAAAAGGTAAATTGAATAGATTTGTTATTAGTAATCTCTATAATATTGCAGAGGAGCGTGTCAATAACTTCTCTAGCCCTGTTTTGAATTGACTGAGAACAACAGCAAATGTCAGTGTACTTTTTTTTCAAAATTTCAGATTATTGATCTCTTAATTCTAACATGGTATTAGTCCAGATTCCAAACATTTCCAGCAATTGGAGAAAATTAGATTTTGGAAAATATGATCACAGCAAACTTCTTTTGTTGATTTGCAAAATGCAAACAGGAAGTGCTCGCACACTGCACTCATCTAATTCATTAACCACATATTTGATTTGTGTAGAAACAAATCAAACTTCAACAAAACAACTTCACAACTTGGTTGAGGTCAGACATTATTTTAACACTTGCTCAATATTATTATAATATACTTAGAATTTATGACCTATTGCAAACAGAAAAATGAGTATAATCAAACCCAGATAAACACTCATCAGATGTATAGTGCAAAGTAAACACTGAGATGTTCCCAATGAGCTCATTCAGCTAGAAGTTTACAGCAGGTCTAAACATCAGCTGAGCCCAGATGTGCTCTTACATTGAAATCATCCATATACAGATGCTAGGTCTAGAACTTTTCTAACAGTGTGGAGGGCTGTTGGCTATAGGCTGACTCTTTGTCTGGCCTTAGATGGATTGGCCTGTTATCACACTGTTGTTTCTGTTTAGCCCTCAGCATGTTCAGCTCCCTCCACGCCCGACCGCAGCTGTCTAAACAGCATCTCCGCCACCCAACTAACAAAACCATCCACTGGGGGGAGAAAACAACACAGGGCTCAGATTTGTTGTTTTATTTGTAAAGTGAGCCCATTCATTGGCCGAATGTCTAAAGTTAAAGGAATCCAAATTTACGCTAAAACACTTTAACACAGTGATTCTCAACCTTTTTCATATCAAGGACCCCTAATATAGTCCACATTAGAGCCACAGACCCCCCATTTGATGAGATTTTGTCTCTCGGAGCCAAATCTGAGAATGTTCTTGTTAGATATGATTTTGTCCAGAATTCCATGACTATCTGTATTGTAGGTAGAGAGATAACAGAGAAACTATGATCAAAATAGTCTTTCTTCTACATTCTCTAATTGTGTTAAGTTCTTGTAAATGAAATAATGCTGAAGTTTAACAATTCATCAGTTTGCTGACCCCCTGGAACCCCCTCAAGGACCCGACGCCAAGTTGAGAACCACTGCTTTAACACACTTTATAACAGCTATTGGCAATATAGCTTGCATCCCTGGGTCTATTTTGCGGTTTGGATAACTGGCCAAACGTAGACGATGTGACGTCATGTTGAGATATTCCCAGTGCCGCTACAACAGATTGCAACTACAATAACTGTGTAATTTAGAATGATAGATGGAGTTTGATAGTGGAAAATGTTCCAGCGATCTGAAACATTAACGGTAAAGGTTTTGGTGTCAGTCCCTCAGGGAGGCAACAAGTTCACGGTCCTTTTCTGGGGGCTGTCGAAGGGCAACACCAAAACAGTAAATCACAGCCTAGTTACATCTAGTTTTAATAAATGATCATATTCACAGCAGTGAAATGGGCCTTTAATCACAAAATAGCTACTGGAATGTAGGGCTGAACAATTAATCAAAATTTTATCAAAATCGCAATATGGCCTACTGCAATTTTCAAATCGCAGGAGGCGCAATATTTGTTAAAGGTGAAATGTGTCAAAATACCATTTTAAAGGAAATATTGTGGTGCTGCAGAGATGTCCTGGCCTACACATCATATTCTACAGACTTAAGAAAACATCTTTGTTTGGTACAGATCCCCGGAAAAATCACACCATAATCGTTTCAATACGTTTTTCAGTGAAAATGAGAATAATGATGTAAAAATGATCATTCCCTCTAATATCGCAAATCATATCGCAATTGCAATATCAGTCAAAATAATCGCAATTAGATGTTTTTTCAAAATCGTTCAGCCCTACTGGAATGCATTGAATATCACAGATTGATGATATCTCTCTATCTCATTCTGAAATGAATTGACTGTGCTGGTGATGTGTAGAAACACTGTAACCGAACAGAGCTGTAATAAGCTTATTTTCCATGTTCCATCAGGTCATACTCTTCATCAATCTATGCATACCCTACATTTACTCTACCAAGTAAATTCTGGATTGGAACTGTAGTACACTGGTCCTGCGTGCAGGCATTTAGGGGTTAGCACTGCATGTTATTCTATCAGTAAATGGTGTGTAGTAGTTACTGGCAGCCATACAGGAATTCACTGCAGACACACTGCAGCCTCACAATTATAGGGGCTCACTGTGTCTCTCTGAAACCACTGACTATATCCCATAATTTAAACTTTTTCAACCTCTGTGATTTACACAACGCACGCAATAGAGTAGGTAAAGATCACATACTGCCTAAAAGGAATTTCACCATGCCAGTGTTGCCACAGGCCTCTCTCATTTGCTTTTTAAGCATAAGCTCTACTAATGAGGATCCATACGTTCTTAAATTGACACCGCATACGAACCCTGCTCAGGCCTTTAAATCTGAGAATTTGAAAGGCTACAACTGCGAGAAACCCTTAGACCAGCAAAATCTTTTCATCATTGTCCTTTTTTTTTTTTTTTTTTTTACGATGGAAAAGGGATTCAAATGCGTATAGCAAAAATCCACAAGCAGGCCCTGGCCAGTTTTCAGTGGTAGGAAATAATTGGGGGTTTTGAGTGTTCCTAAAGATAAACAGCAGGAGTGGAGTCAGGTGTCCAAACCCACCTCTCTTTTACTTGATTCAGAAAGAAGCTGTAGACCAGGGATAAACAACCATGCGCTATGGAGGGCCAATGCAGGCTTTCATTCCAACCAAACACTACAGCAGGTGATGAGTCCCTCCTCTCTGGTTGATGGTGTGCTAATCGGTGAAATCACCTGCTGTAGTCTTTGGTTGGACTGAAAACCTGCGTACAGTCTGCATAAGTAAAGTCATGCCGCATTTTCCAAAATCAGAGTTTGAAGTGTTATACAGGCATTTTGACAGTGTTCTGAAGAGGGATGTCTTCTGTCCACAGTGTCAGGAGACAAGTTTTCTGTAAGGTGTCAGAGATTTAGCCACTAAGCTCAACTCATTTTAATCAAAAGCCCTATTCGCACCGGAATAATATGGCATGAAGTGATTTGTAGTAATTGCGGAGCTCGTCTGTGATTTTAATCCCATGCAAATCTGTCATGTCTGTAATTTGATTATGTGAATCATGTGCAAATTATCCCATCATTTGGTGAAGACAGGTCCCCTGCTAATAGCCTACTAATTGTAACGAATCAAACCCTTAAGTCGGACTTTGTTTTTGGCAGGCGATTTCTTTTTCTTCTTATTTTAAACATGTGATTTCTATCTTGCTCCTGTCATGAAAAATGGAGCCAGTACTGGAATCTTTAGAGGAGGGTTCTGAATGCATTTTCGTCACAAACGTCAAGCTTTGCTTGCTAAGGAAGCGATGAATTAATTGTAAATGTATATGTCAGTTAATTTCATTATTCCATGCAAATGTTTTTCAGGAAATGCAGAAATTGGAAGTAATTCAGTAATTCCATGAGGATTAAAGCCCCAAATAAAATGTCACCCAAATTCCCTCTTTGACATTATCCATCTCTTTGTCACTTCACTATATCACGCTCAGCTGGCTCTTAAGTCTGTGTAGCTGTTATAAAATGTAGAGGTACGCATTCTCACGGCATTTTCGTTTTTGATAACTTCAGATTTTTTTTTTGTGGAAAGTGGCGTATGTATAGTTGCATACTTTCTGTGTGTACATATCGTTCATACATCTGGCCACAGATGTAAACAGCCTATAGGTTGAATTTCTATTATGTATATTTCAATCGAAAATAGAGATGCATTGATTAGAAAATGTTGCGGATTATTACTTTAAGTCATATTTACATCTTCAGTCCAAACTTTGCGAAATTCTTTTGCCTGTGTGCACCCCTTGTTCTTGACAGTGATCGACATGGAGAAGGCTATGATTTTTTTTTTTTTTTTTTTTTTATTTTATTTATTTTTTTTAAGAACATCTGAAAGCTTGTCACACTACAGTGCATCAGTCCCCCAGTGGAAACTTGCCAACATTCCCTATGGCAAGGAGGGTATCTGTGATAGATTTTTTTCTACCTTTTAATTTTCCTGACAAGTCGGAAAGAGGGGGCCTGTGTACCTCAGAAAGACCGCCTTAAGACTTGTTCCATCATAATTTTCCCAGTCTCTTCTCAACTACCACCCATAGTGCTGGTTCAAATCACAACGTTTGCCCTTTGAATATCTCTCATTCCACAGCTCACACTGAGTCGGCCTACATCTTTAAACCAGGCAGAACTGGTTGCGTCTTTTCATCAGACCTCGAATGTCATAAAGTTTTATGTTAACAAGCAATAAGTGGAAAAACGTATTTCTTGCCTCATCAGCATAAAGCTCAGTTGGCTGTATGCCTGTGGCAGTGTCCACCTTGGTCTTGTTAAGGCTAGATAATCCTGGATAATACTGACTTTTACTCCTTAGCGAGATTCCTGTCTTTGAAGGAGATGCCTCCACCTTGAAGGGGAATTCATGTAGACACTTGCTGGCTTTAAAGTCCTAATGAACAATATAATCCAGTGTTATGTCAGGAAAAGCCTAATTCCTGCAGCCTGTGTGGTCAAGACACAATTTCATAAATAGGCCTAAAAGCAATGCGGTGGAAAGTGGTGACTCTTTTTTAAACATCTGTATCTCTCTTGCAGGCGTATTCTAAGTTTGCTGGTGCTCCACTCAGAATTCACAAGATCACCAACCCCTGGAGAAGCCCCACAGGTGAGTCCTTAGGGATCAGTATACCCCTCCTTCCCCCCAAAAAACAAACAAACAATAAAAACCCAATGCATTTCCCTCCTGGTAAACATAAACATATGACTCTTTTAACAGTCTACCTAAAGGACTTGCAAAACTGAGCCTGGAAGACCATGGAAGTGGAAGGTTATGATGTAACCATTGTTCTCTGAGTGAAGAGACTAGACTCCACCCAGTTAAATAGTCAGATAAATATTTTATATATGTACAAATACTGCTGTGCAGCACAGTATCAGAATGAAAAATCTTCTACATACAATTTGTATGTAATTCTTGTTTTTCATGATTTAGCATTAGAATCACACATAATACCCAGTCTTTAATAAGGAAGAAGCTGTATTGGTATAACAGGGGCCGGTTGCACAAAACACCTTAAGTTTTCTCCTCAAGTATGACATCTCCTTAGCTGAGGGACTTACTTAAGGGTGTTGCACAGAATCCCTTAAAAGGTTTCCTTAGTTAAGGAAAAACGTTAAGGCATTTACTGCATTGAAAGAGATTTTACAGCGGTAAAATTCTACAGTTTCCATGGAGACCGTTTGTTTGCTTGCACTTGCACTTGTGATACCTGTTATCGCCTCACCTGTTATCGTCTCACATAGTTGGCCTATAGATAGTAAAAAAAAATGGCAAAAGAAAAAAAGACAAGAACACCAAATTGGTCAGAGGAGGAAAAGATTATACTTCTGGAGGAATACAATAAAAGAAAGCACATACTAAAAAGTAAATTTGATCCGCAAATAACAGCAAACAGAAAACAACGAATGTGGGAGGAAATTGCAACGAAAATTAATTCAAGAAGTCTGGTGAAGAGGTTCATCCAAGAGGTCCAAAAAAAATATGACAACTTCTTCATTTATCGCCATAAGCTTGGCCATGTTGCAGTTAAGATAGAGTCAGAGGTACCTTACGTTTTTTTCCTTACTTTGGTTGCTAAGGTCTTTTGTGCAACGGTTTAACTAACTTTAAGGGACTCCTTAAGTATAAGACCCAGATAAGGAGAAAACCTTAATACTTAAGTGAACATTTTAAGGAAACCTTAAGGAGAAGACTTAAGGGTGTTTTGTGCAACCGATTTTATTTTAAGGAAACCATAACTCAGACTTTAAGGAAAATCTTAACTTAAGGTGTTTTGTACAACCGGCCCCAGGAGCCCAATTCCCAATGTTAATCCAGTGCTATGTTATATAGCCTCTGAAATGGCATTTAGACAATGGGACATTAGAATGGGACATTAGAATCAGTTCAGGTTAAGGGTGTCCCATAGACAACCAGTGTAGTATTGATCAATTCTACAATAAATATGTAATCAATCATACTGCATCGTGGCTAACTAACTACTCCAAAGATCTTATTATTAATCACCTTTGGGTTCTTGTTTCAGGAACCTTGCCTGCTTTGAAAACCAGAGAGGAAGGCAGTGTTTCAAAGCCCAACAATATCATCATCCACCTCAGAAAACAGGTAAATGGTGTTTTTGAGTCTGTGTTGATGATCAACACATGATCAACAAGTCACCAGAAGTCCATTCATTTCCTATAGAGCTGAGCAGCCATGGACATTTGGTGGCTCTACAGCCAGTCAGGTTTCCATGCTTCCATGTTCCCTAACAATGTGATTTCGTCTCATGAGCAATAGCTCCACCTGGCCAGCGCAAACTAGACGAGAAGTTCATTACGGCTATTCAAAGCTTCCCAGTTCTCCATAACTTTATATTTGAAAGACTACAAGAGTAAACATCTCATAACTGATGCTTAGAAAACGGTTGTGTCCATTGTTGGGGTCGATGGTAAGCTCTGAAGTCATTTTATTGAGAAAAAAAACTACATAGATGCAATTAGGGCTGGACGATAATTCAATATTATCGTTTATCGTCTTTCAGTGGGATTATATTGTGATGGTATGGTGATTTTGGGATATCGAGACGCACAATTCTGCTGTCTGAACTGATGAGAACAAGCTCATTTTATTTAGAAACTCAGACAAAATAAAGTATGGTAGGAATATTATGTGAAAATTTCAGTTTAGTTTGACATCACACCAAACATTACCATTCGGATCAATATGATGAACATTAATTTGATTATTTAACATGATTTTGCTTATGTGAGCCATATCATCATATATACCGATATCGAAAAAAATCCTTATTATCATGATATTGATTTCAACCATATCGTCCAGCCCTAGATGCAATTGGAGCCTCTCCCACTGCCCAGAATAATGATGTTCAAACATAAACGATGTATGTGAAGAGGCCTTAGTGAGCTAAATAGGGGTGTAGTGATTAAATCAGTTTGATTCAGTTCCAGTTCTAGAGGCAAAGTTTTGATGCATCATAAAACTTTACATTTTGACCATGGTTCAGCTGAATTTGATTAAGTTTGATTGATAATTGCTGGCGTGAGCTGGTCATTTTGATCCACTCCCCTCTCTTTTCTGCAGAAACGGGCCAAATATATGTTGAAATGGTTTTGACGGTAGTGCACATATATGGCATACAATAAATTCATGCTGATTAATTCCAATATTATAGATTGATCAGGGATGCACATTTAAAAAAAAAAATCTTGATCAAATTGATCAAGATTTTTTTTTTTACTCACTGTTAGTTAACGATCACATATTGATGTTTGTTAGGCCCAAATATGTTACAACGCGATGTGTGATGCATCAATGAGAATTAGGATTTAATTTGTTTCCTATGGTGTCATCAGTGTGTCATTTTGTTATGTGCTTAAACATTCTTCCTTGAGATTTATACCCTAAGTAAACACTTTGACATCAGAAAATAAGGATCAAGTTGTTCTTGACTGATGCTGATCTGTATTGAAGGAGAGACCTTTTAAGAAAAGAATTCCGGTTATTGGTGTTGTGGAAAACTCTATGATTTGTGGGTCACTGGCTGTAGGGAGGTCATGTGAGGTTTATGGGTTATGGTAGTGACTTTCATTGAGTTTCTTGACACGACAATTGCTTGACAAATTTATTTTTATAAGTCTATGAACTGTAGCAAACAGACAACCTAGATATCTCTGTTTTGGATTAAGGGGAATATCTATGTCATCAGGCTTTGTATATCCCTACATGGTATGAAAGCTGAATGTAAAGAGTATATTATGTATAAATGTAACTCGTCTGAAATAGTTTCTCAGATGTACAGACCAGTAAAAGTTTTATTTGGAGTTTTAGCAATAGGTTTTATTACTGTGGTTTAAGATAGAGGTTTGTAATTTTTGAGACTTGGCCACAATTTATATGGGTAGTGGTTATTGGCACATTGTTCAGATGGTAATATGCCTTGGCAAAGAGGTATAGGAATGAAGGTTGAGTAAAGGACAAATTCGGCTTAAATTTGAAGGCTATATGGCCTTGATGTTCTTTATTAAATAGTCATTTTTTCAAGTCTTTTTACTAAATAAAGACTAGGTCTGCAACAACTACAACTTGTCATTGAGGTTAATGGAAACTGTGGAAAGTTGACTGGATGCCTTCGAGTCAGTGGCACATCCAACCCGCCCACTGGTGCATCAAGGTAAATTTTTCAAGTGCACCTAGGAGAATAGGAGCTTGACAAGTACACTATTTTCACAGTTTTCTGAAATATTCTATACCCGACATAACTAAAGAGTTAAGTTTTAGTTTTCTTTGGAACCCTGGCTGTGATTATTTCTTTAGGGACTGTTTGGAATATTATCTGTGATGTGTGTATATATATGTATATATACGGTTTCGAGAGAGAGAGCATGAAAGAAAGGAGAGGTCCTTTTGTGAAAGGATGCTATTTATCATTAGTTAATTGTAGTTTGTACATCTTAAAGAGCGCCTAAAATCAAATTTCATGATTTGACCCTGTTTGAGTTGCTCATTCACAAGTATCATACAGTCACATACGGTTGTCATCACAGGTAATATAGCATCCCCACTCACACAAACATATACACACTTATCACACATACACACACACACACACACACATACACAACAAAACAGAACAAAATAAAAACAAAAACAGGGTTCCTTAAAATGTATGGATGCTGGGTGATTGTGATTTTGCGGCTCCACTCAATCTACAGAGCTTCGTAAATTGAGCTCCATATCTTGTGAAATTGTCCCTAAGCATTGTGTTATATTGTCATTTCTTTCAGAAATACAACGCTGACTATGACCTCTCAGCCAAGGAGGGGGCAGACACTCTGGCTTTTGTGTCTCTACTGGAGGAGAAACTGCTGCCTGCTTTGGTAAGACATTATGTGAACGTCTGTAGACTAACAAGCTTGTGCCCCATGCTATGTAACAGACACGTTAAAGGGAAGCTGAGGAGAAATGCATTTTTTGCCTTTTTTTGTGGTGCTAAAAATATCAAAGCCCCTGGGTCCTTTCAGTGTGTGCCAGTGGGAGGAGGAGGAGGAGGCCCTCCTGCGGTTTCAGGAACGCTTTCAAGTCATTGAAAAAGAGGAAAGCAACACCGCAATGTCTCGCAATGGACCTCATCACCTTTCTGAATTCCCTCTCCTGACATGCCCTTCCAGGCACAGTAGTGTAGTTTTCGACAAGGTCAATAATGGCAGTTGGTAATGCAGAGATTTTTGTTTTGCTCATAGACGCACAGAAAAATAATTATACTGTTGTAAGTTGTACAGTATCCCAGTCTTATGTTCCATGATTGTTTTGTGATTAGAGTAATCAAAGTAAGCATTCTTGGCATTCTCCCTACACATACAAATCATGGGAAATAGGTTGGGTCATGGTAAAACGCCTCCTTATTTGTATAGGAAGTTTACTGGTTTTGGCCCCGAGGAGAATCGTCTTAAGATTACTGTGACCAACCCGTGTAGCATTTCCTGTATTAAAGTGTCTGGCTTCCTGTGTAAAAGAGGGGATAAAGAAATAAAGGACAGGCGTCGTCTTTGAGGGAAAGAGATGCATCTGGAAACAAGCGGAAGAGTCTGAACACCTTCACCGACCCTTTGGCTAAAGCCCCCTGGGAGGAGACAATTAGGGATTCATCAATGAGAAAATAAACCTCTTACAAATGCATTTTCATGTTTAATAGTAAAATAGAAAGTTCTAAACAAAATGGAATATACTTAACAGTTAATAGTTAATCAACCATAAACAAATTGGAGCAGATATTACACTTTTCTCACTTTTTGTAAGTAGAGTTATTTGTATTACTGTGCGACTATAACTATAATATATAACAATAATAATTTTGATTTTTATTATTTTGTACTGCTGCTATCAGTGGATTCGCTGCCATGCTTGCCACCTGTTTTGATGACTTCCACAATTGGTGATGCCAAGAGGAAGATGCCAGAGCCTAGGGCTGGGCATATCATGATAATCATAATGTCCTACATGTATTTAGCACTAGGAAGCAGATGTGCCTGGTTTTTCCCAGTCGGCATACTGATGGTAAATCCGATATGACATGAATGCTACATATGGGTCGGAGGATGGGACATCGCTGCGTTTGTTAACTTACAGAGAAGAATTTTGGTTGGAATACTTTTTGTAAATAAATTTGTTTTGTAACCAGCAGTCTGTCAAATTCAGTATTGTATATTGCAGGTAATCATTTGTGTGTCCTCCTGTCTAGGGATGGAACGATAAATCGAAATTCAATATATCGCAATACGAAAATGTGACAATATTTATCATGGGGCAGAAAAATTAATCGCGATATTTACTGAATCGCGATATTTACTGAATTACCTAAATTATATTATTTGTACTTTGTAATGAAATTTTTAAATTGCTGGTTACATTCTAGCAAGCCCATAACATTGCTAGAAAGATTTGTGGGTCAGAAATAAACATAATTCATACTTTGTCATCATTGAACTTTTATTTATTGCATCGTATCGTGAATGTATCGAATCGTGAACCCTGTATCGCGTATCGAAATCGTGAGATAAGCATATTGTCCCATCCCCAGTCTCTATACCTCACATGTTCCAATCTAATTGTTTTCCTTCCCCCAGATTTACACCCAGTGGGTGGACTCTAAAAACTATGTGGACGTGACGCGGCGCTGGTACGCCGAGAACATCTCTTTCCCCCTGAACTTCTTCCTGCCCAACCGCATGCGGAACCAGCAGCTGGAGAAGCTGAGGCTGGTCAGGGGAGAGGACATGCTGGAGCCAGGGGAGCAACTGGAAAAGGAGGTGAGGATCCCATCTGCTCCAGCTGAAACAATGGGGAAACGTGTCAAAAACAGGGTTCCTGCACAGGGCTGGAAAATTACGGAAAATGAATTTGATCATTTCCAATTCTCAATAAGTCTGGAAACTTACTGGTGCGTAGATACTACATATTTTATGTAGCTGTGGAACCACTCTCTGTCATTGTGATATGTTGTGATGTGTTATTGGTAAGAATAATTCTCAGCTGTAGAGAGTAGTGGCCTAGTTTAGAGTCATATTGCCCAGCCACTATCAGCATATGTCATAATGAAAAGTGACCATAACTTTCAAATCCAGACAAGAAATGAATGGTTGGAAATAGTATGGAATATTGTAATGGGAAAATGTGTAGGAACTCTGGCAAAGACAGTAGACCACCAGGGCTAATTTATTCTTTATTGTATCTTTTATTGACTTAATCTATTTTAAAAAATATACATATATTTGCTAACAAACTAGGTGCAGATGTGTCATGGGAGCCATCTCTATGCTAGAACGCTAAATGCTAAGCTAGTTAGCATGAAGAGAGTGAAACATTTTAATTATTGTTTAAAAAGAGATGAGCACTCAGATGTCTACTCAAAGTGCAAAAGCTGTATAATATTCTGGCAGTTTCTCAATCATGAGACAGACGTGCCTGTTAAACCATTTTACAGTTATAAAGCCTCTTGATCAGTGTACTACTAAGGTTTTGGATACATGGAAGGGCAATAGGAGAGGCCAAGTACTCTTTAAAGTATACCTGCTGTTCAAAAGAGACTGCGGACATTAATAGCTACGTCACATTGACCTGGCTTTGACCAGTTATGTTAGAATAGAGATTATGCAATCTCGGAACCCATCGTCTGAGAGACGACGTCTCATATGCAGATATCTGTTTATAGAGATTAGCCGAAATGTCGTCTGGACCTAAAAAAACTTGTGAAACAATCCGGTCGTAGACGTCGTCTCTCAACTCCAACTCCATTCTCGCGTCTCAAGTTGCTAATCGGACTGTAAACAATGACCGGCGCACGGAAGAGGAAGTCTTGGCCCGGATGTCCGCTGGCTACACCGGAAACCCTGAAATATTGGCCGTCGCCTCCAGAGTCTAATCGTCGTCAGACCGATAGACGATGGGTTCCGAGATTGGAGATTATGTAACACAAGAAAGGCCATGCTGCCCTCAATTGACAGCTGTTTTGAATTTTAGCATTGAAATATAAAGGTGTCAAAAACCCAAGAACTCCCAAGTCTATCCTTGTGTCCTTGTGGAGAGTTCTTCCCAAGTAGTTCCCAAGAACAGACTTCTCAAGAACACGTCACATGATCAATTAAGATACACAGCTGTTCATTTTCACACGTAGACTATATAGACTATATACCGTATTTCTTCTAATAGTGGCCGGTAGTCAATTAAAAGCCGGGTCTCCGATAATGGCCGGGGCCGTGGTCGACACGAACAAATGAAGGCCGGCCCCAAATACAAACAAAAAACAAAAAAAACGGCTACCTAACAAACCCCAACAGAAGCAGATCAGAAAACAAGGAGGCTTTGTACTAAAATATGAGCAAATATACTTATCAAACAGAGGGAATTAGAAATAAAGCCCTGTCTCTAATATAAGCCTGCTTCCAATAAAGGCCTGGTGCCCTCTGCAGTTGAGGTAAATAAAGGCCCGGGCCAATATTAGAGGAAATAACGGTAGCTCTGCTTGGACGTGATGCTACAATGAATCTTGGGGCTTCTCGTTCATTCTCGTCTGCCAATTCACCATCTGATGCATCTTTATTTGGCAAGGCAACTTCCAGGATTCTTATCCGTCCTTCATCCTTGTGTTCTTTTGTTTTTGGAATTGTACTTCAGACATTCGATATTTCGCCAAACTTGTCATGGAGGACACAAGAACGGACAAGAACGCAAATGAGAAAGATCCACAGTTTTACCTACTTTCTGTACTACCCGGTGGCATTCGATGTTCAAAACCTCGCAAACAAATATTTAGAATTACATTGATCTCCTTCAAGTGATGGCTTGTTGGCCTTCTCTTAGACTTCCAAAATCCACTGGCCCTCTGTTAAAGAAAGTAACATGAGTGCATTCATTTTATGCATGGTTAGTCCTGACAGTGTTGGTGCATTGAGCTACATTGTACCTCACTGTGAGCCAAGTCAGCTGAAACAAGTTTGTACCATTCACTGAATTTCAATTGATTGAAAGTGGCAGATGGCAATTACCACAAGTCTATCAATTATCTCTCTACCTCCCTATTGGCCAAGGCTTGCTCTTAAAGGGGCGGTAACTTAATAAAAACTTAATCCCACAAAGCCAAAATACACTCTGTTGTCACAACATATAATAAGTGGGTCAGATGGTCAATTACCTGGGCGACCACATTTTAGTGAAGGGGTTTTTAGAAGAGATGGACGGTGAGTTGAAGGGGAATCCTGCTAAAATAGATTTTTAGGTTGTTATTCTGCAAAACTTCCAAAGATTGTTTTGTTGTTTTGTTTTATGAGTTTTGAGTTAAATGTAGTTCTATGTCATATCATGTGTTGCATTCCATGAGAAAATTGTAATTCTCAAACACATATTGAGCCTCTAGAATTATGGGGAAAAAAAGCTTAAACTGACAGTGCTCTGTTTTGATACTAATTTATAGAGTTATAATGGAGACTTATGCATGTTGGAAACAACGCATATCATATTCTTATGTACCATAAAACCACGATGGAGACTTTTACCTGTTAGAAACAACACATATCATATTCTTATGTACCAACTAATGGACATACAACCACGATGGAGAATTATTCATGTTAGAATCAACACGTACGATATTCTAATATCTAATCTAATCTAACTAATGGTCATACAACTATGATGGATAGTTATGGGACAAACGGCGAGTATGGAAGTTGTCGTCGACAGATATTTTACAAACATTTCAGAACATCCAAAGCGACTTTTCAACTGTTGTGCAATGAGATTGAACCACTCGTTAGGCGGCTACATTATTGTTTATTTAATAGATGTTTTTCTACTGGTATTTTCTGCTTAATTTCAAGCAAGTGTAAAAACCCTGCAATATTGAGGAAATTTGAAACAAATAGCCATTTCCATTCAGCTTTTCTAATTAAATACAGCAGAAGTCACATACTTTTACAGAAACCCAGCTACCGAGGCAGTTGAATGCTTTTTCAGTGTAGATACCAGTAACCATGTGAGTGTTTTGCATTTCCTCCACAGCTCTATCATGACGCCTTGGAGTGTATGACTCTGCTGTCTCAACGCCTTGGCTCTCACAAGTTCTTCTTTGGTGATTCGTAAGTGTCTTCAACACTCAAACAGCAGTGAGCGTGAACATGTTTCCCGACTCCCCACATGGTGACATGGAGAAATGCAAATATAGCCGCAAACAGTCATTACAATTTTATGCATCGCAATTAGATGGTAACTATATTTAAAACTGATGACTTTGGCGGATTATAATATAGCTGCGTGCCATGATTGTAGGGCTTGAAACGCAAAGACACACACAAGCATATGAAAGTCTAATAGCATACAATCTGAATACAGATTCAAGAAATAATTTCCCATGACACCCTATTTAATTCCAAACAGGTTATTGGCGGAAAAACTGAATACATTTAGCTTATGCATGTAGTTTGGTGGACAAAAGCTTGATTTGTCATTATAGAAAACAACAATAGAACATTTCAGTGGCAGTTTTGCAACCACAGGTGGAATGGTTGCCTGACATATTGCCCTTTGAAAAATTACCAATTTACCCTGATGGTGGTGCCATTCAACAAGACCAAATGTGGTCTGACGCAATCTTTGGGGCCCCTTGCAAATGGGTAGGCCTATGTGAAGTATGGTTGGTGTAACATTAAGCAATTTGGAAATATGCCTCAATTCTCTTGTATGTCATGGCCACATGGTTGAAAATTTATAAATTCTGTGATGCAGAAAAGATGTAGGCAGTTGAAATATGCTATGTGTAAAATTTTGTGGCGATTAAGACAACTTTCTAGGAGAAATTTAAAAAAAATAGTTGCTGCGCTATGGAGCGTGACCAAATGTGGTCTACCACACTTTGGGGTCCAAACCCGGAACATGTATCTGAAGTTAAAGGAGGGGTATCATTTGCTTTTTCAGCAATTTTATATATTTGCCTGGTGTCTATAAAATACATCTGTTCATTTTTTTTCGTTAAAAATCGTTTAGTTACAGCTTTAGCTATTCACTTCCTAGTGTTTGTTTCCCACCTACAAGAAAATAGGTCGTTTTACATAAGCTGCTCTGATTGGCAGGCCATTCTGGAAGGCCCACCCTCTTCTTAGCGCGGATTGGTCAATTTCAGACAGTCCAGTGTCTACATAGAAACCGGAGCAAAATCTGACTGGCTTGTACAAGGGGGCGTGTTTTATAGTTGGTGACTGTGGAGAAACGGCACAGTAACATGATTCAATTTTTTTACTGTGATTACTTCACACCTCCAAGTACCAAAATCACCATAAATACTAAGAATTGCTACATCCTAGGATACCCCCCCTTTAACTTGCTCTAGCAATAACCACTCAGGACTTATGCCTCACTTCCTGTTTGTGGGTCTTTGCTGTCAATTTAATTTGTGCACCACGGCCAAATAGTTTGGATTTTCTAAACTCGTCAAATGGCGGAAAAACTATAATGGCAGAAATGAAAGCTAAAAATGAAAAAGATAAGTAAAGTCTAATGAGTAGAGACTAGGGCTAGAGACGACACTTTACTGTATCACAGTAGCCTTATCGGACCATTCACTTTTACTTAGAACTACTGAATGATCACATCCACACCACAACAATATTTTCCAGATATATCCACTTTTAGACTGGTTGTTATATATTTAGACATTATTTGAGTGTAGACACCTCTCTACTGGACCTCCGTGATGGGGCCAAACATGGCTGATATGGTTTTTCAACTATGAAGCCGCTATACTTTTCAAAGACTGAAAACATATCCAGGATTGAAATTGACTCCTACCGTTCCAGAACATTATTCTGAAAGTCAGATTTAGAATTTTTTTTTATTTTCTGATAATTAGCCTGTTTCAGTTGTAGATGTAAAAGATCATAATTTTGGCTCACGGTCATAAAGGTGTCATGGAAATATGGAATCGCCCATGGTGAAAATGTGTATGAACTCTCTAAATTTAATGTGTTCATAGTGTATCTTTTTTGTCTTTTCCCCCCTTGTTTTTAACAGATTTTTTTTTTTTTTACTTTGTGGTGAAACTGTAAAAAGGTGCTTTGTAAATAAATGTCAGTGGTGGAAGAAGAACTCTGATCCTTTATATGACATCATTAGATTATTAATACTGAAGCATCAGTGTGTAAGCAGCATGTTACTGTTGTAGCTGCTGGAGGTGGAGCTAGTTTGAACTACTTTATATACAGTTAGCTAGTTTAGTCCAGTGGTTCCCAACCTAGGGGTCGGGCCCCTCCAAAGGGTCACCAGATAAATCTGAGGGGTCGTGAGATGATTAATGGGAGAGGAAAGAAGAAAAAACAAAGTTCTGATACACAAATCTGTTTTCAGTTTTTGGACTTTTTCTCTAATCTTTGATTTTTGCTGAAATATTGGATCATTTGAACATTTATTGAAATGAAACCATGTGAGGTTTAGAGGGAAAAATCACTATTTGGTGGAGCTGTTAACAACTCATAGACATCTGAAATGTGACCCGACTACACACTGCTTTTTGTAAGACGTCAAAAGCCAAAAAGGTTGGAAACCACTGGTTTCATCTTTAACAATGTGTTGTATTTTAAAAGCTTGTTATATTATCCATTGTGTCAAATCTCCATCTGAAAAGTAACTAAAGCTGTCAAATAAATGTAGTGGAGTAGAAAGTACAATATTTCCCTCTGAAATGTAGTGGAGTGGAAGTATAAAGTAGCATCAAATGGAAATACTCAAGTAAAGTACAAGTATCTCAAAATTGTACTTAAGTACAGTACTTGAATAAATGTACATAGTTACTTTCCACCACTGATAAATGTGACTTGCCTTTTTGTATTTCCAGTCCATCCTCATTGGATGCCTATGTGTTCGGCCACCTAGCTCCCCTGCTGAAGATCAAGCTGCCTAATGGGAAGCTTCAGCAGCATCTCAACTCCCTGGAAAACCTGAGGAACTTCTGCTCCAACATCCTGCTGCTATACTTTCCATCAACAGGCCATGGTGAGGCTTCAAACACACTCCGCTGCTCCAATGCAAATGATGTTGAGAAATGCCTTACACGGGGTTCCCAGTGCTCATGGAATTTCTGGAATATCATGGAATCTTGAGATGCGTATTAAAGACAGGGAAAGTTAGGATATCTCTCTGATAAATGCTGGTGGGAAATCTGGGAATGTCAGGGAATTTTACAAATGGGCTACTTTCTAGGAATGTAGCAGAATGTATTTACCAACTTGTTTCATACATTAATTTTATTAGCTGGGGTGACTTTTTTTGAAAAGTCATGGAATGTTACATCAGGGTCCTGTTTACATGGCCTTTTGATCTGATTATTTAAAGGTGCTTATTTTTTAGGTGAGAGAGGCCATTATGTGAGTCAAATGCTTTGCACTTAAAGCTGCACTAGGCAACTTAACATGTTGGCTGATAATCCGAATTACAGCCAGAGGTAACTGAACTTCAATACCCAGAAATCCTGTCAAGTGTCATCAGTAAACTTTATACCACAGGATGCCAAATGGACGAGAGAGGCAAAAGGTCTAACACTGGTGAGTCCAGCTTTCTCTGGATGGTGCTGTTTAGGACAGTGGTTCTCAACTTGGGGTCCGGGGGCCACCAGGGGTCCTTGAGAGGGTTCCAGGGGGTCCCCAGCAAATTGCTGAATTGTTAAACATCACCCATTATTTCATTTACGAGAAGTTAACAATCAGAGAATGTAGACGAATGACTGTTTTGATCGTAGTTTCTCTGTTATCTCTCTACCTACAATACAGATAGTCATGGTACTCTGAACAAAATCATATCTAACAATAAAAATGTTCTCAGATTTGGATCAGAGAGAAAACTATCTCATCAAATGAGGGTCCGTGGCTCTAATGTGGACTACATTAGGGGTCCTTGATATGAAAAAGGTTGAGAATCACTGCTTTAGGAGACACTTTTGGATTTCCCTCTTAAATCTCACTTTTAAATTTTGATTGGTCAAGATTTCCCACCAATGACCATACGACACCATTGTTTAATTTGGGCAAATGTGGTGAATCCAAAGTGTCTCAATTGGTAGGGAAGGCCCACTTCCTGATTTAGGCCGATAAGACGGCTGCATTTTTACACAAAAACCTTGACTAGTGCAGCTTTAAAGAAAAGTAGCAGGTACAAGCGCTCCCCAGTCAAGTTGTGACATCTGTTCTCCGACCAGTGGTGGAAGAAGTACTGAGCTCTTTTACTTAAGTAAAAGTAGCAATACAACAATGTAAAGATACTCCATTACAAGTAAAAGTCCTGCATTCAAAATCTTACTTAAGTAAAAGTACATAAGTATTGGCAGCAAAATGTACTTAGAGTATCAAAGTAAACGTACTCATTATGCAAACTGTCCCCATTTAGAGAGATATTTTTCATTCATTCATTTTTCATTTCATTTTTTTTATTTCTAAACCGTGCCCTCGGATTCACAATCCGTGCAAACAGATTTGTAAACTGTGCGAACAGATTTGTAAACCGTTTCACAATCCGTTCGCATAAATGCTAAATTACACATAAAAGCTGTGAAACTCCAAAAACACAAACCTGAATCAATTTAACTAATTTCACTATCGTTAAATCTGCCGTTAAATCTAGATAACATTGAACTTACTTTGTGGATGTGGTCACCGTGGTCCATGCAAGGCAGGTTACAGGTGCATGTAACCGTGCGAACGGATTTGTAAACCTTTGTAAAATTCTGTAAAAATCTGATGGCACGGTTTAGAAATCCGTTCGCACAGTTTACAAATCTGTTCGCACAGATTGTTTTTTTTTCTACCATGTGACCCCAGAGGGGCTTCATATAGTGGAGTATAAATACAAAGTAGCATAAAATGGAAATACTCAAGTAAAGTACAAGTACCTCAAAATTGTACTTAAGTACAGTACTTGAGTAAATGTACTTAGTTACTTTCCACCACTGTCTCCAACTCCAACTTTGTCAGATGCCGTTTACCTGCCTCGTCATGTCTCTTTCAGACAACCCAAGCCGCAAACCACCCGCCCACGCAGACGGCAGCGACTTCGACAACGAGCCCCATAAAAGACGCAACCAGATCCTGTCGGCGCTGTTTGCGTTCGGAGCCATGCTGGGCTACGCCGTCTTAACGGGCATCGTCAGCATCGAGCGCGTCCAGCCCGGGGAAGCTCTACCTGCACCGAGCCACGCCGAGGACGAAGAAGAGGACTGAGATACTCCCGATTCATTGTTCGATAGGGGATATGAATGCTCTCACACATATTTCACGTGCTTTGTAAGATGAACAATAGGGGGAGGATGGCATCGCATTCCTCAATATCTCCACCACCAATAATGCGATAAACTTTTGTTATCAGCGCAGCTAATCACGCCAAGTAGGTGGTCTCTCTTTTATTGTGTTTACAAAGTTTTTGTTATTTCTTTATTCCAGGGCAGTATACCATTCATTACCGCTGAATCCTCCAGGACTATTAATGTAATAGAAGAATGGTATACTTTTCCTTGCGGAGATTTATGCGGATGGCGATGGAGGGTGAGGGAATGAGCCTTTCTTGTAATGTTTTGTCGGGTTTCACTTTGGCAAACAGGATTTTGACTTGATTTCAGGTCATTAATAGTAAAAATGTTGAACCATCTCTCACGTATTTCGGATTCTCTTTGTGTTTGCTAACATTCCTATTTTCTCAAGTTCTTTGTAAAATGTGGTCCGGCAGTAAATCTTGCCTCATATCTGGTGAGACGCTTCAAAGTCAACTTCACCCCTAGCCTACCCTGACATTGACTTGATGCATAGTGTACTAGATTATACAGTATGTAACCAGCAGGTAAGACTTTATTACCATACTGACTCCAGTGTCGCAGTTTTGAGATTCCGAGAATACTTTCGGACCTTTTCTAAAAGACAGGAGACAGACATGTTAACAGTGATTGATGTTGCACACAGTCAACACAGGTTCTCACCGTTGCCAGCAATGTTAAAAAACCTTCTGTCGCCCATAACTCTTTTGTGTTTCAACATAATGTATAACACAATACAGGTGTTGTCACTGACATAGCTTTCTGCTTCTGTTGTCAGATGATAAAAACGTGATTTGATCGAGGGTCACAAAATGCTAACTGGCTAACCAAGGCTAACAGTAAATTCTGGGGCCGGATTCACAAACCCTTCTTAAAAAAAAAAATCTTCTCAAGTGCCATTTTTTTCTTAACTTTAGTCTTAAGAAAAAAAAATAGGAAAAAATGATATTCTCAAAAACAGTTCTTATATATTTTCTTAACTTTCTTATGTTTCTTTCTTCTTAAGAAAAAACTTAGGAATAAATGGTATTCTTGAAATGAAAGTTCTCAAATTTGTTCTTGATTTTTTTCTTAACTTTAAGACAGCCCTTCACCTGTCTTAAAACTCCTACAGTGAAAAGGTAAGCCTCTAATATCATATATTTAAACACATTTTAGACAAGTAGGTTATAGTTCAAAGTCTTCATAGGTTCCCCTACACCTAACATTAAGATGAACATTTATTGTAAAGCTTTATTTGTCTGTTGATTTACATGTCTGTTGAAAATAAGCTGCAAATTTTACAGTTACCAACAGCAACCAATGTTTAAATCTTTGCTCTAGTTCTAGTCTGGCTTCTTAACATTGCTGACAATGGTGAGAACTGAGCACAAGAGTGTGAACCTATTTGGCGTCACTAGCCAGAAAGCCACATATCCTATGGAGCAATGCGGTGGTGTGTAGCCCAATCAAATAACTTACTAGCGACATCAAATGACCTACCTGTTTCCAGTGTAGCTGCAATGATTTTCACCCTTCTGAATACTTCTCATCTCGTCCTTAAAAAGACACATTAGGTCACTTAAGGTAGTAGTGAAGCCATGGCTGCTGGTAAATTTAGCTACATTTAAAATGTAGTGAGTCTGTGTGCACTTAGTGCACTGGAGATAGAGGCGCACTATGTGATGACGTCCTATGTGACCATATTTGTATTTAATTAGACATTGGTGATCAATAAAATACAATATCCTAAAATAGAGTTTCAACATTGAAAGATATTTAAACTCTGAAAGATAAAACATTGTGTGGGTGTGGAAAGAAATGTCTATTGCAGGTCTGAATGGGGAACTCCTGAAATCTACAGGCCTACATTAGGCTACCACTTGTCACAATGGATTTGATGTTGCAATCCTTTGTGAGAGGTCAATATCAGACAACTGGGGAAAATGTGAATTGTGGGACAAGACATAAGAAGCAGAAATCACAAGATCAGTCATAGGGAAGTGAACTTAAAGTAAGGCAGAGATAAGGATGTGATCACATAGGACACTATTTTTAACAGGCTTGCATCTTCTCCAGACTATGTGCCTGGCGTTTTGGGGCACTGTCCTGGGCTCCAAGTTGAACATGTCTCAAATTTAGCCACATTATGTCTGTGACAATAGGCCTTGAAACGGGCTGTATCTAGGTGGAGCTCTTGGACGAGATGATAAAACTCTCAGTGCTCTGGAGCCTGTCCCACCAACCAAGATTAGTAACTCTGGGCTTAACCCTGTTTTTTTTTTTTTTTCCGTTTCTTCGATTCCAGGCATTTGGGAATCCAAAGCCGACTCCAAAGCTGTGGAGTCGATTCCACACAGTACAGAAAATGCAGATTCTCCCGGCAACAGAGTGAGAGAGCGGAAGAGGGAGAGATTAGATCAGGTAGTAGACACTGTCGCTGCCTGTTGAGGAATTGCCTAATTCTAAGTTGAAGATTGTGAATACATTTATTGAGAAATGTATTTCTAATGTAAAGTGTCAAGATCCCTTGTCATTCAAAACATCAGTCATAATAGTGTATTTGCTTAATTAATATTGCACTGTTTATTTTACAAGATCTGCTATGTTTTAGTTTTTGGAATTGAGAAAAAAAAAAAAATCTGAAATCAACTCTTGGAATCGACTCCATCGATTCCCAGTGCTTGGAATCGGAAGCAGAGTTGATGGAAGTTTCACATTTGCTGTGACAAAAAATTTAGAGCATACCTCCCCCTCCCCCTCCCCCTCCCCCGCCCCTTAGGGAAAGGTAGCCTTTATCTGTCCTGTGCACTCTTTGTGGAAATATGCTCTGAAGAAGGTCTCTGTGTTTGAGCAGGAGATTAAAAAAGTGTCCAATCTGATCCCAGCCTAATTTTATATAATAAACCCCACACCCACACACCAATACAAATGGGTAATTTACATAACTCATACATTCATCCATCCATTTGTACGTAATTTCTGCTCAAACTTTAAAATGTACTGATACTTGAGATGTGCAGGTGTATTCAAGTTTTTGATCATCTTTATAGTTTTACAGGTATTCAAATTTATTTTTTTCCCCTCTACAGCAATGACAGTGAATAGTGACATTTAATGGTCAAATTATAAACACTAATGAAAAATGAACACTTTTTGATGAATTCAACTTTTTAACCTTTCAAGCTGAAGCAAATACACTTCCAGCTGCTTTGAGCTAGCCCACTTTGAAATGGACTTTTCTAGTTGAAGTAGAAATAAAGGTCACTTCTAATACGTATGCCTCCATGAGGTGTAATGAGTGTAAATGTTCTGCTGCACTAGAACATGGGTGAATGACGATGTTTGAAATTAGATTAGAAAATAAATCTGTATTTTTATGCAATTTTACACCATTTTAGACAAGGACACACCATAGAATTAATTGCAGCATCCTGTTATTCCTCAATATATGGAATATACACTCACTGGACACCTTATGATAAATGGGCTCTAGCAACAGATGACCAGCTGGTACTACAGTAGATAGGTGGACCAAATATAGTGGCCGGTGAGTGTAACTCAATTAACTAATAATCAAGCCTTTAAACCACAAATGGAATTGAAACTGAATATTAAATTTTTTTCAAAGGTTGCAGCTACTTGCACAGTAAGCCTAAACTCAATGAATTAGCCCATAATTGAAGATCTGACTGATTCAGTGACATAAAATAGGAATACAGTTACTGAAAACAGGGGAGAGTTTGACTCAACCAGAAAAACCCTGTAACTGGTTCACATCCAGTTAGATTATAGAGCACTAGATGGAAAGTTGGTTCTCAACGTGGGGTCCGGGGACCACCAGGGGTCCTTGAGGAGGTTCCAGGGGGTCCCCAGAAAATGGATGAATTGTTAAACTTCACCATTATTTAATTTACAAGAAGTTAACACAGTTACAGAATGTAAGTACAGAATGTTTTATCATAGTTTCAATGTTATCTCTCTACCTACAATACAGATAGTCTTGGAATTCTGGACAAAATCATATCTAACAATAAAAATAGTCTCAGATTTGGGTCCGAGAGACAAAATCTCATCAAATGGGGGGCCATGGCCCTAATGTGGCCTAAAATTTCCAGTCCTTGGTATGAAAAAGGTTGAGAATCACTGAAATGAGGCATGTAGTGGAGAGTAAACCCACCTGAACACAGTCTATCCACCTCTTAATTTACAGAATAGAGTTTACAACCTTTGTTAGGCTGACAGAAATCCATATGGCATCAATTTCTAGGATAGGGTCTTTTAAGAGAAAAAGCACAAGTTAATGCTTTTCTGAAAATTGAGATTTTTGGTTATTGGTGGTCATGATGATCACCAAAATCACTGGGAAAACTCATGATGAAAAAGTGGTCTTGTTCGCATTTCCTCCAGCACCTTCACACTTGAATTGTGATCATAACTAATAGTGATTGTGAGTAGGATTTGTGTTTGGTGTGACTCGGGCTAGACAGCTGGATTTTTACTGCCACGGCCTCATGCTGAGGATTAGTAAAAGCCCGGTTGACAGACGAGCCCGCTGACTGCAGATCAGCTCCTGTTTCTGATTCGGTGAAAGGGGGGGGGGGGGGGTCGATGCCACTCCTCCTGCCTTGCTCCGCACAGCCTTCACCGTCTGGACCCTCAGAGGCTCTCACAGTGTCTGCTGTCCTACCGCTGGGAGATGGAGAGGCTGGTCTCAGGTCTGCTGCTCGCCGCCGCACTGTGGAGCTGTGCAGCTTCAGACGGTCAAGGTAAGGAAATGTAAACTTTATTTTTTTTTCGGTGTAATGATCACATATCAGTGAGTTCATGTTAGAGAAAAGTCTGTTACTGCACACAATGCAGATGTAAGGTAAATCTTTACTTTCAGTGCTGGAAGCTTTGGACTTAGCAGCCCATGTTAACTGCATTGAACTCAGATATTTTATCTTATATCCAGACATATAAAGCTTATTTTAGGATTTTTCTTAGTGAAATCATCTCACTAGTCTCACTGGTTTCAACAAATTTTACTTTTTTTTTTCAAGAGAATGTAACTTGTTTCAGGACATTTTCTTGGTAAAAGTGAAATTGTCTTGGAGAAATTTTATTTTTTCCAGATTTTCTTTATTGTTTTATGATGTTTTCTTGAACTATGTCATATTGGCATGAATCAAGTGAAATTTATTGAAACCAGCAAGATTATCTGTCGACAATGGTGTTTTAAGACTGTGAGGCTTTGTGCTGAACCACACCAGTATGTCTCACCCAGTCCTATATTAGAGTGTCATGTTTGTAGCTATTATAATCAGCTGTGATGTTTAATGGGATAGAAGAAGACAGCTGAAGGTCTCGGATCAGAGAGGATTACACCACTTTAATCCTTGAACAGGGAATAAATTCAACACATTTTCCATCAGTATTATATTCTTCTTCCTTCAGCCAAATTTTGAAATAATCTTTTCTTAGTTTTTTTTTTTTTTTGCATAGACTAAAATGTCAGCAGATGCTTATATTACTAACTCATTTATTTTTTTGTGACCAACTTTACATAATTCTGACAACGTAATAAATGAATAAGTAATGCAACTCAATGAAATTGAATGGGGAGAATCTTAGAGAGTTTAAACCCTTTGAAATGCAGAATGCTCTCTCAAAAGGTATAAATGGTTTATTATACTTTTATTTTGTGGTAGAGTCAATATTGGGAGGCTTGTACTAAAGCAGTGGAGCTGTTGGACCTCTGACTGATAAATGACCTGATTAAATACCTCTATAACAGACCCAAGACCCTTTCCTCTAAGAGTTCACCATCACAAAATCCTTCATTCTCTTGCCAACCTTTCTTGACCTTTTATAGCTTTTGCTTTTTGACATTTAACAACATGGATTCTTGACTAATTTCCATAAATTATCCATAAAAATAACATAGCTTTAAAAAAGTAAGGTTAGTATCATGGGTTTTTAAGGGATTTATTCATGGGTTGGTTTGTGGAGACACTAGAAATTAAGGGATTGTTTTATGCCTTTTGTGCATGGTTATTAATGGAAAGTTCTTGTCTCCCTGAATTTTACATTAAATTAGAAAGTAAGCAGTCAAACATTAAGGGGGTCTCCTCCATTAATAACTCCCTTAACTCATTTTTAAGGGGATTTTGCGTGAATTAATGTAAATGTAAGGTTATTTTTAGGGGTTTGTGGAGTTTGTGCACTACTACTGTTCAGCCATTGCAGGGTAGCATCTGCTCCAGAACTCCCGACAGGCCTTTAAAAGCGAAAGGCTCCCCACTCCACATTTGTAAGGCCATTGGAATGTAATCTAAGGTCATCAGTCAGAATGGCAGTGCGCTGTATTAAACCTTGTTTATCTAAGGCAGGACTCTCTCAGCGAGGAGCCTGCAGTACTGTTGATCTTTCCCCCTTTCATCACCGCTGAGCTTCGAGTCTCCACCATGTGGTCTGCAGAGAGACCAGAGGAAGTCTCAAGTCGCCTGAAATGACGAAATAGCTTCTGATGCAGTCAGCAAGAATACTGCTGTCTCTGATAAATGAATGGTTTCATTCATCGTCATGCAATAACTGTCAGATAATGTAAATACTGCCAAAATGTAATAAAATGCCCCTCTCAGTGGATTGAAAATGGAATAAAGGCTATTAACATTAATTCACCCCTTAATTCATGCAAAATCCCCTTAAAATGAGTTAAGGGAGTTATTAATGGAGGAGACCCCATCAAAAGCACCTTAAACACCCCTTAATGTTTGACTGCTTACTTTCTAATTTAATGCAAAATTCAGGGAGACAGGAACTTTTCATTAATAACTCATTAATAAAGCATGCACAAAAGGCATAAAAAAAATCCCTTAATTTCTAGTGTCTCCACAAACCAACCCATGAATAAATCCCTTAAAAACCCATGATACTAACCTTACTTTTTTAAAGCTATGTTATGATATGTGACATCAGACTATTTTCGTTTAAATGTTCTGTCTATGTATCTGTCCCTATTCAAATAAACATTGAAATGAAATGAAATGAAATGAATTGAAATGAAAATTAATGTAATGGAATCACAGATAATGTAATGACATCACTTTATTACATTAACATATTTTTATTTGATGAGGCAATAATATTGACTAATAATGTAATATCATGTAAGAATAAGAATGCAATAACTCAAGATGTAAAATTTTTAGTCAGTATTATTACATCTAAGTTAATATGTTACTTATTACATTATCAGTTGCTACAATCATTTAAAATGTTTTCTAAGTAGATAGTTAATAAACTGTTTTTGTTGTAATTGTTTTTTTCAAATCTTTGTTTGGAGCAAAACTCAAACTCAAATATTTACATTCTTCTTAACTTATATTTTCTTCTTGCAAATGGATGAAGTCTGTTAGTCGATGAAGGAAGTTGGTCGATCAGTAAAATCAGTCACCCAAACTGGAGATTGGGAGAGGTTGGAGCTGAGGTTCACTTCATTAGGAAGCATGATGGACCTGTCTGTGCTCTTCTTCTGTGGTGTTCATACCAGATAAGAACACATGACGAAACAGCTGAATATGAGTTTCAGTCCAGACTTCATTTTGTTCTGCTAGGCTTTCCAAGCATGAGGAACTGCTGGCTATCAGATGTCAACATCCATCTCCTTATACCCATAATCCCTTGCATTTTGGATTTGCATGAGGTGTGAGGAAGAGTGCCTCATTCATATTTGGAAACAAGACAAAAAACTAAAAAAGTGTGATATTGTTGTTCATTTTTGATGGTCTTTGTATATTGAAAACACCTGTTTCACGCTCTGGCATTACATTGCTTATTAAAACCAAATAGGAAACCTATTACCATATGCAATAACCTGTATTTGTAGAATAACAAAAACTGACTATAAATAGCAAGAGTTTGTTGTACAGAAATCCAATAGTAACAGACAACAGTAGTGTAGAAACAAGAGACTGCAAGTATGTTTTGGGGTTTTTTTATTTATCAAATTAACAGGTAAAATTTTCATAAAATTTCCTCAATATCACATAAATGTTTTTTACACTTGCTTAAAGCGGAAAATCAGGTTCAAAATCAGGGTCGTCAGACTTCATCAGGGTCCCAGACCGTTTGTCATGGTTTTAATAATGTAACCCCTTTAATAAAGGCTTTTTAATTACTTTTACCAGAAGACGGACTGCCTTGTTCCCTCGACTAGTGATCTAAGTTTTTACACTTTTGGATAGGGATATTTTACCAGCTGGAACTCTCCAGTAGGGCTTATTGTTGATTTAGTATACTGCATACCTGACTCATAAAAATATGAATTTCATCATATTTGATCTTACAAGAGTAGAATTCAAACTAGGCTCTTTGTAATTAGAAAAAAATGACTTGACAAAATAAAGTGCATAAAGTAAAGCGTGAATCAACAACAATTTAGGGATGTTTTAGTGGTGATTTCTATACAGACTATCCTTCTATTCCTCACCAACATACTGAAACTGTTTCAATCTAAACAGGTCAAGACCATGGGATTCAATCTGATGACATTCACTGACTTTCCCTAACCTTGTTTAAAGAGGAACTAGACCCCAAACCTGTGTGAAGCCTGACATCTAATGGTAAAAAGTAAGTAAAAAGCTGATCTTTGGTGCCAGGTGATGTCACCAATAGCAGATGGCAATTTCAGTAGCATGATTTTTACCATTAGATGCCAGGCTTTACACAGATTTGGGTTTGGGGTTTAGTTACTCTTTAATAAAGTGACCAGTTTCTGATGCAATGCTTATGAACAGCCTACACATTTGTCCTCTGTAGTTGATGTGAATTAAAATACAAAATGACTGACTTCAAAACAATACTCTGTTACTTCCATCCTTGGGTAATGCTAGTAGTCAGTGGTGGAAAGTAGCTAAGTACATTTACTCAAGTACTGTACTTAAGTACAATTTTGAGATACTTGTACTTTACTTGAGTATTTCCATTTGATGCTACTTTATACTTCCACTCCACTACATTTCAGAGGGAAATATTGTACTTTCTACTCCACTACATTTATTTGACAGTTTTAGTTACTTTTCACATGGAGATTTGACACAATGGATAATATAACAAGCTTTTAAAATACAACACATTGTTAAAGATGAAACCAGTGGTTTCCAACCTTTTTGGCTTTTGACGTCTTACAAAAAGCAGTGTGTAGTCGGGTCACATTTCAGATGTCTATGAGTTGTTAACAGCTCCACCAAATAGTGATTTTTCCCTCTAAACCTCACATGGTTTCATTTCAATAAATGTTCAAATGATCCAATATTTCAGCAAAAATCAAAGATTAGAGAAAAAGTCCAAAAACTGAAAACATTTTTTCATTTTTTTCAGTTCTGATACACATGATTTGTGTATCAGAACTTTGTTTTTTCTTCTTTCCTCTCCCATTAATCATCTCACGACCCCTCAGATTTATCTGGTGACCCTTTGGAGGGGCCCGACCCCTAGGTTGGGAACCACTGGACTAAACTAGCTAACTGTACATAAAGTAGTTCAAACTAGCTCCACCTCCAGCAGCTACAACAGTAACATGCTGCTTAAACACTGATGCTTCAGTATTAATAATCTAATGATGTCATATATAATAAAATATCAGTCAGAGGGACCAAACCACTACTTTTTCTTTAATACTTTAACTACATTTTGCTGCTAATACTTATGTACTTTTACTTAAGTAGGATTTTTCATGCAGGGCTTTTACTTGTAATGGAGTATTTTTACATTGCTGTATTAGTACTTTTACTTAAGTAAGAGTACTTCTTCCACCACTGCTAGTAGTAATACTGCTCATACTTTCCACGCTGACTAAATCAAAGGCACCCTGTCAACTTTTCACAGTTTGCATTAACCTCAATGACAACTTGTAGACCCCAAATACATTTTCACAAGGGTGCATGCCTCATCCACCCCAAAAGTGCATGCTGGTAATCAAATGCTGTTGACGACAACTTTAACCCCTTCTCCCCCTCCTAGTGGTCGACTTGCTGGAGCTGCATGATGCCGGGCAGATGGAGTCGGCCGCGCAGAAGCTGTCGGCGTCGCTCGGTGTGGTGTCGGACATCTACCTGGTGTCCACCCTCCGCCTGCCGCCCAAACTGGGAGGAGTCCTGCTGGGCATCTACAACAAGGAAGACAACAAGAAGTACCTGGAGGTGGCGCTAATGGGCAAGGTCAACAAAGGTTTGTGTGATTGGTCACTTTGCGACCCTGTTCTTCCCATTTTTCATCCGACGTGGATTCTAATTCTAGCAGCGACAGGTGAAACAGTCTGACTCTCCTCACCAAAGGCACAACACTGCAACAGTTGGATGGATATTGAATATTGGGGTTCAACAGATATGAGTTTTTGAAGGCTAATATTGCTACCAATATTTTTGGTTCGAAACTACCGATACACACAGAAAAATAAAGGTGCCGAAAATGGTTCATGGGAGTGATGCCATAGAAGAACCATTTCTGGTTCCACAAAGAACCTTTCAGACCAAGGTTCTTTAAAGAACCATTCTGCACTAGACTGAGGGGTTTGGTTATTTTCCACATTTACACCATCACCCACCATCCAATAGCCTAACTAAGAATTAAGAACTTTTTAATAGCCTATCCCAAAGAACCGTATATGGTTCATTGAAAGGTTCTTTGTGGAACCAGAAATGGTTCTTCTGTGGCATCACTCCGAAGAACTTTTCAGTTCCAGTTTGCACTTTTATTTTTTTCTGTGTGTAGCCAATATTTTATGCTGATATTGTGTCTTTAAATTTGTTCATTTTTATGCCAAGTATTGAGTGTTTCCTCCTGAATTGTATTCTTGTTAGGGTGGAAAAGCCTCTGAAACAGCATTTAGACCGGTGGTACTCAATCCTGGTCCTTGTGACCCTATAAGTACTGTTGTACTGCTGGTTTTCTATCCTACCAGCTACAGTAGTTAATTGCATCCACCTGGTGTCCCAGGTGAGAAATAGTCCCTGATTAGATGGCTACAATGAAAACCAGCAGGACTCTGGGTCCTGAGGACTGGGATTGAAAACCACTGATTTAGACCACAGGATACTAAAACGCTCCATTTTATCGAGACAGTATATCATTCAAATCCTGGTCTAAATATCTATTTGTAGTTATGAAATTTCACATGTAGCACCTCAAATATGTAGGATTTCACTTACTTTTGACAGGGAACATGTTTGCACTAACAGACTGGACACTGCATCAGAGTGTGGGTCCAGGTTTGGTTGCTGTTCCACTTTCAGTATTGTTAACTTAGCTTGTTATTATATGACTAGTGGTTCCCTCAATGCTACCATGCTGTTGTTAGCAGAAAGAAAATGTGTTTAATTTTCCTATAAGTAGTAAGTAAGTAAGTAAAGAACCTCTCAACAGAGCAGATTTAAAGATCTGGTTTTACCCTCTGTCAGTTCTGGTGAGGTATGTTCGCCAGGACGGGAAGCTTCACACCGTCAACCTCCAGAACCCCGGACTCTCTGACGGACGCACCCAGTCTCTCATCCTCCGTGTGGGCGGGCTCAGAAGAAGCCACCTTCAGATGGAGCTCTATGTCAACTGCCGCCTGGCTGACTCGGCGCAAGGCCTGCCCTCATTGGTTGCACTGCCTACGGAGGCTGTGGACGTCCGGAATGGACAGAAGGCTTACTCCAGACTGCAGGTAACGGAAACAGCAGGAATAGATGATGCTCACATGGGGTCATACCATGCAAGAACTTAATTCATATATTGGTTTGCATCTGAGAGGGGGAAGAATGTAAGAATAAAATGAATACTCTGGGGGGTTTTCTATATGAATAACACACTCTGTTCTTTTGTTCTTTGTTGTTAGAGTGTCTTTTTTTCTCTACATACCATGGTGAGGTAATCAGTGCATATATGCGTGCACGTGTGCTATATATGGTTATGAAATGATTTTGAGTGTTCTTATAGGTGAATAATAGTTTATGCTATTCATACGTGTGTTTCCGTGTGTCCCATATTAGGTGAGGGTTTTGGCTTTGAGCCAAGAAATCGGAATTGTGGGTTTGGCTTTATGCCGAGATTTATGTTTTTGTTTACTCTAGTGTATAAAAGCGAGTGTATTGCGCTTCACTTCTTTGTCACTTCTTTGTTATAGGCTTATCTGTAACATTGAACTGAACCATGCATGTCTGAATAAAGAATCCACGGAAGGCTTTTGAACCTTGGCTCATTCATTTTGACCCACAAGGGTGAAGCTTATTTTTCCCCTACAAGAAGCAAGGTGTTTCCACTCAGCTTCCAGGTTTCATCAATGTCATCAATAACTGCATTGGGAAACGCTCTCTCTATTGGTGTTAATGTAGTGACGTATGGTATTCTGTTACACATATTTAATACATTAATTCTGGTTATTTTCAACCTGGGCCTAATTTTCCTAGTTTTTGCCATCATGATGATTGATTGTGTTGAAAATTGTAAAAGACTGTGCTGTCCCAACACACATACACAGGGCCAATGGTAATCTTCAACAGTTGAATCTAAAAAGCAATTACAATGTCCTTTCAACTATTATTCACACTAATACAATCAACCACACTCACAAAAAGCAAGAAATATCAGCGGTAGTTCAGAATAAGAATTCTAAAAGGTTGAAGAAGAATTCTGAACGCTGTTACTGCTGAGTTTTATGAATACGGGCTCTCATCCAAACAAAGGAGACTCATGTTGTGTACTCATGTTGTGTACATAGTACCAGAGCACCTTGGGGATGATTGGTTGATGATCGACGTTGTAGTTGTTTCATCTTCAAATGTGCGGTGTGCGTTTGTTGGGAACGCCTGGTGGAGGACTCTGTCTGGAATGTTTTCAATTCTCACCTTGAACTTGAGCAAACTTCTCCTATATCTGTGCGGAGGTTGGGGACATGGAGTTGTGGAAGTGTCCTCCAAAGTCCTCCCACACCCGGGCTTTCGTGCCCGAGGCTGTGGAGGCTGACTTTCAAGACAGCCTCAAAAAGGTTCTAGAAAACCATTTGGTGACTCAGGAGGGGAAACGCTGACCTCAGCTGGGGATATTGTCGCAAGGTAGAAGGAGCACTTTGAGGAACTCCTAAATCCGATAGACACGCCCTCTGTACAGGAGGCAGAGCTGAAGGATTCAGGGGAGGGAAGGGGGTCAGAGATCATCTCCTTGGCAGAGGTTAGTGGGGTAATTAGAAAGCTCCTCAGTGCTAAATCGAACCGAAATCGGACTTCCTCCTCCTCATTTGCAAACATTACCAGTAGTGTGGCCCAGGGTTCCATTTTAGCTCAATTTTTTTCAGTTTATATATGCTCCCGCTTGGCTACATAATCCGGAAGTATGATGTATCCTTCCATTGTTACCCAGATGATACACAGTTATATCTGCCAGTGAAACCAACCACTGTCTTGCTGATATTAAGCACTGGATGTCTCAAAACAAAATACAGGGTATTTTAATGAAAGAAAATGTATTTTTGCGTACACAGGCAAGGTGTGCTTTCTCTACCATTCATATTGGCTGCATTATCAGTACTATTATTGCTAGGTTTGATTCTTATGTACTTCTATATTCCCTAATATTTCAGGGTTCAGTGGATTCTCTAAAACTGGCTCTTGGAGACTCCTTGGCCAAAGTAGGACTCCTGGCTGACTGTCCTTTCCAAGGAGAAACCTCTTCACAAAACTCAGGTCAGGCTCTATGTATATTCAAATGTCAAATGCTTTTAAGCAACAAGAGCAAAACCTAACTGGCAACTTGCGAGGATGCATCAGGTCAAAGTGCCTTGCATCATAATGTGATGAAGCAGAAGCATCACTATGTGGTACTTCTATAAATCAATATGCTAAAAGGAGAGGGGAGACATTCCAGTACATCTAGTGAATATATTTCTTTCACCGAAAATTGGAATGCGACTGGTAGCTGTTTGGATATTTAAGAAAGATATCACACTATAATGGTGCTAGGTAAGTAAAAATGTTTTAACCTATGCTGTGAATATTATAATAATATTCAGTGTTGGAGGTGAAAAATCATACGGACTGAAGTTTTTCTTTTTTCTTCTTCCACAGTCAGTGCTGATGCAAATGGCATTCTAGGTGAGTAGCCTTTATTTCTTTCCTTCTTTCTTTCTTTCTTTCTTTAGATGTGCCTAACTTCAACATATTTTAAGATATCAAACTTGGTATTATCAAAATTGGTAAATGTGGGCATGGCCTCAGATAGTGCTTTATAACTCAGTTTCCCATGTGATGCTATATGCTACAGACCTAAATCTTTGCACAAGAATTGCAAATCAGTGTTCTTGCAAATGAGAGTAATTGGACACATGGTGGCACTGTAACCACTGGTCAAAAGTAAAAACATCCAGCTATTGTCGTTCTACAAATGTGTCTTTGGACCATCAAGGTCCAGCATACTAGATTTTCATTTTACCATCAGTAAATCATTACCACATTCATTTGTTTTCCTGGAAAGAATGTACATGTGCGCTTGAAGTGGCTGACCCCAAAGGGCTGCCTCCAGTGAATTTTATTTTTTTCAGCCTGCCTATTTCACTTGGCTGAATGAGGTAATACCAGACATAGCTTATTAGGAGGGTAATGATTATTATAAGAAAACACTGAATTGAAGACATGTGTCTTGTTTGTCCGTGTCTGGATCAGGTGACCACACCAAGGCATTAATTAGCCAACTGATCATCTTCAACCAGATTTTGGGGGAGCTCCGAGAAGACATCAGGGAACAGGTGAGGGAGATAAGAAGATAAGAGATAAGAACAGGTGCAAGGAAATCATATACGTACAGCATTGTAAGGTAACCATTAGCTTATGATTGATTGCTGAAGTGGATGTGCTACCTGTGCAGGTGAAGGAGATGTCGCTGATCAGGAACACCATCCTGGAGTGTCAAGCCTGTGGTTAGTATGACTCCAACAGGTTTGTACCACTCAGGCAGGTTAGTAGGACTCCTAACAGGTTAGTGGGACTCCAACAGGTTTGTACCACTCAGGCAGGTTAGTAGGACTCCTAACAGGTTAGTGGGACTCCAACAGGTTTGTACCACTCAGGCAGGTTAGTAGGACTCCTAACAGGTTAGTGGGACTCCAACAGGTTTGTACCACTCAGGCAGGTTAGTAGGTCTCCTAACAAGTTAGTGGGACTCCAATAGGAACAGACTCAGTCCACACTAACATAGGATGACTCCACTGACCTGAGATTCAACCCAAAGAAAGGATAGTATCCGAATAAAAATATAGTGAGACAGGGAGAGTCTTGACTTCATGTAGTTGTATCCGTGGCACTGGTGATGTCAGCAAATTGTATTATCCCATGTAAATTACACAATTACAATTTTGCAACCCACATCAAATAATGCAAATACAAGGTCAGTCCAATCCAAACAACAGCAACTTCAATGTCTCTTTCCATACACAACTCCCCTCTTCCTTGCTTGTGTCCATAGGTTTCCATGAGCCCCAGTCTCGCTGCGAGCCCAACCCTTGTTATAAAGGTGTGTCGTGCACGGAGACCAGGGAATACCCAGGCTACCGCTGTGGGCCCTGCCCCAATGGCATGATGGGTAACGGCACCCACTGTCAGGACGTTGATGAGGTATTATATGTATAGTAGCATGTTACTCCAGTCATAGCTAGTAGTAGTACAATGTTGCTAGAAGAATGCTACGATGTATGTATGAAAAATTTTGCTCCCTGAAATTTCCAAAACACAGACAAGTCTATCCTCAAAAAGCATCTATTTTGAAAGCAAAAATAGCTTGTAACAGAGTTGTTCCTATAATGTGCTTTGTTTATATGCTATGAATCAATTTGTAAAGAGTTTAAGTTATGGCCCTCAAAACTAAAAGGGTAACGGGCCTTGTCTTTTGAACATTCTCTGTGGCTTTGGTGTTGCACCTATATGGGGGACTCAGAGGACTGTGATGGGATGATTCCCCTTCCTCCCTCCAGTGCATCCTGGCCCAGCCATGCTTCAGACCAGAGGGCTGTGTGAACACTGCCAAAGGCTTCAGCTGTGAGCCTTGTCCCGCCGGCTACTCTGGACCTCAACTCAGCGGGGTCGGTGTCGACTTTGCCAAGAGCCACCATCAGGTACGATGACAAGGTGACGCATTTTACACACCAATACCGCCAAGACTACCTATAGAGTTATAGTTAAATCATTTCTGTTTTAATCCCAATTTAAAGGCATACTGAGCAGGATTTCCCCCCTTTAATAGCATAAACTCGTGTAAATGTAAAAATACTCCATTACAAGTAAAAGTCCTGCATGAAAAATCCTACTTAAGTAAAGGTACATAAGTATTAGCAGCAAAATGTGGTTAAACTAAAAAAGTAAAAGTAGTGGTTTGGTCCCTCTGACTGATATTTTATTATATATGACATCATTAGATAATTAATACTGAAGCATCAGTGTGTAAGCAGCATGTTACTGTTGTAGCTGCTGGAGGTGGAGCTAGTTTGAACTACTTTATATACAGATAGCTAGCTTAGTCCAGTGGTTCCCAACCTAGGGGTCGGGCCCCTCCAAAGGGTCACCAGATAAATCTGAGGGGTCATGAGATGATTAATGGGAGAGGAAAGAAGAAAAAACAAAGTTCTCATACACAAATCTGTTTTCAGTTATTGGACTTTTTCTCTAATCTTTTTTTGCTCTATTTTTGCTGAAATATTGGATCATTTGAACATTTATTGAAATGAAACCATGTGAGGTTTAGAGGGAAAAATCACTATTTGGTGGAGCTGTTAACAACTCATAGACATCTGAAATGTGACCCGACTACACACTGCTTTTTGTAAGATGTCAAAAGCCAAAAAGGTTGGAAACCACTGGTTTCATCTTTAACAATGTGTTGTATTTTAAAAGCTTGTTATATTATCCATTGTGTCAAATCTCCATCTGAAAAGTAACTAAAGCTGTCAAATAAATGTGGTGGAGTAGAAAGTACAATATTTCCCTCTGAAATGTAGTGGAGTGGAAGTATAAAGCAGCATCAAATGGAAATACTCAAGTAAAGTACAAGTATCTCAAAATTGTACTTAAGTACAGTACTTGAGTAAATGTACTTAAGTTACTTTCCACCACTGACCAAAACCACGTTTTATACTGTATCTAACAGCCAAACTGGCTACGGTAGCGGTCCTGAACTCTGAGTTCTGGCCAGAGTTAGTGTGTGTCCTGAGCTGGCAGCTAGCTACCGCTGTTAGCGTAGCTTCGTTGTAGAAAAGCTGATACCTAGCTAGCTAGCTAGCTAAGCTAACCGGCACCTACGTACCTGTCAGAAAACAGGCCAAATCCCTCAATACTCACCAACAGGTGAAAGTCAACAAAAGCCAACTAGGAAGACATTATGGCTGCCGTGCATCACCCAGGTGGGTGCTACACATCAGTGGTGGATGAGTTGAGTCCCACCCCCCACCCCCGATATGTGAAGCGCTTTGAGTACCTAGAAAAGCGCTATATAAATGTAATCAATTATTATTATTATTCAAAGTATGACTCACTGATATATTAATGTTGTAAGGCCATCAATTCCTGATACTTCATACGTGAATTCATGCATTAATACATAATAATTCATGAATTTAAGGTACATCAAGTAATCTATGACTTCTATCGCCCTCTATCGGTTACCAGTAGCAACAACATTGACAGATCTGTGGTACAGAGCAGTGTTTCTCACCATGGGGTCCGGGGACCACCAGGGGTCCTTGAGGGGGTTCCAGGGGGTCCCCAGCAAATTGATGAATTGTTAAACTTCACCATTATTTAATTTACAAGAAGAATAGTTAACACAAATAACACAGATAGTCATGGAATAATGGACAAATCATATCTAGCAATAAAAATATTCTCAGATTTGGGTCCAAGAGACAAAATCTCATCAAATGGGGGTCTAATGTGGACTAAATTAGAGGCCCTTGATATGAAAAAGGTTGAGAATCACTGGTATAGAGAGTGTCTTGAAACTCCAGTGGGTGGTGGGGAGTACAGGCCAGAAAAGTGAGTTTTGAAAGCCAGAAATCTCAGCAGCTGGCCAAATAATCATTGAGTCATTGACATCGATCAACAACCCTATCAACCCCCACAGCTGTATTATGGGCATTTTGTGTTATAAAACCTTACTTTTTGCCCCTTTAATGAATGATTGTTCATGTTCCCTTAGTGGGAGGTGTGCCCTCTACCTGAGCTGTTGTGTTGTTGATTTATGCAGGAGTGTCACGACGTAGATGAGTGTGTGGAACTGTCCAACAACTGCGTTCCCAACTCGGTCTGCATCAACACAGAGGTGAGTTCCAACCACGTCAGCAATATACAGTATCACCTGGTAGCTTCTCTTTTACTGCCAGTCTTTTTGTCCTCTTCAGCTCCTTGATATGCTCTTTTCTCACATTTGCAGTCAATGAACTCCAAAGCAAACAAATAACTTTTCTGCCAATGTAGCTGCTAATATTGTAATACCCTGCAAATGTTGTTAAGCTCTCCATATTGTCTTCAAAGTGTCAATGCAACCATGCCCGATGGAAGCTACCTTCTCTTTGTAATTATTTAGTTGTTTTGTTCTTTTTCTTGTTCCATATTTTCTAGCATTAACCGGTAACACTTTACAATAAGGGTACATTAATTAAGGGTTAGTTAATGCTTAATAAGCATTAACTAATCCTTAATTAACAGTTTACTAATGTGTCTGGTAATCATTTACTAATGGTGTTCATGTTAACTAAGATATTAATTTATACATTATTTAATAGTCATCTTTATAGACTATTAAATAATTAAATAATAGGGTTAGTTAATGCTTATTAAGCATTAACTAACCATTATTAAGCATTAACTAACCCTTATTAATCATTAACTAACCCTTAACTTAGTGTACCCTTATTGTAAAGTGTTAACCTAGCACCAGTTTTTATCTTGTTTACTATCCATGATGTTTTGTGCATGCTTTCTGGTCAGACAATCAGTTTAAATGTGTAAATTAGATTACAATTACGTTAAATGTAAATTCAATTCATGAAATAGATTCTTGGTGTTCTAGAGCCTTGGTGTGGTAAATTCTTTTTAAAGGTGACAATGCCTAGGAATTCTTTGGATATCGATTTTCTGAATCTGTATCCCACCCAACTTATTCTTACTCTGTATCTCACCCAACACACACACACACTCACACACACACAGGGTTCCTTCAGGTGTGCTGAGTGTAAGGAGGGTTTTGAGGGAAATCAGACCACTGGCTGTTTCCTGCGTCGCTCCTGCGCCTCGCTGGGTTACAACCCGTGTGACGTCAACGCCCACTGTGTGATGCAGCGCAACGGAGAGGTCTCCTGCCAGGTCAGACTCTTGTCTCATATATCTCCTATCCTCTAACACATGATCCACTCACAATGTCTTCATCTGCTGTTACCTGTGGTGGAACAATGAGGATTCACGTAGCAGTGTGACGTCTCTCTGCACACTGTGGAAACTAATAGCAGACGGCAATAAAAAATGTCATGGTGTCTCTTTAAGGTGATGCAACACAGGGGAATAGGAAAAAATTCCATGTATCAGAATGAAATTTTATATGTTGAGTATGGACACAAATACAAGCACTTTTTGTATTATGACATTTATTTATTTTGCTATTAACATATTCAAATGTGCTCATAAAAATGCTCATATTTGCGTAGCAGTTAGAACACTTTTTTCTCAGTGGATAAAGTTAGTGCGTTTTCCTTTTTTTTTATTTTCAAAATTCCATAAGCGAAAATCTCAGATTTTTTGCTTCTAATACCCCATATCATAGAAATGACAAAGCTTCTTTTTGTTAAGAAGCTCAAATTTGGTGTCCATATCTACAAGTTAAGTTGGAAAAAATCTTGCATACAGGAAATATGTCATATTGAGAAAAAAGCTGTTAAAGTTAATTTTGTAACTTGCGGACTTGACACAGACTTATAAGTTGATATAAAATATATAAATGAACTTTATAGCTGATAGCTGATGATTATTTTGTATATTTTATGAAACTGCAGTAGGTATTTAGTTAATTGGAAGCAAAATATATTCTAAAAATTACCCAGTCCAGCCAAAATGCATTACAGCTGTATTACATGTGATGTATCATGTATCATTCTGAACCCACTACAGCTTAAAGTGTCTCTAACTGGAGATGGGACTGGACAAATCGAAACTTCACCACAGGAATGAAGCATCAGGCAGCTTCATTGAATTCAATGAAGCGAAGAGTCTCTAAGGGACTGCTCTAAGGGACTGCACTGACTTTTCACAATTCGACAATTGGCTTGTTGGTGACTTACCCTTCAGTCTTCTGCAAGGATTAGCAGAAAGAAACACCACCAACTCTGGATCACTATAAGGCCTATCTTCCTAAACTAGACAATGCTGATTACCTATGGGCACTTAACATACTGTAGGCTAAGTGCACAGAGATGATTTTGGTGGTACTCCTATTGTTACATGTAAAAGATAAGTAGACCAACAAAGCCAAAAGTCAGTGTAGTCCTTCATCACACTGACACTCCCTTTCTCTTACTGTGTGTTGTAGTGTAATGTTGGCTGGGCAGGTAATGGCCATACCTGCGGCCCAGACACGGACATCGACGGCTACCCTGACTCAGCCCTGCCCTGCATAGACAACGACTTCCACTGCCGAGCTGTAAGTCTCCAGTCACCCAGTAACCAACCCAGTACACAACCACTAACACACAGCTGTAACTATGACAGACAACAAAAAACACTTACTTTACTCTTTTTAAAGCAGATACACACTCCCTCACTTGGGGAGAAATCCACATAGTGTGTATTATTCCATGTGTCTGTTAGGGTTAGACCAATATATCACTAGATCAGTTGAACAGGTGTGTGTATGTGTGTTTGGGAGGTGGGGGGGGTTACCTTGCCATAAAGAGCTGCTAAACCGGAAAGAATTTCATTAGTCTGGGTTTCATTGGAGAGTTTTAGTGTCCCATGATGGTCGAAATGCTGTTTCAGAGGCTTTTCCACATGACAAGAATACAATTCTGGGGGAATACACTGAAAATGGTCAAATTTAAGGCACAAATCAGCAGCTTCAATACAAAAATCTCAGGTCTGATCCTGAGACGTAGGGTTGCTTTAATAATAGCCATTGTGTTTGGACTATGGACTAGAATATTTTATTCTGGACAGGACAATTGTGCGAACACGCCTAACTCGGGTCAGGAGGATGCTGATGGGGACGGTATTGGTGACCGGTGTGATGAAGATGCTGATGGAGATGGCATCAAAAACATGGAGGTGAGTTAAAGGGGCATCAAGTAGTCTATGACCTTTATTGCCCTCTATCGGTGGCCAATAGGAATTGCAACAACATTCATTGAACTTATCTCCTCATACAGGTCTGTGGCATTTTTTTCCTATCATATAATGCAGGTTTATTTTTAATGAAGTTTCATTTTGATGCAGCTATGAAGTTAGATGGATTCTTTATACTCAGTGATATTTATTTGAAGCAGAGTTGGAAAATAAGGTAAGGGCCATGAATTGTGTAGTTTCACCAAAAGATATGAATGGGACCGACAGTAGTGTTTCATGGTGGTTTTATTTTCTTATGTTGTATTACATCAACTTCCAGTTGGTCACAGTAAGTCTGACCCACGTCCTTGTCCATTCTTAGATTAATACAATATGACAAACATGTTAGACTTCATGTCCCCAAACATTTAATCCTGTTATTTCTCTGCAGGATAACTGTCACCTTGTCCCCAACAAAGACCAGCAGAACTCCGACACAGACTCATATGGCGATGCCTGTGATAACTGTCCCAACGTCCCCAACGGCAGTCAGAGGGACACCGACGGCAACGGCATGGGAGACACTTGTGACAATGACATTGATGGAGACGGTATGAAGGCTGTCCATCTCCAGTCAGTCCAGTAAATTAACTTGAGAATAAACTAAGCCAGTAGTGGGATGAGAGTTATGCCATTTTATCATGTTACAGATTGGGATTGAGGGCACGTTCACCAAGCATGTTTATTACGTTTATTTGAACTCTGGAGCGTTTACTCAAGTTCAAGTTCAAGTTCATTTATTTCTATAGCCCTGTGTCACAAGCATGTCTAAAAGGACTTTACAGAATGAGCCTAACTAGATCTAACTGATCAACAATCCAACATAGGACAGAATGATGCAAATGCAGGGAAGCAGAATAAAGCATAAGACACGCAATAGTAAGTTTTAGAAAGGCATAGCAAGCTTACCTATCCTACATAGCCTATCCTACATGGCACCACCAGCCTTAGACCCTCAGTGCATACAAGGAAAAACTCCCAAGAAATTCCCAAGTCAGATAGGGATCCCCCACCAGGACGGCTGAGCGTGCAGTAGGTGCCGGGACAAAACAGTGGAATGGACAGTAACACGGACAATGACAGTGACATAAGAAAACAGATGAGGCAGAGAGAAGCATAATGCAGTAGAGAGATGAGGCCATGGCTGGCGCTGACATCCACAGAAACAAGAGCAGCGCTGGTGTCCATAGCCAGATCGAAAGAAGCACTGCAACCCTGATGGGACTTTGGCCAGCACTAGGACCATATAAGGTGGGGTGGCACCCATGGCTACTGCCAGGTAGAAACACTGCACCGGTGTCTGAGGAAGATGAAAAACAGACAGAAAATAAGTCTAGACATGCAGCAACCAGGAGGCAGCCCTATACTGGGTTCCCAACAGCAGATTCCTATGTTAATACTTCTAAGCTAAGGTAGGAGAAGAGACTGTGTTGGTCCTGAGCTAGACAGTGCTAGGGTTGGTCGTATGACAGTGAGAATAGGAAGGTTTTGAGTTTGGATGTGAAGGATTCTACAGAATTAGCTTCCCTAATCGCAAGAGGAAGTTCCGGAGATAGGGAGCTCGGTAGGAGAACGCTCTGTTGCCTGCTTGAATCTAGGGACGTGACCAGTGTCCTGTGATCGGAGGGCTTGAGGAGGAACATAAGGGATGATAAGGTCAGATAAATATGACAGTGCAAGCCCGCAGAATCACCTTAAAGTCAGATATGGCTTGAAACGGGAGCCAATGGAGGGAGGTCAGAATGGGTGTAATGCGGTCAAATTTTCTACTTCGGGTTATTATCATGGCAGCAGCATTTTGTACAAGTTGGAGGTTTTTAATACTGTAGTTTGGTAGGCCAGAAAACAGAAAATTACAAGAATCGAGTCTTGATGAAACAAAAGCATGTATGAGGGTTTCGGCATCAGCCATATTTAACAAAGGACGAATTTTCATGATTTTGCAAAGGTGAAAAAATGCTATATTTGTGATATTCTTGATGTGGGGGGTTGAATGAGAGAGGTGGGTGGAATGTAACGCCAAGACATGGCAATTCCCGAAATGTAAGTAACATCCGCAACACAAGGCCATTGTGTTTTAAGGCCAACAGCTAGCATCTGAGTTTTGTTGGCATTTCGTTTCAGGAAGTTAGACGACATTCACTTTTCATTAGACTTAATGCAGGTAGATTTGGGTATCGTCGGCATAGCAATGAAATTTGACATCATGGCTATGGATAATCTATATGACTATTTCTATCCCTACAGGTATTCCTAATGGGCTGGACAACTGTCCAAAAGTCCCCAACCCCATGCAGACGGACCGGGATGAGGACGGAGTTGGGGATGCCTGTGATAGCTGCCCTGATGTCAATGACCCCATGCAGGTCAGAGTGGTAACAGGCCAGTAGTCTAGTGAAATCACTTAGACAGTTGGTTAGTTGACCCATCAAAGTTTAACCAGGCAGGTCAATTAAGAACACATTGGCAGGGGGAAAAATGTCTCTAGACAATGACACATTACATAAATGTAGATGTTTCTTTCATGGTCCGTCAAGATGCAATCTCGGAACCCATCGTCTATTGGTCTGATGAAGATTAGACTCTGGGGGCGACGGCCGATATTTCGGGGTTTCCGGTGTAGCCAGCGGACATCTGGGCCAAGACTTCCTCTTCCATGTGCCGGTCATTGTTTACAGTCAGATTAGCAACTTGAGATGCGAGAGTCGAACGTTTCTCCACACAATACACAAACATCGATACTTTTTGTAGGTGTTTTAGGTCCAGACGACATTTCGGCTAATCTCTATAAACAGATATCTGCATACATATGAGTCGTCTCTCAACTCGAACTCCATTCTCGCGTCTCAAGTTGCTAATCGGACTGTAAACAATGACCGGCGCACAGAAGAGGAAATCTTGGCACGGATGAACCCGAAATATTGGCCGTCGCCCCCAGAGTCTAATCGTCGTCAGACCAATAGATGATGGGTTCCGAGGTTGGTCAAGATGTAAAAGTTCACTGGTGGAACAATGGTAAAGCCTATTTAATTACTAAGCTTGGAGTTTTTACTTGGCTTTCTGTTGTGCAATGGTTTACCTCATGGGGTTTTATCCACTTTTGCTATTAACCACAGCTGTAATGTGTCGGTTATAGTCTTGAGATATGTCATGTATAATAGTTGTTTAATTTCTCTTTTAATTTATCTTTGCAGTCGGATATGGACAACGACCTGGTTGGTGATGTGTGTGACACCAATCAGGATATGTAAGTAATGGACATGGTATGGATAACCCTCATTTCAGCCCTCAGAACCTTAATTTCCCCCCCAGCTTTAATCATCCTCTCAACTGTCCCAAGGCTTAAAAATACTTTTAATCTGTTTCTTCCCTTTCATTAATGATTTAACAGGTGAAATCAATATCGTTTTCGTAACTCCCAGTCGCATTTTAACATTTTAGATTAGATGAAATGAGATTAGATATTTAAGGAACACCCCAAAATGAAAATTCAAACATTTTCTTCTCACCCCAATGTCAGTCAAACTTCCACTGCAGTGGACCACCGAACACACAGTTAGTTAGCCTCCGTAGTTCCACCTCAGCCTTCTGGTTAGCGGGCTATGTTTTTACAGCTCCAAAAAAAGCAGAATATGTCCATCAAATTTCTCCAAACACTTCATGCAGCACAATTAAAGTGTAGCCCAACAATTGCACTGTCAAATAGTACAATATTTACCTCATATTGTCTTCACTGACATTGCTTTGTTCTAGAATGCACCAGCAGTCGAGCTACAGTGGAGAACAGTCGGAAGACTTGAGTACAACCCACCAGCTAGTAGCAGAAGTTTTGGGGGTGATGCAGGCTAGCACTATAGAGTGTTGTAGTGTACATGTGCGACTGCAACATAATGAGGTAAATATTGGACTTTTGGATCCACAATGCAATCATTTGTCTACAAAACACTTGTTTGGAGAAATTTAACAGACATTTTCTGCTTCTTTTGGCGCTGTAAAAAGATGGCCCTGTGAAGTTCATAAGTTGCAAGAAGGCTGAGATGGAACTACTGGGGCTGACTCACTGTGTGTTTGGCTTTTGTACAAACTTCAGTGGAGTTTCAATTGACATGGGGGCTACTGGCTGATAGATCAGCTTCTTGGTGACATCACCTGGCACCAAAGATCAGCCAATAGCAGATGGCAATTTCAGTAGCATACTTTTTACCATAAGATGTCAGGCTATACACAGATTTGAATCTTAGTTACTCTTTAATGGCAGAGTAAGTTCTACACTAAATGTGTAGAACTGTATGAATGTAAAGCAGGACATTGCTGGAAAAGGGCATGGAGCTCTGTCAGCTTTCCAGTTTGTTTTCAGTTTTTATTTATTTATAGTGTAACATCACCACAAGGGGTCTCTGCATACTTCACAACAAAATAAAAGCATTTGATAATATATGCACACACACATGCATAACTGCACAAACATTTGCACAGATATGCCCACATAGAGACATACCCACAAGGATACACATGACATGGCAGGGATTATACCCATACACATACACATGACAAAATTCAATACAAAATTAAAATCCACATGGATGTACATAATTGTGGCGAAGATCACCAAGGGGAAATAGTAGAGGTAGTAATAACCATAATAGTAACGGTGTTAAAACATTGATAGGTTGATAGGTTCCCTGGATACATAGACATTTGTTCATCAAACTTGTTAGTATGCTGTTTGTGAGATCTGTCTTTGTGTGTGAGGTTGATTCATGCAGACTTATATCTGAATGTTCATTAACACAGATTGATGTGTGAATGTTAAAGCACCGTGTCTATTTCAGGGATGAGGACGGCCACCAGGACAGCAGAGACAACTGTCCCAACGTTCCCAACAGCTCTCAGCTGGACTCGGACAATGATGGTATTGGAGATGACTGTGATGACGACGATGACAACGATGGTATCCCTGATGTGGGACCTCCCGGACCTGACAACTGCCGACTTATCGCTAACCCCAGCCAGACAGACACTGATGGTATGAACGCCATTGTTAATAAAGCTTTGTCAGGCTCATTATGGTTTCATTATGGTTGCGTTCACACTGAAAGCAACTGGCCGATAAGCTTGTTGACCGTTCACATATTGGTCGAATTTCCCTGGTCGCTCAGCTCTATAGGAAATTAATGGACTTCCAATGACTTGATGATTACTGGTACTGGTTATACAATATTTTCTGTGTTGAATGTTCCATTGCACGTGTTGTACTATTCTGATTGCTGCTGTTGTTGCTATTTCCTCTTGATCCAACCAGGAAACGGGGTTGGTGATTTGTGCGAGACAGATTTTGATGGTGACTCGGTGATGGACTCGATGGACGCCTGTCCAGAGAGTTCAGAGGTCACCATGACCGACTTCCGGGCCTTCCAGACGGTCATCTTGGATCCAGAGGGAGACGCTCAAATCGACCCCAACTGGATAGTCCTCAACAAGGTGGTCATTTGGAAAAAATACCCATTTCTAACATCTTAACCATGTTGGAGTTGGTCACCTGAGATTATTGATTAGATTAGAAGCCCTGTGATGGACTGGCAACCTGTCCACAGTGTCAACCTGCCTTCTACTCAGTGCATGCTGCGATAGGCCCTAGCCCCCTGTGACCCTGAAAAGGAATAAGTGGGTAAAGAAAATAAATGGATGAATAGATTACATTAGATCAAATATTAGGTAATCAAGTTTACCGTTATGGTTTGTGTGAGATCTTTGCATCTGAGGTTGATTCCTATCTGAATGTTCATTAATGCTGATTGATAGCTGAATGTTAATTTTACCGCTATCATACTGTTTTTTCAGGGCATGGAGATTGTCCAAACCATGAACAGTGACCCAGGTTTAGCTATAGGTAAGTCTGTAAGCCTTATTTTACATAACCTAGACCTATTCCCCTCTTTTTTTCCATCTACTTTCACCTCCAATGACATGGGTTCGTCCTACTTACTGATTGTCAGTTTAAACTTTCTCTCTGGCCATCAGGGTACACAGCCTTTAACGGAGTGGACTTTGAAGGGACGTTCCACATTAACACAGCGACGGATGACGACTACGTGGGCTTCATCTTCGGCTACCAGGACTCGTCCAGGTTCTACGTGGTGATGTGGAAACAGACTGAACAGACTTACTGGCAGTCCCTTCCTTTCAGGGCCATGGCCCAGCCAGGCCTGCAGCTGAAGGTGAGGATACAGAGCTTCAGGGCCGATTGATTGATTTAGTGTAGAAGTTCTCAACCATGTGGCATTTCATTTCATTCCAACTGATCACTACAACAGCTGACTTCACTCTACTTGAAGGTGGTAATTGTTGGAATAAGCTGCCATAGTGTTTGGTTGGAATTGAAAACCTGCATACATCATCTTTAACATCTCTTCAGCTGTACTTAAACTTATCGATTTCAAAGTACTGTAATGACCGTATTAGGGGCAAAACATTAAATTTACCATTATCCCTTAAAATGAGGGTCATCAACCCACCCCAGCCTGCTCAATAGCTGCCATTTCAAGTACAGTCAGCTGAAAACAAGAGACTTCATCTTGTGAAACTGCATTTAAAGTACCACATTTCCTCAATATAATACTCTCTCTGGCTCAGTCTGAATTATGAAAACTGAATTTGAATTGGGAGAACTGAATTTGAAATTAGAGCTAAAAGTTACCTTTCGTCCAATTGCAAGCCATTACATTCAATTACAGATTGTGCCTTACTAATAAAATTTCGGAATTCATTGATTCAACAAATATATTTTTTTTTAAACTTCAACAGTTCTGTATGAGCATGACAAATTCAAGTTTATGCAATTCAAATTCAATCTCTGCTGGCACTAATGGCTTTCCATATGATAGGAAACAAGTGAAGGGACTGAACCTCTTTTACCTCTACAGGCGGTGAAGTCCCGTACAGGTCCAGGTGAGTATCTGCGTAACGCCCTGTGGCACACCGGTGACACCCCGGGCGAGGTCACCCTGCTGTGGAAGGACCCTCGCAACGTGGGCTGGAGGGACCGGACGTCCTACCGCTGGCACCTCACCCATCGCCCGCATGTCGGATACATCAGGCGAGACCCTCATCCAATCTTATTCTGCCTTGCAAAGAATATGTCTTTTCATCTACAGTGTTATTTGGTGCCCTGCCAGAACATTCCAAGAAGAACAGTGCTTTTCCTTGTTGTAAGATGAACTAAATGAACTGTGTCCTCGTTGGCAGGGTGAGACTATATGAAGGCATGACACTGGTGGCAGATTCAGGTGTGGTGATCGACTCCTCCATGAAGGGAGGCAGATTGGGCGTCTTCTGTTTCTCCCAAGAGCAAATCATCTGGTCCAACCTGGGCTACCGTTGCAATGGTAGGCTACCCATCCTTTCTTGGGCCCTGATCAGATAGGAGGCTTTTTTGTCTTGCTCAAATGCAAAACTCAGCTGTGAGTGTCGCCAGTAACAGAGAGAGAAAGAGGTCAAAGGGTGCAAGGAACGTTACATCATTCTGGTTGCTATTTATTTGTTTATTTGTTTATTAGGATCCCCATTAGCTCACGCCATGACGTCTGCTAGTCTTCCTGGGGTCTGACACAGAAAACACACGTTTTAACAAACAATTACATACATTATATATATTCAGACAATACATTACTTACAAAGATCCATCATCAAATCATTAGACACTACAAAAAAAAAAAAAAAAAAATCAGCAAGCAAGATGAGTCATCTACTGTTTGTTCATACAGTTCATTGTATTAAGTACTCTTTTATTGTTTTCTTGAAAGCAACTCTGGTACTTGTTTTAATAATGTGATTTGGTAAGGTGTTCCATCCTGTAATGGCTCTGTAAATTACAGTAGATTTGAGGAGATTTGTCCTAGGTCTAGGTGGTAAGAGATATCCCGAACTGGCCTGTCTGGTCAGATAGTTATGTTCGCTTCTGATACTACTTGGTCAGAAAAATACTGTGGTTTCTTGCCATTTAAGACATCCTGTTCTCTACAGGAAGCCATGAGAGATTTCTATGCAGCACAAACATTGACAACAACTTGTAAGCTATCGTGTAAGCTAGCTAACCTGAAGTAACAAAGGGGATAACATTGTTGAAAATAAAAATGGACAAGAGAAAGTTGATTGCTCTGGTTGCTCTTGGAAAAGACATGAGGAGAACAGAGTACCCACAGTTTGATCATCTTGTCCAAGAGCTCCTTCTAGATAGAACCCACTTGATCATCTCGTCCAAGAGCTCCTTCTAGATAGAACCCACTTGATCATCTCGTCCAAGAGCTCCTTCTAGATAGAACCCGCTTCAAGGCCTATTTTCACAGGCATAATGCAGCTAAAGTTGAGGCATGTTCAACTTGGAGGCCAGGGCAGCGCCTCTAAACGGCAGGTGCATAGTTTGGAGGAGCCTGCCGCCACCAAACCATCAGCAAAAGGCATGTGCGTGTCTTATGTGATATACAGTCTGACACAACCAAAGATGGTTGTTTTCTGACCAGTAAAACAAGTATAATAGCTAACGTCATGTTTGTTAGTCCAGTGGATCAGACACTACATTGTGCACTGAAGCTTGGCACTCAAATAGGATACATCACCAGTCAAATTTAAGATGTTAGGCCACAGCAGGAGATGCCTGTTGTGGAGACACAGCCTACTGCTCAATACAACAAAAATGTTATTGGTTAATCAATTTATCTGCCATTGATGGTTATATAATCCCTAAATGTAATAAAACCAATCTCACACATACAGTTTGGCATTAACAATTACAGAAAAGTTTTTTTGTTTCCTGTATCAATGAGAAATAGTTTCTGTGTCTAAATAGTGGTTACTGCATCGTCAATACCCTATCATTTTATATTTAATATTATATTCATTTTCTTTAAATAAAAAAATAAAATCAAATGGGCTTATGGGGCATGTAGGTTTTGTGGTGGATTTTCCTCAGTATTGCTGGAATTGTCAGTAAAGCTCTTTGGTGGAAAATAAATGCATTCTTTTATACAAACATGTTCTGTTTCTAATGGATCAAATATTAATATCGTAATTCTATAATCTCTGCTTTTCTACAGATACTGTACCAGAAGATTTTGAGGTTTATCGCAAGACAATCCACATCAGGGTGTGAGCCTACAGCCTCTTACACACTGTACTGCATCACCTGTGGCTTTGCTGGATTGTGTGTGTGTGTGTGTGTGTGTGTGTGTGTGTGTGTGTCTGTGTGTTAGTCAGTGAGCAGGTGTGTGCCTGTGAGTGTGGATTTTTAGCAAGGACATCAAAGTCATTCCATGATAGTTTTCTTGAAGGGTTGAAACAAAGCAAATTTTTGCAAAAAGTTTTACTTTTTGTCTTTTATAATGTTGACCAGTGTGAGTAAAGTGTGTGTGTGTGTATGTGAATGCGTTATAAATATGTGTGTTTAAAATGTCCACTCATTTGATACTGATTCAAAGATGTTATTACAGTTGACAGACAATTTGTGCTGTTTTGTGAAGAATCAGATATGGACTCAGATTTACTAAAACCTTTAGTGAGTACAAAAACCTTTACAGTGTTTCAAAGTCAGCACTAAGACTTGTGATAGGTGCAAGACAATTTCCTTGACCAATCAGGGTTCATGTCTTTGGTTTTTCACATGCTAAAAGGTTTTGGACTCATGAGAGGCTTTAGTGAACCAGCGCGTTAGTGTTTATTTTGACTTTCATTTCACTGTAATAAACGATTTAATCCAATGTCTTTGGTATATTTTTGAAGTGATGTGGTTTTGTAGTCATTTCTATAATGATGAATAGACGGGCTTTCAGGTGATGTAACACACTCTCTGGCAGCCATATTGGAGGTCCACAGCTTTTGGGCAACAACAGCTGTGAACTGATTATGTTTGTAGACATACAACTTGGCTGTCTTAACAAAATTTAGCAGACATGGTTGATTTCTGTGCTGTGTTTGACTGGGAACTGATCGTTTCATCACTGATCCATCTGACTGATGTTGTGTTTCGATAATGTCAGCTTGTTAGCCTCCCCTAATGGAGTCATTCCTATGTTCCCAGGGTCCTATGTTCCCAGGGTCCTATGTTCCCCAGTTCTACATATGTGCTATCCTAGGGTCCTATAATCCCGGATCCTATGTTCCCAGGGTCCTATGTTCCCAAGGTCCTATGTTCCTCAGTTCTACATATGTGCTTTCCCAGGGCCCTATGTTCCCAAGGTCCTATGTTACCAGGGTCCTATGTTCCCCAGCTCTATATAGCACATAATGGGAACCTGAAAAAGATGTTCTCCAGCTCTGTATTCGCTTAATATGGTTAGTTAGAGTTAGGCTTAGGGTTAGGGTTAAACATAGGACCCTGGGAGAGCACATATGTAGAACTGGGGAACACAGGACCTTGGGAACATAGGACCCTGGGAACATAGGACCCTGGGAGAGCACATATGTAGAACTGGGGAACATAGGACCTTGGGAACATAGGACCCTGGGAACATAGGACCCTGGGAGAGCACATATGTGGAACTGGGGAACATAGGACCCTGGGAACATGTAGATACGCAGACTACTCACTTTTACTTATCACGTTACTGAATGGACACACCCACGACACAACAACCTTTTTTCAGGTATCTCTCTTTTTCTAGCCTGGTTGTTATACGTTTAGTAATTATTTACACACAGCAATTCTCCAGTGGACCTCTATGATGGAGCCAGACATGGTTGATTGGAGGTTTGTGAAGCAACAAAGCCTCCGTAGTGGATTGGATTAGCTTCGTTCATGGGAACCTGCAGAATGATCTACAGCAGGTTCCCTGGTATGGAAAATGGGATCCCCACAAAAAAAACAGGAGGACCTCATTCACATAGTCTATAGGTGCAAAATTATATGTGCCTACCCTAAATATGATCAAAATATACCAAATTATATCAAATTATTAGATTTAAATATGATACATTTTTTATTAGGTATTACAATAAACAAGTCATTGTCTTGGTCTAAACATATAGACAATATTGTGGGAAAGGTACTCATCTTTACCCATCAGTACAATGTATATAGATGTGTTTGTCAATTTCAACTTAAAAGTGCTAGTTATGAGCTTCATGACTAGACATTTGTTGATTGAACTTATTGTCTTAAGTTCACTCAGTTAGCTTTTCTACATTAGAAGAACAAACTAATGATCTTTGACCTAACTATTCAGTACTACTTCAGTCAACTCAGTTTTAAAGCAGCAAGGAAACTTATGTTTTTAAGTTGAACTGCCTTAATATTTTTTGCAGTGTGGGCAAAGGTATAGTCATGAGCAGGAAATGCAACACTTATATTTCATCAAACATTATGACACAAGTTGTTAATGCTTTGGCACTGTCACATTTGAACTATTGTCCTATTATCTGGTCATCAGCCGCAAAAAAAACACCTGCCAGGCTTCTACTTAACTGCTCAGTTATGGTAAAGATGCATTCTCAACTCTCATGGTTGACTGTTGAAATTTGTGTTATTTATGGTTGCTTTTGTTTATTAGAAATATTGTTATCAGCAAAACACCAGACTACTTTTTTCAGAGATTAATAAGTATCTCTACTACACATAAGCACCACACTAGATCTGCCAGCACTGGACACCTTCTATTGCCCAGACCAAGAACTAATATGCTCAAATCAATAGTTGTATATCGAGCCAAGGTCAAATGCTTGATTTTCGCTTGATTTTTGTTTTGTACTGATGAATCCATGTAGATATATTTCATTCACACTTTTGTTTGTTTAGCTTGTCCTCAGCCTTTGATATGTAAGAATCATTGTTTACTGTACAAATGTGATTTATCGTATTATATCTTGCTTGTCTTTCATGTTGTGGCCCATGAGAAAGTGGTCTTAATTTTTGTTGTTAATATATCCTGGTTTTAAAATTTGTGTATTTGTTTTGGATGTATATTGGGTTTAAATGGGACCCCAGGAAGAATAGCTGGCACCTGCGTGTACAGTCTGCTGTAGTACTTCCAGTTCAGCTAAGCCCCTTATTCCAGTTGTCTTTGCTCTTTTAAACTCTCAGTCCGTGTCTAATAAATCTTTCATTCTCAATAATCTAATTACATCTCACAACGTTGATTTCCTACCCCCCAATTCAAATATGGGTTTTCTCAATGAATGAGTTACTGTCCTCTCTGGTACTTAAATTTGATAGGGCCATTAAAGTTGGTCATGTTGACAATCTTTTTAACTCATTTGCCACAGATCTTTTAAACATTTCTAAATCTTTTAACCTTGTGCAGCATGCCTCTGGCCCCACACATAACCGCGGGCACACTCTTGATTTAGTTTTTACTCTGAACATGTCTCTTAATTCCCTGAATAAGTTTGATTTTGTCTCTGACCATAAAGGTATTACCTTCGACGCATCCCTACTACCTACTACAATAACTCAGAAACGTATAATCCACTCTCGCATCTTTAATGAGCAGTCCGCAGCCACGTTCTCCAGCTACTTTTCTAGGCTGGCCAATTGCCCTCCTCATTTCGCCAATATTAATGACCTAGTTAGCTGGTTTAATGAATTGGGTACATCAGCCCTTGACTTTTCCGCTCCATACACTTCCAGGGCTGTCCCAGTTATTAATACAACCCCTTGGATCAACGACAACATCAGACTGCAAAGAAGGCAATATAGGAAAGCCGAACGTAGTTGGAAAAAATCTAAACTTGAAGTTCACCACCGCCATATGAAGGAGTCATTGATTAAACTGAACCAAACCATTAAAGATGTGTGAGCTGCCTATTTTTCTGGCTTGATTAATGGTAATAAACCCAACCCAAGGTTTCTGTTTAGTACTATCAACCAGCTTATAATCCCTCTCTTCCTGCCATTCCCGCCTCATCTTCTAATGACTGTGAAAACTTTTTATCCTTTTTTGTTGGCAAGATCGATGGTCTGAGGTCCAATTTTCCCCCGGCTGTTTTACCCCCCCACCCCACTCAGCTGCCCTATTTTACTCTCTGAATTTGCTCCTATTTCCCTGCAGTTCCTTTTAGTTTCCTTTCATTGTGTCTTCCAATGGAGAAGTCCTGAGATGAGAGGGCTCTTTTCTGACATGCATGTTGGTGGTTGGGGTAATGTGTTATGAATGTGATGGTCAAAGGGATTTTCTCTACCTGCCAAAGAAGTCGGTAATTACCGATCTATTGAGTTGATGCTGGTGCTGGGATTGCTTGACTCAACACATTTGGACAAATTCTGCCTCTAGGTGGAGCTGCAGCCTTCCTGAGGAAATAAATTGGGTTAAAGGGTGGAATGGGTTGACAATCCCCTAGATGGCGTCATGTGGCTTCGGAAAGAAAATTAGGTGAAAGTTCAGGCTAGGGAACAAAGTGAACAGTTACTTCCGAGAAATCTCCAGATCCAGAACACCCTCTAGTCACCTTCCCGTTCATAGAGTGCTTTCATGTCAAGACGTCTGACGTTACCAAAGGGCTTCACTGCATTCATATCCTGAGACAGGTGTTGTTGAGCACCAGAGAAATGCAGAGCTATCCCTTCTAAACTACAGTGTTACTGAATATGAAACCAATCTGTTTGGAGTTTCATTTTGTATTCAAGTTATCGGGCTATCAGAATATATCCCAGAATGGATCACAGCTGTGCTTCACCTCTTACTTCATGTCCAACTTTGGGCCTGATGCCACCTGCCACTATTTTTATATTCTATTTGTGTGCTTATACTCAACTTTTATTCCCCTTCCTGTTGAATCCTATTAGTGGCAGCACGTGTCTCAGTGAGTAGCGCTGCCACCTCACAGCAAGAAGGTTCTGCTTTCAATTTGCGATTCCCCCGGTCCTTAATGTGCGGACTTTCCATGCTCTCCTCGTGTTTCTTGTGGGTTTTCCCCCCCAACGACAAGCATACTTAGTAGCCCAATTCATACATACATATCTGATAATATGGATAGCCAATGATGGACACTGACACACCCGGCATAAACGGCAAGCATTTGTTAACCTCTAAGAAGCAAGAATTCTCCAAAGCCAAAAGGAGTTCTGAGGATGAGGACACGGTATCTTTACCTTCCGTTAGGTTCTATTTGTTGTACTAATCATCAGTATGCTCTATTTCAGTGGTTCTCAACATGGGGTACCATGTTGTACCCATCCGGGCACCACCAGGGGTCCTTGAGGGCATCCCAGGGGGTCCCCAGCAAATTGATGAATCGTTAAACTTCATTATTTCATTTACAAGAACAATTATAGAATGTAGGAGACTGACTGTTTTGATCATAGTTTCACTGTTATCTCTCTCCCTACAATACAGATAGTCATGGAATTCTGGACAAAATGATATCTAACAATAAAAATATTCTCAGATTTGCGTCCGAGGGACAAAATCGCATCAAATGGCGGTCCGTGGCCCTAATGTGGACTAAATTAGGGGTCCTTGATATGAAAAAGGTTGAGAATCACTGCTCTATTTGTTCTATTTGTTGTATCCTCGTCTATATCGTATTCTCTGCTGCTTCCATGGCCCACTTGCCACACAGGGATCAATAAAGTTTCATCTCAACTCTCGTCTCACTTCAACTACAAAGCCACATGGTAAACAACAGCTCTTGCGAAATCAGAAACCTCCCCTGTTGTAACCTGTACCAAAGCTGGCACAGTCAGACAGTCTATCCAGACGGATCTTTGTGTCTTATTCTATGAATGACGTCACCCTTCGCTACAGAGGTTGTTTACCACGTCTAACTGTAGGCTGTTTAATCTAAATTACTTCAGTATGTTAAGAAGATATCTATCTTTAGTCTTTAATTCCCGCCCACATAAATGAACCGAGGTCTTTGCCTCTTGGTCTTGGCCTATCTACTCATTGGTACCTTTTAAACTTGCCATTTTCAAAGTGCGTCTCAGGGAACAACGGTAACGGATGACAGACTACAAAGATGCTATCTGTCTGGAGACCTCAGCCTCCTTCTATCTTTATGGCCCCTGACCCCTCCTGACCCTTGTAAAATGGTCCAGTATGGTCCAATATGGCCAGGTGAGCCTCACATTGTGATTTCATCTCAGACACATTTCCAGGACAGTACACTGATGATCATTTCTGAAGTGGAAATACTGTATATGGCTTTCTACCAATCAATCAATAATATGATTTCTGTCTTGTTTCTGGGTCAAATGGCTACTGAAAAGTTTTTTAAGCATGTGGATCTGCTGATGTCGCTAAGAGACTGTAGGATTTTCATTAGGTCCTTGTTGAACTGAAAGGCTTGTGGTAGTAACCTTTATACAGCAGCTATGGCGCATGGGAGTGGCTGTCCTGTAGGGGAAAAAAATAATTTGTGGAGTATTAACTCATGTGCATGACATGCTATTGTGTGCAAATAACATGTGTGCTTGACTTGCATAAACAGGATGCAAATAGATATGAAACATGTGCACACTTTTGTGAGAAGTGTTGAGCATTACAAATACTTTATGAAGTCTATAACATTGCTCCAGTCTGCATATTGATGACAGTAGAGTTGTTTCTTACTAATAACACCTTTCATTGCAAGCCTCGTCAATAAGTAATGCCTTGATAACACATCCCCAAAAGCCAGATTCAACTAAATATATTGATATTAAACAAAATATTGGGCTAATCAAACTAAATACATCAATGCAATCATGTAAACTCAACTAATTATGGTAAGTGGCATGTGTTATTTTGTTTGCACTAATTATGAAATCATGCACACAAAATAGTGAGGGCTCAAATAAACCAAACTACTCAAACTTGTTACAGCTTCCTCAAATCTTCAAACCGAATATGCCCCGTCAGTTCTTAAAAGAATATTTTTATAATGAAGATAGACCCAACCACACTGTATTGTCATTCATCCACATGCTTTTGATGAAACTATTTACAATTATTGTTACATTTCAATTACAATATAATAAAAGAGATTTTCAGTACTTGTAACATCTTTCTACTTGAAAAACTTTGTCTCAATAAGTGGTGCTGCTAAAAGATTAGAGTGTTTTCTGGAAGATACATGTCTGCCATAGACTTACAATTATGACTAATGTGACTAATGTGACTAATGTAACTTGTGACTAATGTAACTTATGAGTTGTATGAGTTGTATTACAGGATAGGCTACGATGTATTGTCCTCGAGAGGAAATTATTATTAGCCAAAACTTTAAGTGCTAAGTTACTTTTCCCTGGTTTCAGTGTGTTTACTACATGATGTGTCCTTGTCTCTGTTTCTGGCTTCCAGACTTCCTGTCCCATCTGCTGAACACGCTCTAAGAGTCTCTCAGCCACGCGGTGTCCACGCGGCCTTCTCGGGCGCTGATTGGCTAGAGCCGACACAAACAACCGTTTTCCACCAATCGGAGCGGTGTGCACGCGCTGAGCCATGCTGTTCATTCTGAGTCCTCATGCGCAGCTGAGACTGGTCATATAAAAGCAGCGCCTCTTTGTTTACAGGAGAGTGAACTAGAATGAGTGGAGGACGATAGAGGTAAAGCAAGCTGCAGTTTCGCATGATAGTGCAAACTATTATCTCCTAAGCGTTTAATTGAACAGCCGCGACGCTCTAACACCTTTCAACCTAGTTTTCACCTTTTGGATATCTTATCTGAGCAGTCATGGTGGCTATGACGAAGAGAGTGAAAACCTTCGAGGTTATTTTCTCGGACCCCAGCAAGACTTTCTACTGCGGTGGAGATAAGGTTGCCGGACGGGTGGTGGTGGAGGTGTCGGAGGTGACCCGTGTGTCCGCTATGAGGGTGCTGGGTCTGGGCTGCGCCAAGGTGGACTACGCTAAAGGCAAGCAGCGCTGCAGACAGGAGGCTGAGTACCTGAGATACGAGGAGGTGGTCCGCCTGGACGACCAGCCAGCAGGTACGAATAAGTTACTTACTGTTGCATAGTCAGCCTGTGCAGCTAAAAGCTACTCTTTAAACTGCCTTATACTAACTGTGGAATCAATACTCAGTCAGCAGTAGTATCGCGTGGCAAGTTAGCATGGTGGTGACTTACATTTTCAATATACTATATCTAAATTGTAACATTTCTTGTGGAAAAACAACTTTGCAATGGTGTTAAGTTCCCCCTTGTCTTTACCCGTGTAAATTATCAACCCTGAAATGATACTGGGATTCCCTCAGTTAGACTTGACTTCCAGCTCTTAAACATTCATCACAGTGGGACTTCCCAGATAGAGTAGAATATAATATCTTAGATTTCACTACCCTGGTATTCCCTCAGTTAGAGGAGACTATCAGCTGTCAGACTTGACCTGGCTGTGTTGAGGGACCCTCCTGCCCCTGGCATCCACCCACACCAGTCTTGGCAGGAGTCAGCAGTGGAGTCTAGTATTCCATTGATGGAGTACAGTAACAAGAGTATTAAAGTTCTGCCATTCTATTAACAGATACCGATGGATCTGTCGTCCTGAGGCCCGGCAACAAATATGAATACATGTTTGGATTTGAGCTCCCCATGCATGGGTAAGTCACTGTCCCTTGTTTCCATTTACTTAAACATCAGTGAAAAGTAAGACACTTAATGGTTAATGGTTTAAGATGATTCTAACTTTCCTCATTCATTCTCACAGACATCTGGTGTCATCCTACAAGGGGAAGTTTGGCTATGTCCATTACTATGTGAAGGCCCTGATGGAGAGGCCAGGCCAGCCTGCCCTTGAGTGCAAAAAACCCTTTGAAGTGGAGGAGCCCCTGGATGTCAACACCCCAGATCTGCTGGTGAGTTCACTTCTCATTTCCATTTCCATTCTTATTGGTAGCAATGCGGATTCAGTTTTTACAAGAAGTTTGATGTAGAGGCTCCTGATGAATTGTGCGTAACCTTCCTTTATCTCTTCAGTCTCCCACAGGCGGCATGAAGGAGAAGAAAGTCACCTGCATGTTCATCCCCGACGGCCAGGTGTCGCTCAACGCCAAAATAGACCGACGCGGCTTCTGCGAGGGCGAAGACATCTGCATCAGCGCCAAGTTCGAGAACACCTGCTCCCGCATCGTGGTGCCCAAGGCCGCCATCATCTCCAAGCACACCTACCAGGCCAACGGGCGCACCAAGGTCTTCCGCCAGAAGCTGTCCTCGGTCCGCGGGAACCACATCATCTCCGGCATGTGCGACGCCTGGCAAGGGAAGACCATCAGGGTGCCCAAGATCAAGCCCTCCATGCTGGGCTGCAACATCATCCGTGTGGAGTACGCCCTGATGGTAAGCCTTTTATTTCTGCGCGTCGAAATAACTTTTGATAACTGCAAATACTTCACTTCATCTCACTTTATTGAATTTAACATATTTCAACGATCCTTCCTCCAGATCTACGTCCACATCCCCGGTAGCGAGAAGCTGATCCTGGAGCTGCCGCTGGTCATCGGGACGGCCGGCCTGGGCAGCCGCTCCAACAGCGTGAGCAGCCAGGAGGGCTCCGTCAGCAACGCCTCCCAGAGCTGGGTGTCCCTCCGGATGCCCTCGGCGCCGCCCAGCTACTGCGACGTGACCCGGGACTGCCGTCTGGACCAGCCCCTCACGCCGCTGCTGGACGACTTCGACGGCGACGACAGCCCCATCTTCATGAACGCGCCGGCCTTCCAGTTCCCGCCGCCGCCGGCGTACACAGAGGTGAGCGTCTCAGGCCAGCGTGTTCTTTTAAATGTCAGAAAACTCTCTTGCTACATGTTCCTCTACTGAATTCCCTCAGTTTGGCTAATATGAAATGATCTCCTTTGTTGATGGACTATCTAACCAAGCTGTCATTTTATTTCCCCCGACGCAGACCGACGAGGAGTACAACGGCAACGCTCGCATGCTGCCGGTCTGCTGAAGCCTGAGCGGCGCTACCAGAACTGTGGTCCAGCTCTCAGGGACCCTCTCTTCATGTAAGGCACTTGAAAAGGAGCGGAAACCGCCGGCGAGTGTCGGAACGGACGAGTGAATCCAGGACAGTGAAAGTCGAAAAAAGAAAGAGGTTGACGTGTGCCTTGTCCTGTCGGCTTTCTTCGCCACGCTTCGCAGCCCGAGCTGATGCTGATTTTCTTCCCTCCTGGTGCTCTTCAGGTCGCGGGCCTGAAGGTCGAGCCGCAGAGCCTGCGGCGCGCCACGTTTGTGAATAAGCTGCTCCTTCCAGAGACTCTGCACTGGTGTAGAACTTGTGAGGGTCTCACTGTCCATTGTAAACCATGCAATCACTCCATGACTTTACCACGGGGGCCAAGCATTCAGTCATTCATTAGTCCCCCAGCTGATTGTAACATCTTTGCTTGTCGGGCTTGACTGTTCCTCACGATGTTTTGTCATTCCAGTCAAGCCCTATATTTTCCTAGAGGGATTTTACTAGAGGAACCATCTTTTTTTGTTACTTTAGTCCAGGCAATTTGTGTTAGGAGGATTTTAAGATTTTGTGAGATGTTTGTCAAGGGAATATTGGTTGCGTTTGAGAATTACTGCATGGTGAATATATCCTCCTTAGATGCTAAGGGACACCCATGCAGCATCCATATATTCTTGTGTACCAGTGTTTTTCAAAAACGTGGTTTATTATTCCTATATGGTATTGCACTTTCTGATTGATGCATTTTGCTCTACTACTGCCTACAAGAGTTCCTGATTTTTGTTTTTGTTTGTTTTTTTTCCTTATGTTTGAACAATGTTTCTGATGTTTGAGAATGTATCTGAACATCCCCAAAATACTCCACTTATCTGAACCTCTGTTTCCTTTTTGAAATGGGGGCTTGCTGAATAGCTACAATTTGTTGACACTATATGTGCCAAACAGCGTTGTGCTTGCTCAGACGTCACAGACCGCACCTTATGCAAACATAATCATGGTAACTTCTCTGTGGTTGTCCTAGACAACATTTCACTGTGAGACGCCTGTGGTGGCGGCTTCACAATTATTGTTCTTCCACAAAAAAATCACTGTTAAAAGACTGATCTGTGAGAAAGCAAGTTTTCAATGCATCCTTAATACTTTGTATACAAGTATTTTTTTTTTGTATGAAACCCTATGGGTTAGTTTTCTATAAAATAAAAGTTGAAAAATATGAATTGTTTCTGCTTTTTCCTTTTTAAAAGCTAATTTGAATGTCATGTTATCATAAAGACAGGATCCAGCATATGGTATTCACTTCAATTGGAGAAAGATGTGTTGGGTATCAAAGCCCTTGTTGCGATGATACCTGGTAGCACAGTACTGAAATCTCAGGCCTCTCATGTCCCTGACTCCTATTCTCACACCTGAACCTCCTGCTTCATTTGTGTTGAAGCAGAATGGGTAAAATAACACAACAAATATCAAATCTCACACCTGAACATCCTACTACCTCTGTGATGAAGCAGAACAGATAAAATGACACATAACTATCAATATCAAATGAATCTGAAAGTGAAACCTGGTGGGAAATGGAGCTGGTATGAGAGTAAACGTTTTACCTCAACCCTCTGCTGACCCACAGCAAGGCAGGAGTATGAATCAGCAGCCTGGGACATTTTGGAGTGAGGAGAAGGTGAGGAAAGGGCTAAATAACTTGGTAACCAGAGGATGGAAGGGAGGAGGCACACTGGAACGTGGGGGACTTTCATACAGGCTCTTGCTGAGTGATAGTGAAATGACCAATAAGCATAAAGACATCACCAGAGACTGTATTATAGACAGTGCACTGTGTCAGTTTTGAATCCATAACGCTAAAGATGAAAGACGTGTCATCAGTGAAACTGGCCTCGACACGCCTTTGTGTGCATATCATAAAGAAAATCTGTCAATCATACTTTCAGCTTTACGCAATGGGAGAACTGTTATTTATGACAACTCACGCTAGTTGGGGGCAACATCAACCGTCTCTGCCAGCAACCATTTTAATAATACATTTGAAATAATTGAATAACATGATATTCTCAGATATATAACTGTCAGCTCCCCACTGTGGGCTGCATGCATGACATGACTGTTGACAGGTGATACAATAACAAATGTAGGTATGGGACTGAATGTTATAATGTCACTGTTTAGTGAAGCAGTGGATGGAGCTGCGTGTGGTAAGTGGAAAAAAGACATTTTTCTGTGACGTCAGTGTCCTTTGAAACAAATTTTAACACTCCATGATGTTAACAATTCAGCAGTTTTTATATGTATTTAGATAGGTAGATGATTCGATAGATGAACTTTAGATGTAGACGACTCCCCATTCAAAGAGATAGGAGTCTTGTTAGTCATGAACAGTGGTGGAAGAAGTACTCTGATCCTTTACTTAAGTAAAAGTACATAAGTATTAGCAGCAAAATGTAGTTAAAGTATTAAAGTAAAAGTAGTGGTTTGGTCCCTCTGACTGATATTTTATTACATATGACATCATTAGATTATTAATACTGAAGCATCAGTGTGTAAGCAGCATGTTACTGTTGTAGCTGCTGGAGGTGGAGCTAGTTTGAACTACTTTATATACAGTTAGCTAGTTTAGTCCAGTGGTTCCCAACCTAGGGCTCGGGCCCCTCCAAAGGGTCACCAGATAAATCTGAGGGGTCGTGAGATGATTAATGGGAGAGGAAAGAAGAAAAAACAAAGTTCTGATACACAAATATGTTTTCAGTTTTTGGACTTTTTCTCTAATCTTTGATTTTTGCTGAAATATTGGATCATTTGATCATTTATTGAAATGAAACCATGTGAGGTTTAGAGGGAAAAATCACTATTTGGTGGAGCTGTTAACAACTCATAGACATCTGAAATGTGACCCGACTACACACTGCTTTTTGTAAGACGTCAAAAGCCAAAAAGGTTGGAAACCACTGGTTTCATCTTTAACAATGTGTTGTATTTTAAAAGCTTGTTATATTATCCATTGTGTCAAATCTCCATCTGAAAAGTAACTAAAGCTGTCAAATAAATGTAGAGGAGTAGAAAGTACAATATTTCCCTCTGAAATGTAGTGGAGTGGAAGTATAAAGTAGCATCAAATGGAAATACTCAAGTAAAGTACAAGTATCTCAAAATTGTACTTAAGTACAGTACTTGAAATGTACTTAGTTACTTTCCACCACTGGTCATGAACTTGCTGCCCAGGGACCTCCTTGCCCAGGGAGCGTTACCAAGATGGCGCCCAAGTGAACCCACTTTCCTTAAAAGGCACTTTGACATCACACCGAAGCCCCCGACCATCTAATTAGCTATATGCACGACACCTGTGAACACCTGGGTATTGTAGTTCTTTGATGCTGGAGAACGGCAGGACTGTGAACACGATAGGCTCGTTTGAGATGAGGCAAGTCCTGCGCGGTTTTGCCCAGCGCCTTGCTCGGCCCGTTGCATGATGGTTAGAGAAGCTGTCCGACCCGACTGCGTGAGCCACGGGAATCTCGGGAATAAGTAACATGTGAACGTCTTGAAGTACACAAAACTGAAGAAGAAGAAATAGAGCAGTGAGTGTGCCGTCTATTTTCCAGGCGAGCAGGAAATCATCTCGAACGATACCAAGTATGACCAACTCAAATAACAAAAAACTGGAATAAACATTAGCCGGGATACTGTGAGGTGGAACAGGCAACAACATAGCCTCTTTACTGCTTAGCCTTTGTTGTCTATGTAAGCTCAAGTTCCAGATTGAGAATATTCTATTTATTATTTGATCGGAACATGAAGAAGCATACCTGGGATTGTTAACTGGGAGTTGATATTCAGACAGTATTGCTATTCTGGTGCATACAGCCAGAGGCCTGTGCATGTGCTTTCTTTTTTTTGTCTTTTTTCCCCCCCAAAGTATGTTCTTTGCTTTGCGTATGCAGCCGACATGCAGCTGACAGATAAAGGAAATGGTTTGTTATCTTTGGGTCACACTGTGAAAGGTCCCACCGCTCCGCCCCGAGCCTCTTCACTGCTAAACGCTGTATTGCTTCTGTGGTTTTTATTCTATATATGTATGTAAATGTATTTTTCAACCTACTTCTCACATATTTTTTTTTGCTGACTGTAGAATCCAGTAGAATGCCCTCTCTCTTCAAGTCTGTACATATCTACTTCCTCAGGGCATTTTCTCCTTCTGGAAGGCTCACTTGGTTTGTCATGGCATGACTGACCCAAATATAGCCTGCTGAAGCTTCTCAGAGGCTGAGCTCACACTGCAGGCCTTCATGCTCAATTCTGAATTGCTGCTCACGTCTCATTTTTTGGATGACATACATAAAAAATATGAACTGACAGCGACGAGCAGTGTAACAATAACAAAAGATGTTATGGTATGTGCCTTCAGTCATTCAGCTGATGTCACGAATCAGAATGTGTGACTGAATTGTGGCATCAAGTTGCTGTTTGTCTTTCTTCCCATTGTTGTGTCTCGTCCTACATGCTGACACTGGCTCAGCCAAGATTACTAAATTATGACTGTCTCAGGTGAATGACCTAAGATTTACTCATTGTCATGGCAACAAAATCTAAATTCTGAAAAAAATTGGATTGGATTGGGATCAGATTTTGCAGCACATATCCATGTGGTCCAGATGGGAACTGAAAAAATGCAACTCCATGCAGCTTTTTACTGTTCTGTTTTTTTTTGTTTTTTTGGGGTTTTTTTTGTGTCTGTGCACAAATTGCTTGGCGAACTTTTTTTTTAATTTTTTTTTTAACTATTTTATTACAGTTAAGTAATACATACAACAACAATATCAACAAGTTCTCAACACTTTGTGTATACAACTTGATCACAATCACACAATTACAAACACGCCAGGGGGACTAAAGGTTAATAATAAAGACAAAAATAAAGACAAGAAATAGTTAAATAAAAATCTTGCTTTTTGCTGTTCTCACTGATTAGAAAACATCCGATCTGTGTCATGTGTGAGGAAAAAAAATCCAAATTGGGACACTGTCAGCTGCGGTGTGAGCAGAGCCTAACAGGGACACCACGCTGTAAGCCATTTCATTAGGCTTCTATTCATTTTCAATGAGAAGCGGCAAACCGCTTGCATGGAACATGATGGGATAGCTGGAAAAAGTTTAAATAAAACTTTAATCACGAGGCAGGAGAAAATCACAGTGCGGTAACCAATCAGATTTGATTAATTTCCCCCGTTGCCAAATACTAGCTCCTAGTTCCACATTCTCATCATGGAGGAAAAGCTAATAATGGCTGCAAACACTCCATTGATAAATGGCTGCAGCAACAGCAATGATTTCCCATTGATCCATGGCAGAGAATAATAAAAAATATACTCTTATCTCTCTTACCTTTGTTTTATACTTACTGCTATCCCATCAGAATCAAGCAGGAATGCATGTAATACGCATTAGTGGCAGATTCTAGGACACTAACAATGCAGTCTGTGTATTATGGTCGACCTGGCCTCACAGTTCCGGACCCTCAAGCCATAAACAGTTACAGATTTAATAGATGCCCACTCTCAATAGATGATACATTTACAGTAATTACTTTCCTAGGGATGAGAGATAGGAGTACTTATTTCAATTTTTCAGTTTTTTAGATTTTAATGTACCAATAAAGACTATTTTGGGAACATGCATTGGCCTCCCAAGAGTAGCTACCTCGTCCTAGTTCCTGAACCTTGGTTGCACTCAAAGCCATGTCGATTTAATTTTACTACTATGGAGATTTTATCTTCAAATGGCCTCAAAAGTCACTGGTGGAAGGATCCATTATGTGATTATTGAGACAGTTCTCTTTTCTGCTCTTAATCTGGTTACCTGTGTTTACTTTCTATTCAAATGATTTTTAGATGACGACATGTTCTCGATGCAAAGCTACATTATAGAAGTAACATTGTTAGTAATTCTTTATTTCTATCACACTTGTGATATTGGTGCTGTAAGGATGTGCCTAGATGCTAAATGCACGTGAGACTAAAGTTTCCCAGTTTCATGACCCTATTTGTGGCCATATCATGAACGGATGAGAAGCATATTTGCTTTTAGACACTTTCTAAGTGATTCAACAGCTGTCAGTGGGAGATAACCGCATGCTGACTGAAGAGAACACTCAGAGTTAATGGGTAACCAAAGGAAAGGCAATGGCCGCCCTGGATTGTTTGCAACCCACCCACGCTAATCACTTTATTATCATTTCCACCCCAATGTGTCACCGCCGCTCACCGATCCTGACCTTGCAGAGTGGTAACAGTGGTTACCGTGTGTGGTATATCAGCCAGGAGTAATCAGACGATGCATTGCAAACGAGATTGACCTCGTCCAGATAAGAGGCAGAGGGCCGCATTTCAGAGCTGAGTCGCATTTTCCAAAGGGAAGTGGTCAGAGCCGACGACCAGACAAACAACCTCTTACGCATGACCTGAGCTGACATTGATAGATGTCAGAAATAAAGCATATGCCTTGCATAAGACGTTTCATGGATACTATTTCCAAATGAATGGTAGTAGTAACTGAATAGATCTACACCAACACCAAGACTAGCCTTTGTCAGATATCTCCCTTTTTCTTGCCTGGTTGTTAATATTTAACATCATTTGCATATAGCCAATTCTCCACTGGACCTCCATGATGGAGCCAGACCTGGTTGGTAGGAGATTTATGACATAACTGCAAAGCAACTTCCAATGCTCATATGCCAGAGGTGGGGACTCAAGTCACATGACTTGGACTCGAGTCAGACTGGAGTCACAATTTGAATTGCTTGAGACCTAACTTGACTTGAGTTCTGGTGACTTGGGACTTAACTCTGACTTGTACTTTGTCGACTTGAAAAGGTTTCTAAAGTCTTAAACTTATGGAATTTGTTCCACCAGACAACCAAGTTTGATTTGTTCCGACTTGACTTGGTGTTCTACATTTACACTTGAGACTTGACATTAATGACATGGACTTGACTTGGTAATCTACATTTAGACTTGGGACTTGACATTAATGACATGGACTTGACTTGGTAATCTACATTTAGACTTGGGGCTTGACTTGAGACTTGTGCTTTAAGACTTGAGACTGACTTGGGACTCGAGCAAAGCTGACTTTGTCAAACCTCTGTCATATGCTGATCATGTCTCTTTTCATCCCAAGGAGGAATATTTCCTGAAGGCCAGAACATGGGTAGGCTAGCAAGCCAGAAGATGGGGTGATGGTAAGCTAAAGCTAAAGAAAATGAGCTTGTGACTTGAAGGTCGAAATTCCGGAACCAACTGGGAAAATATGCATGGGGAAAGTGAACAAGATACTTTGTCAGTAACTACCCTTGAGCAAGGCACTTCACCCCAAAGTGCTCCAGTGAAGCTGCTCAGTGTACAAAGCTGTGGTTGTATTGGACAGGTCAGAGGTGTAAAAACATGTCTGTAACCTTCCCTCTCTCTGCAACCCCTACCACAAGTCTTTGCTGTAAATAAGAATATGTTTTTAGTCAACTTGACTGGTTGAATAAGGGCGAAAATACCACTTTGTAGGAGAAGGGTTTTGCTGACAAAAGCATTAGAACGGGAGCATATCTATGTTCCCAGGGTCCTATGTTCCCAGGGTCCTATGTTCCCAAGGTCCTAAGTTCCCAATGTTCTAAGTTCCCAAGGTCCTATGTTCCCAGAGTCCTAAGTTCCCAATGTCCTAAGTTCCCAAGGTCCTATGTTCCCAGGGTCCTAAGTTCCCAGGGTCCTAAGTTCCCAAGGTCCTAAGTTCCCAGGGTCCTAAGTTCCCAGGGTCCTGTGTTCCCAAGGTCCTATGTTCCCAGGGTCCTATGTTCCCCAGTTCAATATTCTGTTAACACACATTAACCCTCCTATTGTGTTCGGGTCAAATTTGACCCGTTTCAAGTTAAAATATTTCATAAATATTATCCATCATTTTATTTGATTTTGAAGGTCTCTAACCCTAACCCTAAACCCTAACCCTAGACCTGGGAACATAGGATCCTGGGAACATAGGAATTACTCCCATTAGAGCTAGTAGTAGGCTACTATATCAGTCGGCAACAGAGCAGTAAAACAGACATTTATTTATATGGAAATGTCACAGATTATCACTTTAATGAATGACTAATCAGATTACTTTACATCCAAAATCCATGGCATATGCACTTAAATTCACAGCGTATTCCAATTTATACGCTGTAATGACTGTAATGTACTGCTTATAATGGAATACAATGTATGTAAAAAGTTATATATTCTTCTTATATCATTCATTTTCCCCATAGAGAAATTGCTGTGGAACCGTAAATCCATATTTGGGCATGTCGGACTTGGTTGAGGTCGAGGTCGGCGTTACATGTGATCTTGGGTTACTTCCTGTACCTCTGCGTGATCTAACAATGTCCAAAAATCCGATATTGCAAAAGAGAAATGTCATGTCATGTAAATCTCATTTCAGAAGACTGACTTGGAGCATTTCAACCTTTATTGCCCCTTGTCTTGTCATTCTTTTGTCATTACATCAGGTATTTTGGCTATTTAAACAAGTTGGGCCTTGTTTGAAGCGAGACTATTTCATAATCATATCTGATTTAATTACGTGTGGAACGGAAAGTACCTTGGTGAAGATGAATCACTCAATAGTAAAGAAAACGGTGCCACCTTTCCTTCTGTGAAAATGGGCGTTAACGCTGACATAGCCATTACCATGGCAACTGATCTGGTAGAGATGTAAACCAAAAACTACTCATCACAAAAGTATCAATTATAACTTATTATAACTGGATGTTAACAACCAGGGATGTAGTGGAGGGTAAGCCCAGTTAAACACTTTACCACCTTTTATTTGTGGTTTACCACCTTTTCAGGCTAATCTTTCAGTCTGTATGAGGTAAATTCACATACATTAGTACTACTTTGAGAGAAAAAAAAACATACATCAATGAATGCAGTGAAAATATAGATTTTTGTTCCTATTGGTGGTTGTTTGCCCTATGATGATCACAGGTGGAGGTTTTAGTTTATCTTCCTTTTTATTTACCTCTACAGCACTGTTAACATTACTGTTTTTAAAAATCTGTAAACTTACATTTATTCATGTGAAATTTTGCCATGTTTCTGTTACACTCAAAGAAACCCCAAACAACACTTTTCCATCATGGGACAAAATGATTGCAGATATGGTCAATTGCGAATCCCCAAATTTCTTACCGAAAATCTAAAATCTCTGTGGGGACAACACACAAGCTCGAGTTTACATTAATATACTGTATCTCTGTAGTGATTTTGACTCTGTCTTTTTTACAAATTATTTACTATGAACCAAATAAAAGCAAGCAAGGATGTTTATTGCTTAGCAACAGCAATCTAATTTGTAGTTGGCTGAGGGCTAAAAAAAAATATTAAATTAAAACCAAAGCTTGTCTTTGGCTTTAACATTTGATACTATTGTAAAAATGTTGTAGATATTGTATAAAAGCCAAACGTCACTAGAGTCTGCTCAAACTGTTATAACATTACTTAAGAAAAACAGACTATTACAAAAAGTTTTAACTGACTTTACTGCTTTTATTTGCTCTCTTGTACTACTCTTATTATATCCTTTTTTTTTTATTTTTGATTAAAGAGTTATATATATATAACATTTATCATTTATTATCATGATAATTACACTTTTGGCTGGTTTGTTTCTTGCTTTAAGAGATACCAGACTGATTTTATTTGTTTCGGGCTGTGGTTTTGCTTCACTGAAACTCCTAATTACATCTGCTATAATATGCCAACCAATTTTCCCTCAAGTGATCTGAGTCACACTTACAAATCGAATGCGGGGCGTAATCTGGCGGCATGGTACAGCTGTTATTAGTCTATCAGACTATGATTATAATTTCCCTGCCTTTAGGGCTTCTTGACTCATCAGGTACATATAAGGCAGGTAGAAGGTATGGATGCCGACCTATGGTTGAATAATTTACCTTTGACTAATTTTTGGTTGTTAGAGGAGTTGTCTAATGTTTTACCTTCTGGGTTGATAGATCATTCAAACTGATTTAATGATCTCTGAAAATGTCATAGGAAAAAACTGGTTTGGAACAGATTAATCGAATGCATGACTGACTGACTGAATTTAGAACCATGAGAGGAATAGATTAAAGGGGCAGTAAGTAAGACTTTCACTGCCCCGTAGCAAAACACCAATGACTTAACAATTACTTGGCCAGCTGCTGAGATTTCTGGCTTTCAAAACTGACTATGGCCCATACTCGT